>NC_092750.1:69893698-70260236 GCF_047496795.1 Chiloscyllium punctatum
CAATCAAATTGACCTGTTTTTAAAACTATGTGAGCTAAGGCACTAAATGTCATCAGGCTACTTGACTATGGAGACATCTCAGAAAAATGTGATCTAATGCTTGCCTTACGCTACTCAGTAAGGTTCCAGTTATAAGAACCCTGGCTGACACTTCACTCTTAACTCAGTAATACTGTTTTGAATCATTTTGCCTCATCTTAGTTTAACACAGACAGGGAATTGAACAAGGTATATCTGGCTCACCGACTGACTGAATGATCTTTCTGAGTCATCAACAGAAAACATACAATGCTATATTCAATCCATAACGTTGACTGCAGAGGTGCACTGCTGGGTTAGTGAAGCACAAGTCTCACTTAATTCAAATTATTCAGCATGTTCAGTGAGGTGAAGTGAGGTGAATTACTTGCTGCACAGACAGGAATTAAAGGGAAAAGGTTCCCTTGGATTTTTTTTTGCCACTGTTTCATTTTCAGCTGAGGGAGAGACAAGTGAGTTGAAGACAACTATTTTAAATTTAAGTAAGGGCAATTATGAGGGCATGAGAACAGAACCAGCTAAAGTGAACTGGAAAATTAGATTAAAGTACAGGTCAATAGAGGTGCAGTGGCAGACAATTGAAGGGATATTTCAGATTACATGGAATAAGTAAATTCCAATGAAAAAGGAAAATTTCAGAAAAAGGATCCTATTTTCTGTGAATCTGTGGCTAACTAAAAGAGTTGAAGAGATTAACAAATTTAAAGAAGAAGCATATAATTACACAAGGATAGATGGCAGACTATAAAGAACACAGAGAATTACTAAAATATTAACAAGGAGAAAGCTAGCTAGAAATTTAACTAACAGATATTAAGCATTTTCACAGATATTTCAAAAGAAAGAGTTAAGAAAAAAAACTAGCCCCATGCAAAGTAAGTCTGGAAAATGAATAATACAAAATAATAAGAGAGTAGATAAATTGAACAGATACTTTGCATCAGTCTTCACTACATTGGATACAAACAACATTACAGAAATAGTTGTAAATCAGAAAATGGACATAAGGGTAGAACTCAAGAAAATAACAATCATCAGGGAAGTGATACTGAGCAAATTGTTGGAACTGAAGGCTAATAAGTGTACCTGGATTCTGAAGGGCTTTCATTTTCCAAAATTCCCCGGTTTCAAGGAAGCTGCCATTAGATTGGAAAATAGCAAATGTAACTTCCTTATTCAAAAAGGGAAGGAGACAAAAATCAAGGAACTATAGGCCCATTAGCTTAATATCTGATATAGAGAAGATGTTAGAAGATATTATTAAGGACATTGCAACAGGGACTTAGAACAATTCAGGCAGAGTCAAAATGGTTTTGGAAAAGGAATATCATGCTTAGCGAAACTAAAAGAGCTGTTTGAAGGTATAACATGTTCTATCGATACAGTGAAAGTGCTGTATTTGGATTTCCAGAAGATTGTTGATAAGGTATGGAATCTAAGGTTAGAATGGAAAATGAGGTTTATTGAATGGAGGTGGCCAATTAGCTTGGGAAGATTGGCTAACTAACAAGAAAGAGACAGAAGGCAAAGTAGGTAATGTTTTGGTTAGCAAGATACAACAAGTGACATATCACAGGGGTCAGTGTAGGGCCCTCAACTTCCACACAATGTATATTAATTATTCAGATGAATGAACTAATGGTGTGGTTGCTGATGACAGAGAGATTGGTAGGAAAGTAGGATATGAATAGGAGATAAGGAAACTATAAAGAGACACATATCTGTTAAGTGAGTGAGCAAAAGATCTGCCAAATGGAGCATAAAATGGAAAAAGGAGAAGTTGTCTATTTTGGCAGGAAAAATAAAAAGGAAGCATATTATCGAAAAGATGAGCGATTGCAGAGCTCTATACAGAGGGAACTAGATTTTCAGCTGAATTGTTACTGTTCGGACATAGACACAGCAAGTAAAGAGGAAACCCGATAGAGTATTATAATTTATTGTGAGAAGACTGAAGAGTATAGAGGTAATACTTCAGTTATACTTGGCATTGTTGAGACCACGTCTGCTGTGCAGAGCATTGGCTTCTTAACCTAAGGAAGAATGTGAGTGAGTTGGAAGCAGTTCGAAGAATGTTTACTAGACTATTACCTAGTCTTAGGTGCACTGTCTTATGAGGAAAGGTTGGACAGGCTTGGTTTCTTTCCATTGGAATGTATAAGAGTAAGAGGTGACAAGACTGAAACATATAAGTTCCTGAGGGGCTTGACAAGGTTGGTTTGAAAAGGTTTAAAGTTAGAGAAAATCTAAAATTAGGGGCACTACTTGAAAATAAGGGGTCACCTACTTAGACAGAATTATAGGCCAGGACACCAAGGAGACCTTGCTTTCTCTTCTTTAAAATAGTGCCATGGGATCTTTTACATCATCTGAGAGATGACCCAGTCTAACATCTCATTCAGAAAGGTGACAATGAACAAATAGCAAACTTTGTAAGCAGGGTAACAGAGCTGATTGGAGCCCAGGAGTTTCTTTGCAGTCGAGGTTGAGAAGTTGGAAGACACAAAATTGGCATAGCCTCAAAATGGACAGCATGGTGCGAATGCAGTAACTTTACAACAGCATTGTAAATGTTGACAGTAGATTATAATACAATAGATTGACAGGAAATTCATACAAACATATGAATTTTCATTTTGTTATTTGAACTTTACTGTGTCAAAAGAAGATCAAGCACAGACCTGTAACATCTATTTAGTGAACACCTGGTGGATATGACTGGTGTTTAATAACATTTTACAGGAAGATACAAATGAAGATTAAGGACAAAAAAAGCATCTCCCAGCTTTCTATTCATGTGCAATGATAATGATGGAAGGCTCCTGAATCTGTTTTCTATGACTGTCCCTCAACAGAAATCCTAATGAGCACAAAACTTTGCAAGATAAGATAATATTCAGCACTTGATAAATCAATTATCTTTAATCCAATCAAGCCACGACACAGTGTCATAAAAATAGTAAATGCTAGAGAATCTCAGCAGGTCTGGCAGCATCTTCAGAGAATTAGCGTTTTGAGGTTCCAAAGAAACTTGCTGAGATTTTCCAGCACTTCCTGTTTTATTTCAGATCTCTAGCATTGCCACTACTTTTCTTTAACATGATATTGTGTCCCTCACTCCATTTTACTGATGTTTGGCAGCTCTCTGATGTACTCATCACAAATTTTGGCTAATGTAGATTCAAAGACAGTAATTATAATATGAAAAGACCATATGGTAGGCCATTCAACCTTCTGAATCTGCTCTGCCATTCAATGAGATCATGGCTGATTTAAAAATCCTCAACTCCACTTTTCTGCCTTATCCCCATAACCCTTGATTGGCCTACTGATTAAAAGTCTGTCTACCTCAGCCTTGAATATCATAGTCTCTACAGCCCTTTGCAGTAAAGTATTTGACAAGTTCACTACCTGCTGAGGGAAGAAATTCCTCCTCATAACAGTTTTAAATGGGTGATCCCTTATCCTGAGATTAAGCCATCTAGATTAGACTCTTCTACAAGAGCACAACCTTTCCACATCTACCCAGTCAAATGCCCTAAAAGTCTAGCTTCTTTCAACAAGGGTGCCTCTCATTCTTTTAAACTCCAATGATTATAGACCCAAAAACTCCCAAAGGCTCATCTGGGATTTGAATCTGGGATCTCAATCCCTACACAGCCCAAAGCAAGGACCATACTCCGAGACAAATGAACCAGCTTAAACAGACATTGAGTCATATAGCACGGAAACAGATCTTTTAGTCCAACTCGTCCATGTCGACCAAAGTATACTAGTCCCATTTGCCTTAGAGAGTCACAGAGATATACAGCACAGAATCAGACCCCTCAGTCCAACGTGTTCATGCCAACCGAATATCCCAAACCAATCTAGTCCCACCTGCCAGCTCCCAGCCCATATCCCTCCAAACCCTTGCTATTCATATACCCATCCAGATGCCTTTTAAATGTTGCAATTGTACAAGCCTCCACTACTTCCTCAGGCAGCTCATTAATACACACACCACACTCTGTATGAAAATGTTGCCCCTTAGGTCTCTTTTATATCTTTCCCCTCTCACCCTAAACCTATGCCCTCTAGTTCTGGACTCCCTCACCCCAAGGAAAAGATTTTGTCTATTTATCCTAGTCATACTCTTCATGATTTTACAAACCTCTATCAGGTCACACCTCAGTCTCTGACGCTCCAGGGAAAAAAGCCTTAAACTATTCAACTCCTCCCTATAGCTCAAATCCTCCAACCCTGGCAACATACTTGTAAATCTTTTCTGAATTCTTTCAAGTTTCACAACATCCCTCCGATAGGAAGGAGACCAGAATTGCACACAATATTCCAAAAGTGTTTGGCCCTTATCTATTATAGCCTTTCCTATTCATGTATCTGTCCAAATATCTTTTAAATGTTGTGACTGTACCTGCATCCACCACTTCCTTTTGAAATTCATTCCATACATGAACAATCTTCTGAGTGAAAAATTTGCCCCTCTGGTCCCTTTTAAATTTTTCTTCTCTCACCTTAAAATTATGCCCTCTAGTTTTGAACTTCCCTACTCTAGGGAAAAGACCTTTGCTATTCACCTTATCCAAGCCCCTCATGATTTTATAAACCTCAATGAGGTTACCTCTCAACCTCCTACGCTCCAGTGAAAGGAGTACCAGCTTATCCAGCCTCCCCTTATAACTTAAAATCTCCAGTCCTGGTAAAGCTTTCCTGCACCCACTCCAATTTAATATTGTTCTTGTAGCAGGGTGACCAGAACTGTACAAAATACTCCAAAAGTGGCTTCACCAATGTCCTGTACAACTACAACATGACATCCCAACTCCTACACTCAACAGTCTAAGTAATGGATGCAAGGGTGCCAAATGCCTTCTTAACCACTCAGTCACAACATTCAATGAACTATGTACCTGAACCTGTAGGCCCCTCTATTTAACAACGCACCCCAGAGCCCTACCACTAACTGAGTAATTCCTGCCCTTACCAAATGTGACACCTTACAGTTATCTAAATTAAACTCCACCTGCCACTTCTTGGTCCATTGATCCAATTGATTAAGATCCCTTTGTAAGCTGTACCATCAATTTTGGTTTCACCTGCAAACTTATGGTTCCTATATTCTCATCCAAATTATTTATATAAATGACAAGCAATAGTGGACATAGTACCAATCCCTGTGGAACACCACTGGTTACAGGCCTCCAGTCTGAAAAACAACCTTCACCATCACACTCTGTTTCTTACCGTTAATCCACTTTTGTATTCAATTGGCAAGCTCTCCTTCAATCCAATGTAATCTAAATTTACTAACCAGTGTACCATGCGGAACCTTGTCATAGGCCTTACTTAAATCCATGTAGGCAATGTCTACCACTTTTCCCTGAACTAGCTTCTTGGTCACATCCTTTAAAAAATGTAATCATGTTTGTGAGATACAACTTCCCACATAAAAGCCATGCTGACTATCCTTAATCAGTTCTTGCCTCTTCAAATGCTAATAAATCCTGTCTCTCAGATTCTTCTCCAACAATTTACCCACCACTAACATCAGAGTTTTCAGCCTGTATTTCCTCGGCTCCTCCTTGCAGCCTTCTTAAATAAAAGCACAATATTAGCCACCCTCCAGTCTTCTGGCACCTCACCCATGGCTGTAGATGATACAAATATCTTTGCTAGAGGCCCTGCAATTTCTTCCCTAGCTTCCCACAATGTCTTAGGATACATTTGATCATGTCCCAGAGATTTATCTACTTTTATGCTTTATAAGACCACTGGCACCCCCTCTTCTATAATGTGGACTGTTTTCAAGATGTCAATATTCATTTCCCAAGTTCCCTAGCTTCTATGTCTTTCTCTATAGTAAATACTGAAGCAAAATATTGGTTTAGTATCTCTCCGATCTCCGGTGGTTCCACACACTCGGATTCTGGGTAATCCAAGATGGAGGACAGGAAAAATTTCTGGCTGTAACAGCTGCTTCTACTTTGAGGTATTTTAGATGCTGGAGGTGATTTCCTTGAATTCCAGGAGCAGCAATTGCCTGTTTCATATGCTGTTGCATTGTTTTGGAACTTTTGGAAAAAAAAGTCAAAACAACAGCAGTTTTAAAAGGGAGAAAAACAGACATGGGACACACATGGTGAGGTCATTGCAGGAGAAAGAGAGAGAGAGAACCTGCACAGTTACTGCCTTTGCTGTTTGAATTCATGTATCGTTGGACATCGGAGTGCATCTGGGAAAATTAACAAACAGTGAAATTCACAACTAACCTTGGAGGAACTGTTGGGCCAAGTTCACAGCACAGAATCAGATAAGTTAATTGTTGTTTTAAGAATGGCCTACAGAGAATATGCAGTAGTGAGTAGAGTGTGTTCTTTCTCGATTATGTTTTTGGAGATATATCTCTTGATTAAACTTAAAATATAAGCTATAACTATTAATTTAGCCTGGGGCAGTGTTTGTAGAGGAATAAGACAGTGTTAATTTCTGGGTCTGTAGATTGTGAAGGAGCAAAAATGGCTTTGAATAGAGTGATATGTACTTCTTGTCAGATGTGGGAGTTTAAAGAGAGGTTAAGGGTTACTGCAGATTATATCTGCCATAAATGCTGTGGCTACGAATCTTATCTGATTGAATGGATCAGTTGGAGAGACAGTTAGAAGCAATGAGGAATTTGCAACAGCCACACTATGTGATGGATGGCAGTTATAGGAAGGGGGGAGGGGGGATGTCTCAGATACAGTTACATAGATGGGTTAACTCCAGGAAAGGTAAGAGAGGTGGGCAGCTAGTGCAGGAGTCTTTTGTGGATATACCCATTTCAAATAGGTATGCTGTTTTGGAAAATATAGGGGTGATGGATTCTCAGGGGAACGTAGCATGGACAGCCAAGTTTCTGGTATGGAGACTGGGTCTAATGCAATGAGGGGTATGTCGGGTTCCAAGAGATCAATTGTGTTAGGGGATTCTCTAGTCCAAGGTACTCACAGACATTTCTGTGGCCAGCAGTGAAAAAAACAGAATTGTGTGTTGTTTCCCTGGTGACAGGATCAAGGATGTCTCAGAGAGGGTGCAGAATATTCTCAAGGGAGAAGGGGCCATCAAGAGGTCATTGTCCACATTGGAACCAACGATATAGGAAGGGAAAAAGTTTGAGATTCTGAAGGGAGATTACAGCGAGTTAGGCAGAAATTTAAAAAGGAGGTCCTCGAGAGTAGTAATATCTGGATTACACCCGGTGCTATGAGCTAGTGAGGGCAGGAGTAGGAGGATAGAGCAAATGAATGCATGGCTGAGGGGCTGGTGTATGGGAGAAGGATTCACATTTTTGGATCATTGGAATCTCTTTTAGGGTAGAAGTGACGTGTACAAGAAGGATGGATTGCACCTAAATTGGAAGGGGACTAATATACTGGCAGGGAAATTTGCTAGAACTGCTTGGGTGGATTTAAACTAGTAAGGTGGGGGGGTGGGACCCAGGGAGCTAGTGAGGAAAGAGATCAATCTGAGATTGGTACAGTTGAGAACAGAAGCGAGTCAAACAGTCAGGGCAGACAGGGACAAGGTAGGACTAATAAATTACATTTATTTCAATGCAGGGGCCTAACAGGGAAGGCAGATGAACTCATGGCATGGTTAGGAACATGGGACTGGGATATCATGGCAATTACAGAAACAAGGCTCAGAGATGGGCAGGACTGGTAGCTTAATGTTCCAGGATACATGTGCTACAGGAAGGTTAGAAAGGGAGGCAAGAGAGGAGGGGGAGTGGCATTTTTGATAAGGGATAGCATTACAGCTGTGTTGACGGAGGATATTCCCAGAAATACATCTTGGGAAGTTATTTGGATGGAACTGAGAAATAAGAAAGGGATGATCACCTTATTGGGAGTGTATTATAGACCCCCTAATAGTCAGAGGGAAATTGAGAAACAAACTTGGAAGGAGGCCTCAGCTATCTGTAAGATAATAGAGTAGTTATGGTAGGGGATTTTAACTTTCCAAACATAGACTGGGACTGCCATAGTGTTAAGGGTTTAGATGGAGAGGAATTTGTTAAGTGTGTACAAGACAATTTTCTGATTCAGTCTGTGGATGTACCTACCAGAAAAGGTACAACATCTGACCAACTCTTGAGAAATAAGGCAGGGCAGGTGACTGAGGTGTCAGTGGGGGAGCACTTTGGGGCCAGTGACCATAATTCTATTCGTTTTAAAATAATGATGGAAAAGTTTAGACCAGATCTATAAGTTGAAGTTCTAAATTGGAGGAAGACCAATTTGGACGGAATTTGGCAAGAACTTTCGAAAGCTGATTGGGGGCAGATGTTCGCAGGTAAAGGGACGGCTGGAAAATGGGAAGCCTTCAGAAATGAGATAACGAGAATCCAGGGAAAGTATATTCCTCTTAGGGTGAAAGGAAAGGCTGGTAGGTATATGGAATGCTGGATTACTAAAGAAATCGAGGGTTTGGTAAAGAAAAAGAAGGTGAAGCATATGTAAGGTATAGACGGGATAGATCGAGTGAATTCTTAGAAGAGTATAAAGGAAGTATGAGTATACTTAAGAGGGAAATAAGGAGGGAAAAAATGGGACATGAGATAGCTTAGGCAAATAGAAGTAAGGACAATCCAAAGAGTTTTTACAAATACATTAAGGACAAAAGGGTAACTAGGGAGAGAATAGGGCCCCTCAAAGATCAGCAAGGTGACCTGTGTGTGGAGCTGCTGAAAATGGGGGAGATACTAAATTATTATTTTGCATCAGTATTTACTGTGGAAAAGGGTATGGAAGATGTAGACTTTAGGGAAATAGATGGTGACATCTTGCAGAATGTCCATATCACAGAGGAGGAAGTGCTGGATGTCTTGAAACAGGTAAAGGTGGATAAATCCCCAGGATCAGGTGTACCCTAGAACTCTGTGGGAAGCTAGAGACGTGATTGCTGGGCCTCTTGCTGAGATACTTGTATCATTGATAGTCACAGGTGAGGTGCTAGAAGACTGGAGGTTGGTTAATGTGGTGCCACTGTTTAAGAAGAGTGGTAAGGACAAGCCAGGGAACTATAGACCAGTGAGCCTGACGTCAGTGGTGGGCAAGTCGGTGGAGGGAATTCTGAGGGACAGGACGTACATGTATTTGGAAAGGCAAGGGCTGATGAAGGATAGGTAAAAACAATGTCTGCTGGAAGGATAGTCATCATAGCTTTGTGCGTGGGAAATCATGTCTCACAAACTTGATTAAGTTTTGTTTGAAGTAACAAAGAGGATTGATGAGGGCAGAGCGGTAGATGTGATCTGCATGGACTTCAGTAAGGCGTTCGACAAGGTTCCCCATAGGAAACTGATTAGATCTCACAGAATACAGGGAGAACTAGCCATTTGGATACAGAACTGGCTCAAAGGTAGAAGACAGAGGGTAGTGGTGGAGGGTTGTTTTTCAGACTGGAGGCCTGTGACCAGTGGAGTGCCACAAGGATTGGTGCTGGGTCCTCTACTTTTTGTCATTTACATAAATGATTTGGATGCAAGCATAAGAGGTACAGTTCTAAGTTTGCAGATGATACCAAAATTGGAGGTGTATTGGGCAGCGAAGAGGGTTATCTCAGATTACATCAGGATCTTGACCAGATGGGCCAATGGGCTGAGAAATGGCAGATGGAGTTTGATTCAGATTAATGCGAGTTGCTGCATTTTGGGAAAGCAAATCTTAGCAGGACTTATACACTTAATGGTAAGGTCCTAGGGAGTGTTGCCGAAAAAAGAGACCTTGGAGTGCAAGTTCATGGCTCTTTAAAAGTGGAGTAGCAGGTAGATAGGATAGTGAAGACGACGTTTGGTATGCTTTCCGTTATTGGTCGGAGTACTGAGTACAGGAGTTGGGAGGTCATGTTGCGGCTGTACAGGACATTGGTTAGGCCATTGTTGGAATATTGCGTGCAATTCTGGTCTTCTTCCTATTGGAAAGATGTTGTGAAACTTGAAAGGGTTCAGAAAAGATTTACAAGGATGTTGCCAGGGTTGGAAGATTTGAACTATAGGGAGAGGCTGAACAGGCTGGGGCTGTTTCCCCTGGAGCGTCGGAGGCTGAGGGGTGACCTTATAGAGGTTTACAAAATTATGAGGGGCATGGATATGGTAAATAGGCTTTTCCCTGGGGTCAGGGAGTCCAGAACTAGAGGGCATAGGTTTAGGGTGAGAGGAGAAAGATATAAAAGAGACCTACAGGGCAACGTTTTCACACAGAGGGTGGTACGTGTATGGAATGAGCTGCTCGAGGAAGTGGTGGTGGCTGGTACAATTGCAACATTTAAGAGGCATTTGGATGGGTATATGAATAGGAAGGGTTTGGAGGGATATGGGTCGGGTGCTGGCAGGTAGGAATAGATTGTGTTGGGATATCTGGTCGGCATGGACGGGTTGGACCGAAGGGTCTGTTTCCATGCTGTACACCTCTATGACATAGATGATCTCATTGATTTTTAAAGGGGTCCTAATATCTTGCCAGTTGCTCTTTTGCTCATATTTGACTGGCTGATATAGACCATAGAACCATACAGAAACACTTGCCTTGCCCTTGTTGAAGTAGTTGATAACCTGTCGGCATAGTCCTTCTTTACGCTGCCACTCTGTTTGGGCTGGGTAGTGTAGGAACTCTCGCAAGGTTCGATCCTCCCAGTGAAGCAGTTCCCAGTATAGCATTAGTGTAAATGCTGCCTCTGGAGAAAAGAACAAATAAGAGTTGCAATCAATTCAAGAAATCTTTGAAACGAAATCAGAATTTGGTATTTTCAAAAGTATTCATTATTTACTCACCAATGAGATCATTTTACTTTACACCTCTGATTATCAACATTTGAAAAGAATGCTTTCTCCTCTACACTTCTGAACTTGTCAACTTGAGATTAATTGCTGAACTAGGTGTACAGTCTACTGGCACTTCACCAAACGATTCTTTACATGCATTTGTCAGCAAGTACGAGCAAACAACTGAAATAATAGGAATGGGCAAGGAAAAAAAATTCTAATCCTGCTCAGGATTTTCCAGTAGAGGCCATAGGACACAGAAGAGGAGCTGGCACTTTGGCTGGCTTTTTCCCCTCAGGTTCTAATAAGAATGAAATGTTGGATGTAAACAGCTAATTCAGTATGAATGGGTAATTGAACCAGAGACCCACTTAGCCAGTGCTGCTTCATTTATACACTGAATGGTACTTTTATACACTCGTACGAAGGAAGAATCAGAAAATTCCAAATTTCAGAGAGTGATACTCACTCTCATATTTCAGTCTTTCTACCGTTCATTGTGGCAGTGTTTCTGACCACAGGGCAAATTCTGACCCCACAAAGAAAAATAACTTGCGATTGTGGTGGCATCAATACGATCTTAATGGCACAGTGGTTCAATGGTTAGCACTGCAGACCTTAGTGCCAGGGACCTGGACCCTCAGGCAACTGTTTCGTGCACATTCTCCCTGTGTCTGTTTGGGTATCCTCCGGGTGCTCCAGTTTCCTCCCAGAGCCCAAAGATGTGCAGGTTAGGTGGACTGACCATGCTAAATCTCTGACAATTAACCTTTAAATGTCAGCCAGGACTCCTGCCTGGACCAGATTAATAGCCACAATCAGTGAACTCATATTTTGTGAGTCCAGCTGGCTGCCCATAGTGTCTAGGTATGTGCAGTCTGGATGGATTAGTCAGGGGAAATGCAGTGTTACAGGGTTAGGATGGGGGTGGGTGGGTGGGATGTGTTTTGGAGGATCAGTGTGAACTCGATGGCCTGAGTGGCTTGCTTCCACATGATTTTATGATTGCACACAGACACTTCAATAATATAGAAAACACAACTGCCAATTTGTACACAGCAAGATCTCAAAAGTAATGTGAGTATAACTAGCTAATCTGACTTATTGACTTCCTCCCCAAAATGTTCCCATTTCCCTTTACTTTTAGTCTTAGCACTGAGTAATTTCTCAAAGTTGCTTTCAATCTACATCTTACACGTCTTAAACTTTCTCTCTTCTGCCCTAAGTGTGTGTAAGGTGCTCTTGTAAAAACATATGAGCATTTTTAACTAGGTGGTAGGAATTAAATATTTGACAGTTGAAGATTTATGGCACTTTTGGTGGAGTAGATCTAGGACTATCTGTGCAGTGGACTAATTTTTAAGTTAAGGTTGTAAATATGAGCCTTTGATGAATTGGTTTTGCTGCCATCACATGCTACATCTTCTCTGTTTGCTGATACTAAGACTTTTCTAGAATTACAGAATACCCTACAGTGTGAAGTTATTCAGTATGAAGATTAAGAGATTACCACAGTCCTTGAAACTTCTACTGAACTGAATTCTAAGATATTTCCATTGTCACAAACGTATGTATTGAAATAACTCCACAGAGGTGGGTATCCCATCACCAAGTCACCTTTTATTTACACATGACCAGTCCTTAACTATTGTATTGTCTCATATAGAATCATATACCAGAGTGTCAGTATCTCTGACACAAGCTTTTTATGTCAGCCAGGGCTCCTGTCTGGATCAGATTAACAGCCACAATCAGTGACATATTCTATGAGTCCAGCTGGCTGACCTCATTACAACCACTACAATTATATCATAGACTTTGTAGCAAACTGTATTCTCCTCTTAAAACTGAACATGTTTGTAAAAACAAAAGCTCACAAAAAGCCTGACTTCTCTTGCAGATTCAGCTATGATCAACTATATAGGGGAATTAGACTGCTTATTTCAAGAAGTATTACAGACTTTTCCTACATCATCAGACCTGGAACTATTGGAGCCATTCAAATGAATAAGTTGAGACATTTATAAAGGTAATTACTTTGGCTGAAAGACAATGGATAGGAGTATACTGCAGATCTGGACTAGCCCAATACTGAATATTTGTCGTAATTTGCTTTCATAGCCATATCTCATTCCTCGATGACTGCCTTCAGCTCAGACTTACCCCATATGGATTCCCACTGAAGTTTCACCTTCGTATTTTAAATCCATTCAGAAACATATATATCTCCATGATGTACAGCAGTCCTCAATCAGTTGTTCTCAGATCCATACTCAGTGTAACACACTGCCATATGCAACGGATAAGTTGGACAGAAGGGTCTGTTTCCATGCTGTACATCTCTATTAAGGAGTGCGAGCTGCAACAACTCAGATAGCCAGGCTCTTCTCAAATCTTCTTCTCCTTCCCTCTAACTCCATCCCTTCCTCTAGCTCTACCTCATCAGGCATTTACCACACCTTCTGACCTTCCCCACTGATCTTAAAGGTTCTGCACTCAGCAAAGGACTTTGTTTCATTCCTCATCCCCTCACCTCAGCATATTTCGGGTACGACACAATGTCAAGATCTTTTTCAGTCAGCTTTATTCTCTTTGCCCTATTTCTTTGGGCAGGGATTCTCGTCCCATTCCACCTCAAAGGCCCCTTCACCTACATCTAACACTCTCCCTCTACCTGGATGCCTCCCTCTGGTCTCTTACTTGTACTTGACTTGCTCATTAAGGACTGTCAATGTGACATTGCTTCCCTTAAGCTCTCGGCTCCCTCACCTATTTGAACCTAACTTGCTGAATTTACTACTCTCCATGCTCTCAGACCCAACCCTGACTTTATAATCAAACCTGCCAATAAAGGTGATACCTGGTGTAGTGGCATCTACTTTGAGGAAGCTGAGTGCGAGCTTGCGGCTACCTCATTCTATCTCTCCCTGGACCATGACCCCACCACTGAACATCGAGCTATTGTCTCCATGATGGGCACTAACCTCATCTTATCTGGGAATCTACCTCCCACAGCTTCTCACCTCTGAGTCCCTCAACCTTATGGAGTCCACTTTTTCCCAAAATCTACAAAGAAGGCTGTTAAGGCAGACCCATTGTTTCAACCTGCTCTGGCCCTTGGAACCAATTTCTTCCATTCTTGACTTGAATTTATCTCCTGTTATCTAGTCCTTTCCCAATTTTATCTATGATATGTCTAACACTTTATCTGGCTTTAAAAATTTCCAGTTTACCAGCATCTGTCAACCCCTCTTCACCAGGGATGTTCAATCCCTTTACATATCCATTCCCCAGCAGGATGGTTTTGGGGCTCTCCGTTTCTTCCTTGACAGAAGATGTGAATTGGCCCCATTCATCACCACTCCCCTCTGAGTGGCTGAGCTCATTCTTACTTTGAATATTTAACTTTCACTTTCTTCAGATCAAAGGTGTAGTCATGGGTATCTGCATGGGCCCCAGTTATGCCTGTCTCTTTGTGGATTATGCAGAACATTACGTAGAACACAACATCATTGGTGCTGCTTCTCTCTCTCATCCGGAATTGGATAATTTAATCAACTTTGCCTCTGATTTCCACCCTCATCTCACCTTCACCTGTGACTCCTCCCTTCCCTTCCACAACATCTTTGCTTCCATTTCTTCTGATCGGCTCACCACCGATAACCATTTCAAATCGACTAACTCCCACAGCTACCTTGAATTTACATCCTCAAACTCTAATAAGGATTCTGCTCCATTATCCCATTTTCACCATCTCTGTCTTATCTTTTCTGATAGTCCCACCCTTACACAAGGGAGCTTCAGAAATGTCCACCTTTTTCTTTAATTGATGATTGCCTGCCACTGTGGGTGATACGGCCCTAAGCTGTGTCAGACCCATTTTTTACACTTCTGCCCTCACCCCATTCCTCCCCTCCAAAACAATGATAGGTTGTTCTTCCCTTTGTTCTCATTTTCCACCCCACCAGCATCTGTACCCAAATTACCATTAGGTGCCATTTCCACCATCTCCAGCAGGATGCCACCATCAGACTGACTCCCCTCCCCTCCCTTGTCAGCATTCTAGGAGAATCATTTCCTCTGGACATGTTGGTCCACTCATCCCAATACCTTCTCACAATACCTGTGCCACTTGCCCATGCAAACATAGAAGGTACAACACCTGCCCATTTACATCATCCCTCCTTACTATCTAAGGCTCTAGGCACACATTCCAGGTGAAGCAGCATTTTATCTGCAATTCATTAAATCTAATCTACTGTATTCACAGTTCATAATGTACACGGGGAAGATTAAATGCAGACTGGGTGACTGTTTTGCCAAATACTTGATCTGTGAAAATGACCCCGAGCTACCCGTTGCCCACCACTGCAACAGAACATTGTGTCTCCATGCCAGCATTGCTGACTCAAGTCTACTATGGTGCTCTAGCAAGGCTTAACGGAAGCTAGAGGAACATCTCATCTTTTGCCATTTCAGAACACTATCACCGTCCTCTATGTCAGTTATCCTCTATCCACATTCTTTGGTCTTCCATTATATTGTACAGCCAGACCATTTTCTCTCTCACTGCTTATCAACAGCTATCTCAGCTTGCTTTTTCATTTATCCCTTCTCTCTCTCAGCTCCATCTCCATGTTCTCTATTCACTCCCCCTCACCTGGTGATCAGCATAAATACCACCTTTTCCAAGCTATTTTCAGTTCTAATGAAGCTTCATGGGACTCCAAACATTAACTCATTTTCTCTCTGCAGATGCTGTCAAACCTGTGGAGTTTTCCTTTGTTTTAGTACTGAATATGGAAACATGATCTGACAGTTTGGGATAACAGCCACGTTAAGTGTTGAATTCTATAAAAACAAAACCAGAATGATCATTTCATGCAGAACCCAAGTGTTCTGAGAAATATCAGAGATGCAGGAAATCAGCTGCAGTCCTTCTGAAAAAGTGCAGGCAATTTGCAGATGCTGTAAACATAGAATTAGTCTGGTACTAAAACTTTCTCTCTCTTGATGACCTGTTGAGCCCATCTGTATGGATAAATATCTAATGCTCAACTGCCCTCATGGCTGCTGAATCTGATTTCAAATTTCAACTCGTTCATTTCAGAAAATTTCATGAAGCAACAGGCCTGCAATAACTGCGCACAGCAGGCGGCATGACAACCATGCTCAGCCAGCCTGTGTTTTCAACACTCAAAACATTGGGTTAATTTTACCAGAAATCAGTTAATAGCCAATTTTGTCAAGTTTCATGGAGGGTTTCTCTCCATGAGGCTATCTGAGATTACTTGTACTATCTTCCCCAACTTGCCTTATTACCTATGCACCACACCTCTATTGCACCCACTTGTCCTTTTCTCCCCCGTAAAACAGGCAGAAATATTCACCACTGCTGGACCTCTGGAATTTCTGGCACCAGTACTATAAAATCCAAGCTATGCAGCAGGTCAAGTGCTGTCAGACCAGAGCTGAACTACACACTTGATGTGAATTGCCCAGGACATGTCAGAGGAAAATTACCATCCCATTTTGCTGACAGGAACCTGCAGGCTCTGAGGGTTGAGGTGGTGCAGAGGAGTGTTCTCTTCCTTCAGGACCAGCAGAGGAGACTGTGATATCAGACAGAGCCAATTAGGCTTGGGGTTGCTTCCTGGGTCAGTGCTGATTTCATGGTCTAGAGTAATGTCAATAAGGCAGGAAGAAAATCAATAACTTTCTCTACCCAGCAAGTTTGAGTGTCCCATCTTCTCTTCTTTTTAACCTCACATTCAGTCTCTCTTCTACAGCACACATCTTCTACCAAGCATCACTACTGCGTACCATATTTGCCCTCAGACACTCTTACCCACCCAATCCCCCCCACATCACGAATCCTGCACAGTCTTTGTGCTGCTGACTCACTTACCTGGACACCTGCACCACCACTGGCTGCTGTGCTAGCTACTTTCAGGTCACTCAAACCCCCTGCCCTTTGTCTCACTCCAGGAGAAAAAGGGCTCTTTCTGCCCTTCTTTGGCCAAGACAAGTGAAGAAGTTGCAACATTTGGCTTCTCATCCCTTATGAGGAAAGGGCCCTGATCCTTGTTTTTTAATTCACTCATGGGAGGTAGGCATCACTGGCTGACCAGCATTTTATTGCTGTCCTTACTTGCCCTTTAGAAGGTGGTGGTGAGCGGTCATCTTGAAACACTGCAGTCTATATGCTGTATAATGACCCACAATGCCACTGCGAATGGAATTCCAGGTTTTGACCCAGTTATGGTGAAGGTAAGGCGATGTATTTCCAAGTCAGGATGGTGACTGACTTGGAGGGGAATTTGCAAGTGGTGTTCCCATGTTTGTGCTGCCCTTATTCTTCTAGATGGAAATGATCATAGGGTTGGAAGGTGCTGTCTAAGGATCTTTGGTGAATTTCTGCAGTGCATTTTGAAAATAATACACACCGCTGCTACTATATTTTGGTGGTAGAAGGAGTGGATACTCGTGGATGTGGTGCCAATCAAACTGGCTGTTTTCTCCTGGTTGCTGTCAAGTTTCTTGAGTGTTGGAGCTACACACATCCAGGCAATTGGGGAGCATTCCATCACATTCCTGCCTTGTGTCTTGAAGATGATAAACAGGCTTTGGTGAGTCATCATCAGTCAATTAGCTGTGCCCAAATCACAGGACTGAGATCACAGGCTGCCCTTAATCTTTTGTGCCAAGACCCTCTGACTGAAGGTATGCTAGAAGGGTGCCTCCCTTAATTTGGCTGAGGATTACTCCTCTTTGATTTTGAGACATGACCACTTAAATACTGCACATTCAGTATGTTCACTGTTTACGTTAGTGGCACATAGTGTAGATATGAGATAGGCATTGTATAGTGACAACAATCTATCCATGCCTTGACTGATGGCTTCTGCAACCATGACAAGGTGCATGGCTTTGTGTTTGCATTAAAAGGCACAACAAAACCAAAATATTGTGAGCTTGTAAACTCTGGCTGTGGGAGAAAAGTGCAAAAAAGCAAGATATAGCAGGGCAAAGCAGAGATGCTATGAGCATCCAAGTAAAGTGAGTCAGTGCTCAGAGAGCAAGTGAGGAACCTTGAGGTGTACCCTTGAAACAGCATGCCAATGAAAGGTGTTGGTGCACTCCAAAGTGCGCCATTGCAGTGCAGAACTATAATACATGCGTATTGGCGATGTGCCATGGGGGTGTAGGGATGCTGGTATCTGTGGAAGCCAATGTTGATTGAGGTGTGGGGTGGGGGTGGGGGTGGGGGTGGGGGTTGGGTATATGTGTGTGGTTGCTATCTACCTGCGCAGCTTGCCCTGAAATATTGTTGAATGGTGTCCAAATGGATGGCTAGAGGAGCAAGTAGAGAGCTGAGGTTGCTGGACTAATCCCTGACTGTCATGTCAGGAACTGTTGCTGTCTACTTTCTGTCCAACAGATGAGAGAATAGCAAACTGCATATAAATGAGATGATGAATTAATAATATCAATGCGCGTTAATATATACTGCAGGTATCTTGCTGCTCAATACCGAGCTTCTCAACTTGCTGTTCTACACTTGGTTGGAGAATGGGACTTTTGCTTTTGATTGGAGTGGTGCTGATCTGAAATGTCGATTTTCCTGCTCCTCGGATACTGCCTGATCTGCTGTGCTTTTCCAGGACCACTCTAATCTTGACTCTGATCTCCAGCATTTGCAGTCCTCACTTTCGCCTTTTGCTTTTGATGTCAGGAACCTCCTTACTGCTTAATCTCACCTGATTTTCCCAAATTTTCACTAATGGCCATGTTGTTCAGTGGCTGGGAAGATTCCACCCTAGTCTCTAATATTAGATGCGATTCTGCTTTGGGTTTACATGTACTAAATAATCTTAACTACGTTAAGAATTATACTGGAAACCAGTTTAAGATTATCAGTCAGGCTTGCAGTATGATTCATTTGCATATTTTAGAAGCTACATTTGTTCACGCACAGGGCCCTGTTTTTTGTTGAGCGAAAGCAATGTTTCCACACATTGCACCTTTGTCATGGAAGAAAGGACTGAATCCTGATTGTGATTCCCTGACCAATCAAATTCAACTTGCCTGGTTTGAAAGCGATCCCATTTAATAGCAATTTAGATCCTCAAATTTTAATCTGTGATGGATAATGAAAGCTCACAGTTTATCAGAGACCACCAAAACAGTGTTGCAGAGCCAAGGCTCAACACTTCAAAATCTTAAAACTGAATTCTATCTATCTACTGTTGACTGAGAACATTGCATTAGATAATTACCCTCCATATTTTTGAGTGTTTTTTTAGTCTTATCTTTAGGATCCCTGTGATCTGAGTTTCTCGCTGTATCTCAGAATTAGGAAACATGAATCCCTCAGATCAGTCTGCATTTTGGTTACCAATGGAAATCTGTCATCATGTTCACAAATTCAATTGATGTAGAAACCTAGACCTTTCTATTGGGTTTCTATGTTATATGTTGAGTGCAAACTCATTTCTGATGTAGATATTTCCCACATATCTCAGAACACAGAACTGATGATTCAAAGTCAGCTATCTGAAAACCACAAAGAGTCTTATCAATGTCTTACCCTACCTAAAGAGAACAGTGACACTAATGGGACCTTTTGAATAGAAAGGATCTCACCATTGGAAATCTTCAAATAAAATCTGATCATTAGATACTTCATGAAGTTACTAATTGGGGATCCTTTGGTCCTCAGCTTACTTCAGGTCCTTTGTATCTTCACTCTGTATCATATGGTTTTAACTTGCATTTATAAAGTTCTTTGTCACATCTCTCAAAACATGTCAAAGCACTTTCCGTGCAATTAAATATTGAAATGCAGTCATTACCACTAAATGTTGCTATTTTACACATACCAAACAAATAACATGATAATCAAATAAACTGCTTTAGGTACTGCAGGTACAGGACAGAGTTTTAACTAGAATGGGAGGTGAACTCCATGCTTTTTTTTTGTTAATTCTGTTGGGATTTTTTGTTTACATTCACTTTAACCATCGGAAATGTCCTCAGTTTAATATCACATCTTAAGGACAGTACCTCTTTGTGGATACTTGAAATGACAACCTTCAGTTCTGAGCCTAGAATGTCATCAAATGGGTGAAACTGACAAAATATAAACACTCATGATATAATTTCCATTATTCATCAAGCCTGAATTAAAGAATAAAGATTCCACTATATTGACTATTCAACTTTTAAAAGTGAGGCTGAATGGTGGACATGGTAAAACAGAAGAACATATTTTAAGATTCTTTTTGAAGAGATGTAGATCCTCCTTTTTAAAAAAAAAATCACTAGAAAAGTGACCAGAAGTACAATAAATCTAGGATGAAATTATCCAAAACATCCAGTCATGTTTAAAATATAGATAGGAACAAGCTTATTGATTCTTACCTGTATAATTATCAGCCTGAAGATGCATGTCACACAGTTTATGGATGTAACGGATATACATTTCCTCCTTGTTAATCTCAGATTTGTAAAAATTCTGAAAAAAATGTAAATATCTGTAAGCATACTGGAATTGGAACAGGCAAGTGAAAGAGATCATTTTAAATTAGGCGCTCTTCACGTATTAATTCCTGCCCATTGATTTTTTAAATGTCTCTAACAACACTGCCCTGGGAGCATGTATCTATATATAATCCATTCTGTACCTACCCTGAATGTCTTTGATGAGATGGTGTCTTTGCCTAACCTATACTGTATCTGACCTAAATGTGCTTGACATGGCTACACTGAGAACGTCTAATGCTCCATCAGAGGCACTTAAGTGCAAAATGCTTGATAATCTTAACTCTGTAGATGTGCTTGACCTAAAAGTATTTGCTGCTGATGTTGGGTACCAAAATTGCTAAAACATTTTAATGCACTCTGTGTTATGAGTACAAATAAAATTTAAGCAGAAAGAAAATTATTTGCTTACCAGCAAATTAACAGTACAGCCAATCTTCTTATTTTCAGTTTCATCCCCTTTCATACAGTCCCTGAGGAGAAGAAAGGCGCTTGAGTTCAAAAAATTTAGCATGTCACATAACAGGAATTAGTAGCTTCTGAATTGTAGTTTCTGCACAGGATTTCAGTTCTGATACTACACAGTTAACTTTCTGCATGGAAGCAGACTTAAGATGCCACACCTGATCGGAGTTCATTTCATGGATAATTACATCTACAAGTTTCATCAAATGATTGAACATACAAGTGCCAGAGGTCATCAATTTACACAGATCACAGAATTTTCCCCATGGTAGGAGAGTTCAAACTAGAGGGGATAGATTTAAGGTGAGAGAAGAAACATATAAAAGGGGTCAAAAGGGGCAACGTTTTCACGCAGAGGGCGGTGTATGAAATGAGCTACCACAGGTGGTGACGGAGGCTGGTACAATTACAATATTTAAAAGGCCTTGGTATGGGTGTATGATTAGAAAGGGTTGAGAGGGATATGGGCCAAATGGCAAATAGGACTGAACTAATTTAGTTGGCATGCCGAGTTGGATCAAAGCATCTGTTTCAATGCTGTACATCCCAATGACTCTATAGTACAGAAGATGACAACTGTCAACTCCACGCCACTGACTGCAAGAGAAATTTCACCAGACTCACTCTTGCCTTAAAACTCTGGAAAGCTTGCTCTGCAAATGCTTATCCAGCTCCTCTTTGAAAGCTGCAATTGAATATCCATCCCTCCATTGCACACTCAGGGAGTGCGTGACAGGTCTAGATGCATAAAAAATGGTACTCCGCATATTGCCTTTGGCTCTTTTGCCAATTGCCTTTAATCTGGATTTCTGGTTTTGATCCTTAAGCCAACCTGAACAATTTCTCTCTCCCTACTTTGTCTAGACCCTTCATTATTTTGAACACCTAAGGAGAAGAACCCTTGGCAACCTTCCTGAAGCTGGAGGAAATTTGAGCAGCCCAAGTGCACATAGATATGTGGGTTCTGTGCTACAAGATGGTCTGAAGTTGTTTCTAGCTACTGTATTCTTAAGCAGTACTTTTAACAGTGCGACTCCTGGATGTCTTGTTTGTCAATAATAGAAGAGTCATCATTCCTAAAGGCCTCAATAAAAACATCGGGCACCTGGTATAACCAAGTTCACAGTTCAGTTTGGTGGCTGTGAGTCTCCAAAGCTATTGAAGACATGATTTCTAATTGTGTTACTTGTGCGAAATTAGTGGATAGGTCTGCAGCATAGCAGAACAATGTTGCTGAAGACAGTATTTCCTTGATACTGTCAAACGTCCAGTGTTGATGTTTATCCAATACCAAGCATGATCCTGTTTGACCATCTTTAATGTTGCAGAGACTAGTAGCCTGCGTATAATTTTCTATTAATAGTGGGGCTTCCTGCAGTGAAAGCACTCAGGGTGGTTTCCCAGCTGTTTCCTGTCCAGATCGCATCATTTAATGGTCAGGGACAGTTCTGCTTTTTCTGCATCACTTTCCTTTTCTCTCCAGCTTGTCTGAGGGTATTTACTTCTCCCTTATCTCCCTTTGGTGTGTGAAAGTTTCAAGACCACAGTCTATCTGAGTTTATGAAATTGGCAAGGGTTTGGAGACTTTGAATTCCACAAGAACAATTACTTCACAAACATTTTGGCAAATGGCTCCAATTTAAGTATTTGCAATTAACAGTCAAAAACAAGCTGCTTAAGCCATTCAAATTTCTGTTATGTATGGTTAGGCTATTTTGGTACTAACTGGTACACATCTAAGACAGAACCTTGCGTTGCCTCTAGTTAGTTGCACTCCCCTCAGACAAGAGGGAGTAAACTTAGTAAAATCTTCTTGTCCTACACTGCAACAGCAGTGTCTACTGTTGGACTAAGGGCCAGTGTTCCAAAAGACTTTAATAAGTCTGTTGGACTGTAACCTGATGTTGTGTGACTTCTGACTTTGTCCACTCCAGTCCAATGCTGGCATATCCACATCATTGTTGGACTAGCCACTTTACAGTACTTATTATTCAAAAGAGACAAAGAAACCTCTTTTTCATCAAACATGGGGATTGATGTGAATAAATTTGAATACGATAATCCTTAAATCTGCATTAGGGTGGTTTCCTCACCAGAGGTGACTTCAATGGCACATTAGGATTCCCCCTCTCAGCTCAAAATGTTTCAAGTTAAACTCCATTTCTTCATCCCTTTCTTGCTTCTCTTTCTCCTTTTCCATTTCATTACAGTTAAATTACAGTAAATTTCCAGTGTCATTCTTGTCTCTCCTTGTCTCTTTTTCCTGTTCCTGGAATTCTTTTCCTTTGTTTTCCTATTGGAAATCTAGTTCGAATTTCTGCTGCTCCAATTTTAATTTATCTACTTCAACACCTTAAATTTCAATCTCTAGATGCTTAATCACCTGATTTGCAATTTCTGTTTGCCTAGCTTTCAGGTGGAACTCTGCCTTTCAGTGCCTAGCCACACCCAATTCTGCTAAGATATCAACCACAACATTCTGTAAGTTATCACAGCCTATATTGTAAAAGAACTGAAGTGTGGAAAGGAACTTGTACATAGGGTATTGTATGGTAGTGTCCATACCTGAGCCAGGAGGCCTGGATTCAAGTCCCACCTGCTCCAGGGGTGTGTAATAACATTGCTGAACAGATTTATGAACCAACATCTTGAAATATGAACATCTTAGTTTCCACTTTAATATTGCCGACTCAAAAGAAAACCTTTTTGCATTTTGTAAATTAGTAGCTTCTGAAGGAAAAAAAATATTTTCCTCTTTCCATTTCTTTGGTTATTCTGTGGGACTATCCCATACTCCAAGCATTCCTTTTTGTTAAGGCCAGGTTAAGATTTAGCTCCCCTCTTTTAAACCTCCCCATTGGCTGCAACAAAGACTTAAGTTCTTGTTAATACAGTAAGTTCAATTAAAATTTAGCTAATTTCCACAGTAGCAGCAAGAAACCAATTAGAAGTTAAAGTGTTCTTGCATGAAAGAGAGAACATATTTATTATCTGCTAACCCCAAACAAAAATAATAAAGACATTAAGTCAAGCATACAGACACAAAGTGTCCAGTATGACAGGAAGATGAAAGGAAGATGCTATTTAAAGCCTTTAGGGCGACGTGATGCACAACATTTTAAATGGAGACCCACAGATGTTAAATTGACGCCTTGAATCTTCAGCACTAGTGAAAATTGCAGCTATCCTTTGAGTTTTGAGTGTTCAAATGTTTCAATTTAATTTGGATTGTCATTAAGTGCTCTTTGAGAGGCAGAGCTTTCTCAGTTGGTTTCAGCTTTGCAATCAGAAATCCATCTTCTCTCTTCAGCCACAAGAAGTTTATTGAAATGCATTCTTATGTACTTTACATCTGAATTTATTGTCTCCAACCTTGGTAATTTCAGTGTTATTTTCCTCTCCAACATGTGAATATACATATACCAGCTTAAGTAAGGAAATGGGAAATTTTCACACCTCCTCAGTTGTGGGGGTAGGATAAACCGTATTCCAGTCGCCAGTACTGTAAAGGGCATGTAGGTCCATGTACATATGTACAAAAGTTAATAGGCATACCAGCAGGTGGTCAGGCCATCTACCAAGGTTATTTGTACAAAACACAATTCATGAAATAAAAAGAGGAGCAGTAAAATAAAAAAAAAATCAACTGATAGTATTTTATTTAAAAAAGACCTGCTAAAACTGTTAATAGGATAAATCCTTTACATCAAAAAACAGATATTCACAGTAAAAAACTCTTCTCACTATGTATCACAAATATTATGGGATAGTCAGGAAGAGACCACTGAAAAACTAGGGTCAACTTATATACGAGGTAGATGAAAAATACCAGATGTTTTTGGCCAAAATAAGAGGACAATTTATACATGAGATTGACATATACACAAGTACATAAAGTAAACATAATGGCTTCGCACCTGACCTTACTGTAAAATGGTAAAATGAATAGCTCTAGAAAATCTCATTTGAATTTGTTGTATTTGTTCAGCTCCTATACCTTGTGGATCTGTTACATATTTAAGTAAGTTGGCCCTGTCATGAGCACTTCTTACTTGGAATAATATCAAGAGTATACATAATTTAAAATCCTCTATCGACATTGAAGTGTAGCTGTTAACTGTCCACTCACTTTCGTTAAGTGTTCCTTGGTTTGTGAAGTCATGTAGCTAATGGTTGGAAAAATTAGGCTTCAGCCATTGTACATTCCAGATAGCATTAAACATCAGTTGGAGTCCAGGCTTATGCTTTTCTCGTCAGAGTCTTATCCCAGCTGTCACACCACCAACTCCAATTGCACTGATTATAAATTCCCCATACAGGTAGTTCTTCTATTATGCAATATTTGTATTCTTGTGTAACCCCGCATTATAGAAAAATCATGCTTTAGGAACAGTGCTTAAAGTGTTGGCGATGTAGTCGTGTTACAGCCAACATATGTTTTAAAAGTGCGTTCTATAGAAACAGTGTCCTCGATTCATCAATGTGTGATAGCAAATTCGCAATAATGAAACACACACTATAGCAGAACGACCTCCACATATATCACACCCAGTCATGTTCTCACTCAATTAGCACTCACTTTACATATAATTATCCCTTATTCCTTAATTCCATTTGATTTCAGGCACCCCTGTCACAACAGGTTAGATAATAACAGAAAGGAGTGACACTCCAGCATTAGTGTCTAATTTGCAAAATGTCCACTGACCATTCAACATAATATTGGCATTCTAGAAATTTATTTTATGACATTTCTTAAGAAGGGTACTTCCTGTCTGTTGCTTTCAATGACTTGGTTTTATGAATTGGTATAAGAGGTTTGCTGTTCCCACCTCTTCCCACCCTACCTCTTGCAAAAATGCCATCCCGTATTCCCAATTCCTCCACCTCTGCCGTATCTGCTCCCAGGAGGACCAGTTCCACCACAGAACACACCAGATGGCCTCCTTTTTTAGAGACCGCAATTTCCCTTCCCACGTGGATAAAGATGCCCTCCAACGCATCTCGTCCACATCCCGCACCTCTGCCCTCAGACCCCACCACTCCAACCGTAACAAGGACAGAACGCCCCTGGTGCTCACCTTCCACCCTACCAACCTTCGCATTAACCAAATCATCCGCCGAAATTTCCGCCACCTCCAAAAAGACCCCACCACCAGGAATATATTTCCCTCCCCACCCCTTTCCGCCTTCCGCAAAGACCGTTCCCTCCGTGACTACCTAGTTAGGTCCACGCCGCCCTACAACCCACCCTCCCATCCTGGCACCTTCCCCTGCCACCGCAGGAATTGTAAAACCTGCGCCCACCCACCTCCCTCACCTCCATCCAAGGCTCTAAAGGAGCCTTCCACATCCATCAAAGATTTACTTGCACATCCATTAATATCATTTATTGTATCCGTTGCTCCCGATGCGGTCTCCTCTATATTGGGGAAACTGGACGCCTCCTAGCAGAGCGCTTTAGGGAACATCTCTGGGACACCCGCACCAATCAACCACACCACCCTGTGGCCCAACATTTCAACTCCCCCTCCCACTCTGCAGAGGACATGGAGGTCCTGGGCCTCCTTCATCGCCGCTCCCTCACCACCAGACGCTTGGAGGAAGAACACTTCATCTTCCGCCTCGGAACACTTCAACCCCAGGGCATCAATGTGGACTTCAACAGTTTCCTCATTTCCCCTTCCCCCACCTCACCCCAGTTCCAAACTTCCAGCTCAGCACTGTCCCCATGACTTGTCCGACCTGCCTATCTTCTTTTCCACCTATCCACTCCACCCTCCCCCCCGCCCCGACCTATCACCCTCATCCCCTCCCCCAGTCACCTATTGTATTCTATGCTACTTTCTCCCCACCCCCACCCTCCACTAGCTTATCTCTCCATGCTTCAGGCTCTCTGCCTTTATTCCTGATGAAGGGCTTTTGCCTGAAACGTCGATTTTACTGCTCCTCGGATGCTGCCTGATCTGCTGTGCTCTTCCAGCACCACTAATCCAGAATCTGGTTTCCAGTATCTGCAGTCATTGTTTTTATCCAATCAGCTGCTCTGATTACTGACGCGGGTGTTTATCCCCAGTGTACTCTGGTGTCCAAAGGCTTTTTAAGTTTCCTACCCTTTACCAATGTCAGCTGAGATCACTCATAGACAACTGGCAGGTTACATACCACTGTTTACATGTAGAAATGTCAGAAGCAGGTTCTGGAAACTACATATACACAGATGCGTGTATGACATCAAGCTTATGCAAACTAAACATTTCGTTACTCACTTACAGGAACACAAGTCTCCAGTGTTATTCCCCAATATTAGATTAGATTAGATTGTGGAAACAGGCCCTTTGGCCCAACAAGTCCACACCGAACTGCCAAAGCGCAACCCACCCAGACCCATTCCCCTACGTTTACCCCTTCACCTAACACTACGGGCAATTTAGCATGGCCAACTCACCTAACCTGCACATTTTTGGATTGTGGGAGGAAACCCACCCATGTGCAAACTCCACGCAGTCAGTCGCCTGAGGCGGAAATTGAACCCGGGTCTCTGGCGCTGTGAGGCAACAGTGCTAAACACTGTGCCACTGTGCTGCCCAAATATTGTCAGGGCTCATAACCTTTGCAGTATCCAATGCCTCCAACCGTTTCTCAATATCACGTGAAGTGAATCAAATGAGCTGAAAACTGGTATCTGTAATGCTGGGGATCACTGGAGAAGGCCGAGATGGATCATTCATTTGGCACTTCCAGCTGAAGAGTTTTACAAATGCTTCAGAATCTTGTCTTTTGTACTTAAATATTGGGCTCATCTATCATTGAGGATGGGGATGTTTTGGAGTCTTCTCCTCCAATGAGTTGTTTAATTGGATGTGGCAGTACTGCAGAGTTTAGATCTAATCTGTTAGTTGTGGGATCACTTAGCTCTATCACTTGCTGCTTATGCATGTTTTCCATATAAGTATCATATGTGGTAGTTTCACCAGCTTGACATCTCATCTTTAGGAATGCCTAATGCAGCTCCTGGCATGTCCTCCTGCACTCTCTATTGAACAAGCACTTATTTGTTTATTTGAATCTATTTGAAGAAGCAAGGTGCTCTTACATTGTCTAATATTGTGCTAGGGATGAACTTGACTAATTCACTACTTATTGCACCTTGGGAAGCATACTTGTTGACAGCTTATAAAGAACTGGTCATGTATTTAAAAACTCCTGAGAAGAAATGCATAGGTTGGGTAGGCTGTGCATGAAGCAGCATGGGAGATAAGAATGTTGAGTGAATAGCAACACAAAGAAATAACTGCAAACATGAATACGTAGATGAACTACAAGCAGATTAATGTTTTATAGTGGGTGCTGAGGGAAAATAGTTTTGTATTTTAAAAAAGAAGCACACACACTTTGAACACATGGACATGAATCTAATGATTTCCCCATGTCGAACTGAATCAATGCACCCATCATTATTTACAGATTGAAACTCACACTGGAGAAAATTGGGACGTTCATCACAAATGACAAAGAAAATGTTTGAGATCCCTTAGCTGCCTTCAGGTGCTTCATAAATAACCTTGCTTCCATTATAAGGTCAGAAGTGGGAACAGTTGTTGATGATTGTATAGTGTTCAGCACCATTCATGACTCCTTAGATACTCCCTTCCACTGCTCCCTGCCACCAACCAGATTCATTCCTCCCACTGACTAACCAGTCGACCTGTCTTCACCTATCCCACTTCACTACGCTGTCCCTGCCACTACCCCCTTTATCTGCAGCTCCCCTTATACTCACCCCCGGTCCTGAAGAAGAGTTACACCCGAAACGTCAACTTTTCCATGCCCTGATGCTGCCTGGCTTGCTATGTTCTTCCAGCCTCCTTCCTAACTTCCCTAGATACTGATGCAATTTGTGTCCATATGCAGCTAGACCTGGACAACATCCAGGCTTGGGCTGTTGTAGCAAGTAACATTGTGCCACACAAGTCCTGGGCAATGACCATTTCTAATAAGAGAGAATCTAGCCATTGCTCCTTAATGTTCAACGTCATCACCACTCTTGAGTCTTCACTGTCAATATCCAGATGTTATTGCCCAGAAACAGATTTGGACCAGCCAAGAATTGGTCAGAGGCTAGGAAATCTCCAGCGAGTAGTTCATCCCTTTCTCCGTAGCCCCTGTTCACCATTTACAAAGCATAAGCCAGGAGTGTGATGGAGTACTCTCCAGTTGCCTGCATGAGTGCAGCTCCAGCAATAGTTGACACCATCCACCACAAAGCAAACCA
Source organism: Chiloscyllium punctatum (assembly GCF_047496795.1). Lineage (NCBI taxonomy): Eukaryota > Metazoa > Chordata > Chondrichthyes > Orectolobiformes > Hemiscylliidae > Chiloscyllium > Chiloscyllium punctatum. The sequence goes on from NC_092750.1 coordinate 69,922,825, forward strand.
CTTGACTGGCACCCATAAACTACCATCAACATTAATCTGCTTCACCACAGATTGCGAGTGCCACCAGCACATAGCATCTACAACTTGCAATGTAGCATCTCTCATCAAGGCTCCTTCAACAGCACCTTCCAAACCTTCCATCTAGAAAGATAAGAGCAGTCAGGACAAAACTACCTACAACTTATCCCACCTGGTCACACACTATTTGACTTGGAACTATATTCCAATTCCTTCATTGTTGCTGTGTCAAAATTCTGGAATTACTTTCCTAAGAGCCCCACTAGTGTCCCTAGGTCTGAAGGGGTGCAGTGGTTTAAGAAGGCAGCTTACAGCCAACTCCTCCAGGACAGTTAGTGATGGATAATAAATGTAGGCCTTGCCAGTGAATTTAAAAAAAAGCGAATGAAAAATACTTTTTAAAACACTTTTATAAACGTTTATTTACACAACATTGCATCTTTGTAAATTCAACAATCATAACTTGAGTCAGTGTTTATTTATAGTGAATCCCCAGTTAATGTCTACCACTTACCTGCTATTAACTACAATTGGTACACAATTAATGCATTCCCTTCTCTCTATTCAAATAATAAGAAAAAATAAAGTTCATATATGCAGTCAAAATTTCAAAATAAATTGAAAGACAAACCTCTATACAGTACCTGGTATAAAACCTAGAATAACGAGCCACCTCCTCCTCTAAGTCCCTCAGCAATTTGTTCAAACATGCATTTGTTTTGTAAAACAATCAGTTAGTGACTTGCATCCACAAAAATTAATTTCAGAAACTTATTTCAAGCTAGCAAGGTCAATCCAAAACCTTTTCTCATGCATACTTGTTGAGGTGTACTATCCTACAATGAAAGAATATTTACATGACATGAATAGCATAAAGAATCCCACATCAAATATTTGACAATGGAATCCTATAACTACTATCTTCGCAAGAACCAATGTTTCAGGAGTCACACTACTTTTAGCAACCTTTTATATTTTATCATTTCGAAGCTGAGGGAAGACAACTCTTACCCGGACCCAGAAAATTATAATGAAATATGCTGCATCAGAATGAAGAAAAGATTAATGTCACTAAGGTTTTATGGTCTTTGGGTCACATAAGGATGAGAACTTAAGCATGTGATTCTCCATATTCAATATTTTCATGTTCTATTCTTCCTTAAACTATCCTCTAATTTGAGAGTTTCATTATCACACATAAACAAAAACTATCATTTAGTTGGAGAGCCCAAGGGGTTCAACTGGTCAATTGTGCTTGCAATTGGTCTGCTTCTTCTTTAGTAAATGATCATCCCCCTGTGATTACCTCATACAAATGACATGGGTATAAGTTGGACTCTCTAAATAGGACTGTTGATATAAGGATTATTCCTGACCTACTCTGCTCAATATCTAAATCAATATAATTAAAAGCCTCACTCTTACTTTTAAGCTCTACACAAGTGTTCTCTAACCTTCTTAAGCATAAAATCACTTCTTGAATTTAAGTGCAATCCAGGATCAACCCTGAGGAAACCATAGAATAAACAGTTTATTTTTAGTTCTATATAACTGTAAAACCAAGTTTACTACTAATTACTAATTACCAAAATTACTAATTTTGTCCTCTACTCACCATGTATCAATGTGAAGTGAGATATTGCACATTATCTGCCAGTGCCTTGAAGTCTGAGTTGTAGTTTGAGACTACTAATTGTATGCAGCCCATAAAATGGGTATTGGCAAGACAGATATGATACTTGGACTTGATTATCTTCATTTGAGATAACCCTGTATCACAGAAGTATGTAGAGTCAAAATAAGCTTTCACTTGAAAAGCAGAGGATGTTGAGTGAGTACTTTTCTATTTCTAGGAGTCCCAGTCTAAAAGTCAATGACCCTTATCAGACTTTCAGCTCAATATCAGTTTGAATAGTAATTACTTCCATCAAGAAACAGAAAGTAGGAACAGGAATAGGCCATTTGGTTTTTTTGAGTCTGCTGCACCATTCAATATGATCACAGATAATCATCCTACTCAATACCCTGTTCTTGTTTTTGCCCCATATCCTTTGCTCCAGGTACCTCCACTACTTTGGAAGTCAAATATGCAATAGAATTTAGTAGTCAACCCATCAATGCCATCTTGAAGGAATGGACCTGGGACTAACATGACACTTTTTTCCATCATATCTCATTCCTGAAATTGCCACTTGAATTCCTGTGCTAACGTCCTCAGGTGTGCGCACAGATTTTCTGAATGAAACACATTTTCTTTCTTTTAAAAAAGTATTTACTCCAGACTCAGGAAGAGTAGCAGTGTTTTTTAAATTTCAGTCTGGGACTTAGTGACCTGTGATGTTCTGTAGGGATCAGTTCTGGGACTTTTGCTCTTTGTGGTTTTTATAAATGACATTTTTATAGTGTGGAGAGCTGTTGTAGATTGCAATGGGACATTGACAGGATGCACAGCTGGGCTGATAAGTGGCAGATGGAGTTCAACCTGGAAAAGTGTAAAGTGATTCACTTTGGAAGGTTGAATTTGAATGTAGAATAAAGAGTTAAAGGCAGGATTCATGGCAGCGTGGAGAAACAGCGGGATCTTGATATCACATCCATAGATCCCTCAAAGTTGTCACTCGAGTTGATCGGGTTCTCAAGAAGGTGTTTAGTGTGTTGGCTTTCATTAGCAGGGAGATTGAGTTTACGAGCCGTGAGGTTATGCCGCAGCTCGTTAGAGTCCTGGTTAGACCACACTTGGAATATTGTGTTCAGTTCTGGTTGCCTCATTATAGGAAAGATGTGAAAGCTTCAAAGACGGTGCAGAGGAGATTTACCAGGATGCTGTCTCGATTAGAGGGCATGTCTTATGAAGAAGGGCTGAGGGAGCTAAGGCTTTTCTTATTGGAGTGAAGAAGGATGAGAGGTGACTTGATAGAGGTGTGAAAGATGATGACAGGCGCAGGTAGAGTGGATAGCCAGAGACTTTTTCCCATGGTGGAAATGTCTATCATGAGTGGGCATAATTTTAAGGTGACTGCAGGAATGTTTAAGGGAGATGTCGGTAAAGCATCAGACTTTTGGGGCGGCACGGTGGCTCAGTGGTTAGCACTGCAGCCTCACAGCACCAGGGACCTGGGTTTGATTCCAGCCTCGGGTGTGTGGAGTTTGCACATTCTCCCAGTGTCTGCATGGGTTTCCTCCCACAGTCCAAAGATGTGCAGGTCAGGTGGACTGGCCATACTAAATTGCCCATAGTGTTAGGTGCATTAGACAGAGGGAAATGGGTCTGAGTGGGTTACTCTTCGGAGGGTCGGTGTGGACTTCTTGGGCTGAAGGGCCTGTTTCCACACTGTAGGGAATCTAATGTCACAGGTAGGTTCTTTAGAGAGGGTGGTGGGTGCATGGAATGCACTGCCAGCAGTGGTAGTAGAGTTAGATACACTGGGGACATTAAAGCGACTCTTGGATAGGCACATGGAAAATAGTACAATGCAGTACATGCAGGTTAGTCTGATCTTAGACGGTCAAAAGGTCTGTACTGTGCTGTACTGTTCTATATTCGAATTTGGAAGATCACAAACCTAATTTCAACCTGAATGCATTCACAGGACTGATCACGTGTGTTATGTCTTTGTCCTCTGCTTGCACTTTGATTGTTCAGTTTTGACACTGTCTATAAGGAGCCTGAAGCTGAGCAAACACAGGTTGTCTGACAGTTCACGCCACATTTCATTGGTTGATTTTGAAAAGTGACAATATCAGCTACAGAATCTAAAAACTTTTGCAGGACCTTCCTGTGACTTAATCATGTCACAACAGCATAGAGGATTAGTTCACTGCAGGCAGCATCAAGTTTACAATCTTAACAACTCTCATTAAATTAGAAAAGCTCATAATTTTACTTACCAATGCTTTCTGGTGGATTATACATTGGTAATTGACAAATCAGGATAATTTCTGCAAAATATAAATGAGCCTGTTCTTTTGCCAAAGCATGGCTGGTGCACTATCAATTATGATGGAAACCAGTTTCTTGACTGGAATGTTTTTCTCAAACACATCTCTTTTGAATGTATTGTAGCTATCCTTATCTCTTATTCTCTCTTCAATGGGCAAAAGAATGAGATGATCCACTTTAGTTATGTCCTTAAACACAATCATCTGGGCTGTGTCTGTTATGTATGGATTCATCAAACCACAGTGAAAAGCATTCACAGTCCTTCCAGATCCTCCTGTAGTTACTGAAAGATGTCTTTAGACAAAGAATCCACTTGCCTTGCTATTGTGGAAACATCAAATGACATGCTCTGGATTGCTATTATTATTTCTTCTTTCTTCTTAAAATCTTTTAATAAAGAGTCAGTGGCCACAGTCATTGCTTCTTTAGTTATTTTACCGTCTGTGAATGATTTCTTGTATTTTGCTAAATGGCAGTAAATGCAAAGTGATGCTTTAGTGTAAATCTTTTATTGTTGTTTTACATAAAAATGATGGTTCAGCTTTCAAAGCGGCCTTCAGGTCATCAATTTTCTTTGTCTGAAGAAAGCTATTCAAGGGAAAACTATCCTTGGATTTACAGTACATCATTGTGCAGTGTCATACCAAATTCCCACCTTTATTTACCAATATACTTTGGTGACATATAAGGCAAGGTTGTTTACAGATTTGAACAAAAATTGTTTTCCTACGGCATGTGGAAGTTGTACATTTTTTGTTTTCTTTTTAGATTTTCTCATCATTATTGCTTTACCTTCTGTGACAGTGTGACATCACTCTGCCATAGTTCATGCAGGTCAGCCTCTAGATCCGTGCTTCTGGAAATTCCAGAATGTTGACGGATGCTTTAAAATGTGGAGAAATGGGAGGTCACCTCTGTAGTCATGATTTATTTCTGGGGTCCCTGGTCAGCTTGTGTTGCTCAGATATTGGATGTGGGTTGTGGTACTGTTCCCCACAATTATTATTTGCCCTACAAAGACTTATCAGATAGGCAGCTGAAGAAAGAAAACTGCAGGTCTACAAAGGAGCGGTACTACATGAACTGCTCTTGCAGACAGTCTGTATGGACATGACGGGCTGAATTGCCTCTTACATTTAGAGTCATGTAATATATTGGTTTCACACATCTGTTTCTAGGATTTGTTTGTTTGCACTGCCATCACAAAACGTATTTTACCTGTAATAATAGCCCAGCTGGAGCATAGCTGGCAAATCCTGTTAAGAGTATGTACATTCTCTAAATTCATTGTTTCTAGAAATGGAAGTCATGCAGCAGGATTACAATCAAGATGCATGCGTGCTGAGGAAATTTTGGAGGAAACATAGGTCAGCTGTCATAAACACGCACAGCGAGAATTCTCTACCCCAGGCGGTTGTGAAGGCTCAATCATTGAGTACATCTACAGTAATATATTCTTGATTATAAATGGCATAAAAGGGTTACAGAGATGCTGTGGGTAAAAGGCATTGGAGTGTTTGATCAGCCATGATTGAATTAAATGTTGGAGTATGTTCGACGGGTTGAATGATCGGATCCTGTTCCTGCCTTCCAAACATCCCTTTCATCATAACTGAATAGTGACATACTAGAATGTATATGTGAACAGGGTCAAATATGGCTGTGATGTTGCTCACAAGATGTTGACATTCATAAGTCTCACATTTGGACAGTCGTTTCTTGAATTAGCTGCCAGCTCAGCTCAGTTGATGCAGCTTGGGCCTCAGAATCTGATTGTTCAAATTAGGATTTGAATGCCTAACTATTACCCAAATTTACCACTGTCACCAGTACGGTCCATTCCCTATGCCCAATTATGCCTTTTAATATATCTTCCTAATCCAGCTCAGCTAACTAATACCTCATGCTTTCAGAATTTCCCCTATTCAAATTGAACACCCTTGCTTCAGATTGAACTACTTCACATTTAAATATAATGTAAAATTCTATCATATTATGGTCAGTCACCTCTCAAGGTTCTTTTACAGCAAGATTATTCATCAGCCCTTTTCATTACATAGTACAAGATCCAAAACAGCCTGTCCTCTAGTTGACTTTTCAACACACTACTCTAGAAAACTCACTAAGAACTCCAGAGACTCATTCTCCACAACAGCTCAATTAGTTTACCCAATCCATATGCAGGTTTAAGTCACCCATGAGTACTGTGTTGCATATGCTATTTCATCCTCTGGCTTTACTATGCTCCATATTACTATTTGATGGTTTATTAATGACACTAACCAAAGTCTGCTATCCAATGCTGCTTCTCAGTTCCACTCAGATTCCACACATTGTTCTGCTGATCAGATATTCTCCCTTATAATGTAATGACTCCATCTCATATAATCAGTACAAGCTCACCTCCTTTTCCTTCTCATTTGTCCTTCAAGTCCTGCAAAAGCAAGGGCAGCAAGTCCTGGAACAGTGTGGGCTGTGAGTCTTGGAAGTGTGCGAGCAGAGCAAATCCCAGAGCAGCGAGCAGGTAGTGAGCCCTCGGTGGAGACCGGTATGGGAGAGGAGTCCTGAATTTGCCTTGGAGCAGCTAGGAGCTGGTACAAAGCAGACTGGAGGCCTGGAGTGGAATGGGGTTGGCTGTTGGACTGGCTTCTGGTGCAGGCGGTCAGACCACATGTGGAAGCCCTGCGCTGAGCTGCTACAATGTAATGTTAATTTGATTTTTTTTACCTTACTGTAATGTCAATCCTTTAATGACGTCTTATTACTAACTTATTTTTTAAAACTTCTTTTTATTCGTCTGTTGTGTCCAAGATTTGTACCTAGGTACTTGTACATAAGATGGCACCATAAGAAACAGCCATTGGAAAAGATTTTCACTGTACTTCTACAATGGCATACATGTGACAATAAGAGTCTATTCTATACTAAATGTTGAATATACTTAAATATTTAGTTCTCAGTTTTCTGTTTCAGTTCTTTTTCTCTTTCTCTGAGTCAAGGGATAACTACAGCTTTCAAGGTGCTGCTTTGGCTTAACAGGAGGGAACTCTTTCACTTGGATAGATTTTTACTCACTTGATTATTGGTAGGAAAGAAAGCCCTTTTACTTGCTGAGATACTTGCTATTTCTTTCATGCAATTTGCTCCTGAAGTAATGGGGTTGGAAATTTTGTTACAATACTAGGTTGAAAATTGAGATGTATTCAAGGTTTTCTGACCTCCAGAAGAGCAGCAATGAGCTAAAGAAAGACCTATATTTATTTAGCTAATTTCATAGTCTTTAGACATCCCAAAGCATTTCATAACTAATTGTAATGTAGCAAATGCATGAGGAAATTTATGCAGAAAAATCCATCAAAACCATGTATTGACTAGATAACTAGTTTCAGTACGTTGGTTGGGAAATAAATGTTTGCTAGGACACCAGGGAGAACCATCTTGCTCTGAAGCCATAAGACCTTTTATGTCCACTTGAGAGGACCGAAGGTGCCTTGGTTGAATGTCTCAGTTGAAAGACAACCATCTAACAGTGCAACACTTCTTCAGTAATACACTAAAGTGTTAAACCAAGATTCTGCGTTGAAGTCTCTGGCATGGGATGTTAATTCAGAACCTTATTCAATGCTCTCCTTAGTGATGTTGGTACAAACAGGCTTTCCACACTCAGAAATACCACTGGACAAAGATGGAGAAAAAACCTGAAGAGGTGTATCTTTCAGCACAAGCTATTTATTTCACTATGTATTGGAAGTCAAGACTTGGATGTTCTTTACTGGGTGGTGTTGTGTCTACTGATGATAATTATCTAAATACTTGGAGAAAGTTTGTCAAGGGAGAAATAGTGACAGATTTTACATGGAAATACATCTCACTGATAGACTTGCAACAATGCTTTAGCAATCCCTCTGTTTTGTAAGTAACGCACAGAGTAGTGTGACATTATTCACTGGGATAAGTATCAAAGCCCTACAGGGTATTGTGATATTGTGGCTTATTTATTTAGGATTGGTAACCTGTAGAGCATATGTTCAAATCCTATCATAGCGGTTTTGAAGTCAGGAATAAGATTGGAAATTTAAAAAATGATGGTGCTAATGATGGAACTACTAAGAGCGGCTATGAAGTTGTCAGTTTCTTATTAAAACTGAACTAGTTCATGAATGTACTTTAAGGGAAAGAAACCCCTTTCCTCTTCTGGTCTATATCTGATTAGTGTTCTACATTAATGGCTGACGACTTTAATTGCCTTCTGAATTGGTTTAGGAAACCACTCAGAAATATCAAAGTGAAAGTCACCACCAGACTGTCAGGGTATAGGAGCCTTGCATCCCCAAAGAAGGCTCTTTTGAATCATGGGAAACAAAGACAGGACAGGAGTCTTGTCAGGAAGCAAGGCTGTAGCATATCAACTCGATCATAAAATAAAGAATTAAGCAGTAAGTAAGCATTGTTGTAGTTAGATTTCACAAACATGAATTTCTCTCCCTAGCACCGCAACCACAGACAGACATCTACCTGTAGTCCAGCAGTCTCTCCATGAGGCGAGTTACTGACAATACGAAAGAAACACCAGTTTCTCTCCATGTTTCTTGTTCAATCTTCTCTAATAAACTGTGAGTACAAGCAAAAAGAAAGTTGTGAACGTTCCCTTCTGCAGCAAACCTCCCCAAGCACAGCCTGCTATCATTTTGGTAACATTTTTAAAAAATCTTGGGTATTTTAATCTTACCTAGGATAAGGCCCAAAGAGCTGGGTGCTATTTCCAGGCAGCAAAAATTAAGCAAAGACAAGGATATTAATCACATTATGTTAAAACTATGAGTTTATACATACCAGCACTGAGTCAAGAAATACCTACAATGCTTAAAGTTGATCATAGTGACCTTGACAAATAAAGTCATCCCACCATTGGAAAGTCAAGTGCAGTAGAAGTAGCACTTTACTGGTGAAGGTCACTATTCAGCTATCAGTGTAAACAGAAAAGTTAAACACTGTTACTTTTTGTATATAAGCCCTGAAAGGTTGGAGACTAAAGCTGATGGTTTTCATGTCCCTCTGGTGTATGTATAATGTCAGATTTGAATCACCTTCAACTCAGAACTGAATGGAATAATTAACTAAAATATTGCATTTGAATGTTATAGCTTGTCAACTCTCTTTTAGATACATTTTTCCAGGAATGTCACCTACTTTCTTAAAAGCTCAGACTAGCCAGACATAGACACAAACCATGAAAGAACGTGATCCCACCCACTCTAGAAAGAACTTGCACCAACATGTTCATAGAATGTTTCTCGGCTGAAACATCCTGTTTAGCCCAAAACATCTTCATGAGTGTATTGTACCACAACTCTTCTAGTTTAATCCCAAAAGTCTTTAACGTTTCTTTGACAAAATCACATGGATGCTGGAGCACGGAATAAATTTAAGGATCAGATAGAAAAACTTTCAATTCGTCATCGTATAAAGGATTATGGGGAGCAGCTACGAAAATGGAATTGAGGCCGAGATGAGATCAACCATGATCGAATTAAATCATGTAGCAGGCTCAAACAGCTGAATTGCTTACTCCTGCTCCTTGTTTTTAATATTTTGTGTATCCTGAAATATCCCCTTGAACATCTTCACTACATTTCTATTGACAGATCCCTCGACCAATTTGCCAGTTCACTTTAGCTAGCTCAGCTTCAAAATCTTCATAATTACCCTGAATCAAGATTAAAATAGTAACATTCCATTCTTCTCTCTCACAAATTGAATGTAAAATTCAGTCATATTATGACTGTTGCTACCAAGGATGCCATAATTGTGAGGTCATTAATTAATCCTGTCTCATAATCGGCACTGCAACATGTTGTTCTAAGAAACTATCCCAAAAATGTTCCAGGAACTACTTATCTAGACTACCTGAAAGGACAAATTGACAGTGTAGGCATTAGGAGGGGCTGAAAGGAAAAATAGACAATGCTGGTTTACTGGTAATCATAAAACACATACTGCAAAAACGTAATGATATGACTGGATAATACAACCATGTGTATTAGTTCAAATACGATTGGTTAATGTAATCACATACATTAGCTTGGAATGTGAACTATATGAAAATGTTTGAGTAGAGATAGGAGTGAGTAAAGTGTAATAATTTAATTAGAAATTATTATTTGTAGGAATACTCAATTGGAAGCTTGTTGTCTGTAAAATTAGGATAAAACATTTGACCTTGTGATAAAAATTTCAGCTACATGTCAATTTCTTAACATGTATGAATATTTAAACAAAGAAACTTGAGCCTCATCTGGTCTAAGAGAAAATAAAAGGTTAAACTCACCCTTACACAATCTTTGCCTATCTGACTTTTCTAATTGATATGTAGTTTACAATATCATTGTACCTTTTTGACAAGCTTCCATTACTACTTCCTTTATATGGCACGGCAGCACAGTAGTTAGCACTGCTGTCTCACGGGTTCGATTCTAGCCTTGGGCAACTGCTTGCATGGAGGTTGCACATTTTCCCCATGTCTGCATGGCTTTCCTATGAGTGCTCTGATTTCCTCCCACAGTCCAAAGTTGTGCAAGCTAGGTGGATTGGTGATGCTAAATTGTCCATAGCGTCCAGGGATATGCAAGTTATGTGGATTTTATATGGGAAATGCATGGTTACGGGGCAGGGACGCTGGATCTGTGTGGGATGCTCTTCGGAAGGTCAATGTGGCTACATGGGCTGCTTTCACACTATAGGAATTCTATGATTCTAACTTCTTAATCGTGCCTCCTACATATAAATCTACACCATTAGAGTATCGAACAAAAACCAAGGATACCAGTACTTAGTCATAAGGAACCCATAATAAATAATCTTTAAGTCAAAATCATTTGTTTACTATTGGGCAGCACGGTTGCTCAGTGGTTACCACTGTTGCCTCATAGTGCCAGAGACCCGGGTTCGACTCCAGCCTCTGGCGACTGTCTGTGTGGGGTTTGCACGTTCTCCCTGGGTCTGCATGGGTTTCCTCTGGGTGCTCCGGTTTCCTCCCATAATCCAAAGATGTGCAGGTCAGGTGGACTGGCCATACCAAATTGCCCATAGTGTTAGGTGCATTAGTCAGGTGTAAATACAGGATAGGGAATGGGTCTGGGTGGGTTACTCTTCGGAGGGTCGGTGTGGACTTGTTGGGCTGAAGGGCCTGTTTCCATACTGTAGGTAATCTAAAACAATCTAATCTAAAAAAAAATTTAAAAAACTATGATCCTTTGTTTCTTGTCACTGAACCAATTTTGGATTCAACTTGCTACTTTTCCTTGGGTCACATGGGTGTTACTTCTCTGACCAGTCTACCATGTGGCAACTTGTCAAAAGCTATGCATGAACTGATGAATCAAATATACTACTCTCATACTTGTTAGCTCCTCAAAAAATTAAATCAAGTTAGCCAGACAACTTTTCCTTAACAAATCCATGTTGACATAATTAAGATGTATATAATGGTGAGGGATATAAATAGGCTAGACAAGAATAAACCTTTCCCCTTAATGGAAGCATCAAGACAACGTGCATAGATTTAAGGTGAGGAGTAGATGGTTTAGAGGAGATGTGAGGAAAAATATTTTCACCAAGATAGTGGTGGGAATCTGGAACTTACTGCCTGTAAGGATGGTAAGAGGCAGAAACCCTCACAATATTTAAGAAGTATTTAGATATGCACTTGTGATACCAAGACATACAAAGCTTTTGGCCAAGTTTTGGAAAATGGGATTAAACTAGTTCAGTGGTTGCTTTTGAATGGCATGGACTTGATGGACTATAGGGCCTTTTTCTGTGCTGCAGATCTCGATTACTGACTATGACTACATTAATTAACTTATGTAATTTTAACACACAGTTTATAATGTTTCTCAGAACATTTTCCCAAATAATACATAATTGGCATCAAGGTTTCGCTGACTGGTCTATAACTATTCAGAGGTTTACACGAGGCCATATTATCATTGTACATAACTAAGTTTGTTTTCTAATTAATTGGGGAGCGGTCACAGCACAGAAGCAGATAAGTGGTTTTAAGCACGGCCTTAAAATAAGTCTGCAGTAGAGAGTAGAGTGGATTTTTTCTTGATTATATGTTTTATTGAGTTATGTCTCTTGATTAAACTTAAAATATAAGCTATATAATGGAGCTGTGTTTTGTAGAGGAATGAGACAGTGCTCTTTTCTGGGTTTGTAGATTGAAAGAAGCAAAAATGGCCCTGAGTAGAGTGATATGCTCTTCCTGTCGGATGTGGGAGTTTAGGAAGAGTTTACGGGTTACTAAGGATTATATTTGCAATAAATGCCGTTGGTTGCGAATCTTATCAGATCGAATGGATGGGTTGGAGATGCAGTGAGGAATGTGCAAGAGCAAGGGGATGCGATGAATGGCAGTTAGAGGAGGGGGGGTGGGGGGGGGGGGGGGAGGGAATGTCGCTAATACAGTCACATAGATGGGTTAACTCCAGGAAAGGTAAGAGAGGTAGGCAGGTAATGCAGGAGTCTTCTGTAGCTATCCCCATTTCAAACTAGTATGCTGTTTTGGGAAATGTAGGGGGTGATGGATTCTCAGGGGAACGTAGCACAAACAGCCAAGTTTCTGGTATTGAGACTGGCTCTAATGTAATGAGAGGTACGTCGGATTCCAAGCAATCGATTGTGTTAGGGAACTCTCTTGTCCGAGATACAGACAGACATTTCTATGGCTAGCAGCAAAAAATCAGAATGGTGTGTTGTTTCACTGGTGCAGGATCAAGGCTGTCTCAGAGAGGGTGCAGAATGTACTCACAGGGGGAGAGGGAACAGCAGGAGGTCATTGTACACATTGGAACCAAGCACATAGGAAGGAAAAAGGTTGGGATTCTGAAGGGAGATTGCAGAGAGTTAGGCAGGAATTTAAAAAGATGGTCCTTGAGAGTAGTAATAGCTGGATTACTCCTGATGCTACGAATTAGTGAGGTTAGGAATAGAAGGATAGAACAGATGAATGCATGGCTGAGGTGCTGGTGCATGGGAGAAGGATTCACATTTTTGGATCATTGGAAGCTCTTTTGGGGTAGAAGTGACCTGTATAAGGACAGATTGCACCTAAATTGGAAGGGGACTAATATACTGGCAGGGAGATTTGCTAGAGCTGCTCAGGAGGATTTAAACTAGTAAGGTGGAAGGGGTGTGGGGGGGATCCCAGGGAGATAGAGAGGAAAGATTTCAATATGAGACTGGAACAGTTGAGAACAAAGGTGAGTCAAACAATCAGAGCAGCAGGGACAAAGCAGAGACAAGGCAGGACTGATAAATTAAACTGCATTTATTTCAATGCAAGATGCCTAACACGGAAGACAGATGAACTCAGGGCATGCTTAGCAACATGGGACTGGGATATCGTAGCAATTACAGAAACATGGCGGGGATGGGCAGGACTGGTAGCTTAATGTTCCAGGATACAAATAAAACAGGAAGGACAGAAAGAGAGGCAAGAGAGGAGGGGCAGTGGCATTTTTGATAAGGGGATAGCATTACAGCTGTACTTAAGGAGGATATTCCTGGAAATACATCCAGGGAAGTATTTTGGATGGGAGTGAGTAACAAGAAAGGGATGATCACCTTATTAGGATTGTATTATAGACCCCCTAATAGTCAGAGGGAAATTGAGAAACAAATTTGTAAGGAGATCTCAGTTATCTGTAAGAATAATAGGGTGGTTATATTAGTGGATTTTAATTTTCCAAACATAGACTGGGACTGCCATGGTGTTAAGAGTTTAGATGGAGAGGAATTTGTTAAGTGTGTACAAGAAAATTTTCTGATTCAGGATGTGGTTGTACCCACAAGAGAAGGTGCAAAACCTGACCTACTCTTGGGAAATAAGGCAGGGCAGGTAATTGAGGTGTCAGTAGGGGAGCACTTTGGGACCAGCGACCATAATTCTATTAGTTTTAAAATAGTGATGGAAAAGGATAGACCAGATCTAAAAGTTGAAGTTCTAAATTCGAGGAAGGCCAATTTGGACAGTATTAGGCAAGAACTTTCAAAAGCTGATTGGGGGCAAATGTTCGCACGTAAAGGGACGGCTGGAAAATGGGAAGCTTCAGAAATGAGATAATGAGAGTCCAGAGAAATGGATGAGTGCCATGCCTCTAGGAATTCCCTGGCTGTTCTCATGGCATTCATCCACAGATTCAATCAGTAAGCACATCGACCTGGACCCAATATACCGGCCACTGCAACAGACAGCTGGAACTGACAACCGGAAGCGGCAGATTCAAACCACTACAAATGCCAGAGGAAAGATCACAGAAGCGCTTCACAGGAGGCTCCCAAGCACTGAGGATGTCACCTAGACAGGGGACGAAACGTCTGCAATACAAATTCCCAGCTTGGCAAACAGAACCACAACAACGAGCACCCGAGCTACAAATCTTTTCACAAACTTTGAAGTGAAGAAGGTTACCTCAGATTACAACAGGATCTTGATCAGTTGGGCCAATGAACTGAGAAGTGGCAGATAGAGTTTAACTTAGATAAATATGAGGTGCCGCATTTTGGGAAAGCAAATCTTAGCAGGACTTATACACTTAATGGTAAGGTCCTAGGGAGTGCTGCTGATCAAAGAGACCTTGGCGTGCAAGTTCATAGCTCCTTGAAAGTGGAGTTGCAGGTAGATAGAATAGTGAAGAAGGCGTTTGGTATGCTTTTCTTTATTGGTCAGAGTATTGAGTACAGGTAAAAACAATGATTGCAGATGCTGGAAACCAGATTCTGGATTAGAGTGGTGCTGGAAAAGCACAACAGTTCAGGCAGCATCCGAGGAGCAGGGAAATCGAGGTTTCGGGCAAAAGCCCTTCATCTTTCCTGATGAAGGCCTTTTGCCTGAAACATCAATTTCCCTGCTCCTCGGATGCTGCCTGAACTGCTGTGCTTTTCCAGCACCACTCTAATCCAGAGTATTGAGTACAGGAGTTGGGAGGTCATGTTGTGGCTGTACAGGCCACTGTTGGAATATTGCGTGCAATTCTGGTCTCCTTGCTTTTGGAAAGATGTTGTGAAACTTGAAAGGGTTCAGAAAAGATTCACAAGGATGTTGCCAGGGTTGGAAGATTTGAGCTATAGGGACAGGTTGAATAGGCTGGGGCTGTTTTCCCTGGAGGCTGAGGGATGACTTTATCAAAGTTTACAAAATCATGAGGGACATGGATAGGATAAATAGACAAAGTTTTTTCCCTGGGGTGGAAGAGTCCAGAACAAGGGGGCATAGGTTTAGGGTGAGAGGGGAAAGATATAAAAGAGACCTAAGGGGCAACTTTTTCACTCAGAGGGTGGTATGTTTATGGAATGAGCTGACAGAGGAAATGGTGGAGGCTGGTACAATTGCAACATTTAAAAGGCATTTGGATGGGTATATGAATAGGAAAGGTTTGGAGGGATATGGACCAAGTGCTGGCAGGTGGGACTAGATTGGGTTGGGATATCTGGTCCACATGGACGAGTTGGACCAATGGGTCTATTTCCGTGCCGTACATCTCTATGACTATGACACATCTTACACAACGTCCATTTCTTTTTTTTTGTCAAACACATTCACAGATTGGATCAATTCTGAATAATGTGTTCCTTCTCCACTTCAGACTATTTGTAATGTTACTGATTCTTTCTCTGCACTGCTTACAGGAGACTGAAGAGTTCACGGTAATTTTCATCTCCTTTTCCATCGGATACCAGACTGTCCAGTTTATCGATGAGCTCTGCTTCTACCTGCAACAGAGGAACAAGAAGTAAAAACTTTTGCAAAGATGTTATCTGTAATTGGGACTGGAGCTGTGCGGGAACGAACAGAAAGCAGCCTGGGAAGGTAAGAGATTATAAAAACTTCCGTCGTGGATTTGGGGCCTGCACTTCAGGACCAGAGCTGAGTGGGAGAGAATGGAGAGCAGCCTGGGAAGGTAAGAGATTATAAAAACTTCCGTCGTGGATTTGGGGCCTGCACTTCAGGACCAGAGCTGAGTGGGAGAGAATGGAGAGCAGTCTGGGAAGGTAAGAGATTCTGATTTGAAACGGTTTTGACTGAGGAGAAACTGAACAGTGACATCACAGGAGGGCTGTGATTTGATTGGCTAATAAGAGTCTGCTAAATCTGAATGTGTTAAATTGAATCTTGTTAATTTCTTGATTGCAACTTATTTATTAGTTACAACTTGCATAAGCATCAATATACAAACATATGGAGGGTCAGGTGATATGTTGTTTCTGTATGATGTGGGACTCCATTGTGGTTCCCAGTGATCATGTCTTTAGGAAATGTTGGTTGCTGGAAGAACTCCAGCTCTGAGTCAAATGAGCTGATGTCTGAGATTCAAACATTGCGATACATCAGGGAGTGGGAGAGTTACCTGGGTGCTGTGTTTCAGGAGAGAATCACACCCCTTAGACTAACTCAAATTCAGCCAGTAGTCAGGGACAGGAGGATATGGCTATGAATGAGGCAGGTAGAGGGATCCAGGGGGTAGAGTTGCAGGAACCTCAGACCCCATTCTTGTCCAAATCCAAGAGTTTTGCTCTGTGTGTGGATGGGAATGGGGACTGCAGCACAGTGGTGCAGGGAGCCATTCAGGTTGCGGGGGGGAGAGAAGAGAAACGTTGTAATTGAGAATAGTATAGTGAGAGTCATAGACACTGTTCTCTGTGACCAGGATCGAGAGTCCCAAAGGTTGTGTTGCCTGCCTGGTGCTCAGGTTTAGGATATCTCATCTGGGCTGCAGAGGAATTTGGAGTGGGAGGGTAAAGATGCAGTGGTTGTGGTTGTGGATAAAACCAGAGCAGAGGTTCTGCTAACGGAGTATGAACAGCTACGAGCTAAATTAAAAAAGCAGAACCAAAAAGGTAATAATCTCTGGATTCCTACCTGAGACACGAGCTAATTGGCGCAGGGTCAATAATATTATGCAGGTAAATACATGGCTCAAAGTTTGGTGTAGGAGAAATAGATTTGAATTCATGGGACATTGACACCAGTACTGGGAATGATGGGATCTGTTCAGATGGGATGGTCTTCATCTGAATTGTGCTGGAACCAGAGTCCTAGCGAATTGCATAACTGGGGCTATAGATAGGGCTTTTATCTAAATAAGGGAGGGGAAATAGATCAGTTATAGGGGAAATTAGAAAACCCGAATGAAGGACAAGGTAAGAGCACAGAAGTCAGGAGAGGTTATTAAAATCTTCAGCACGGACACAAATAGGACAGATGGTTAGCAATCAAACTTCAAGCATACCGGACAAACAAATGATATAGAGAAGAGAGACAGTTAATACAGGACTGAAGGTGTTATATCTGAATGCACGCAGCATAACGAATAAGGTAAATGAGCTTGTGGAGCAGATTGAAATTGACAGGTATGACGTGGTGGCATCACGGAGACGTGGTTGTAAGGGGATCAGGACTGGGAGCTGAATATTCAAGATTATACATCCAATCGAAAAGATAGGCAAGTGGGCAGAGGGGATAGGGTTGCCTTATTAGTAAGAAATGAAACTAAATCAATAGGAAGAAAAAGGTAGGGTCAGATGGTGTAGAATCTGTGTGGGTAAAATTCAGGAACCGCAAAAATAAAGAAAATCATAGTATGAGTTATGTACAGGTCTCCAAATAGTATTCAGGAGCTGGGGCGCAAGATGCACGAAGAGAAGAAACTATGTGCAGGAAAGGCAAAGTTATAGTGATCATGGGGAATTTCAAATGTAGGTGGACTGGGAAAATCAGATTGATAATGGATTGCAAGAAAAGGAATTTGTGGAATGTCTACGAGATGGCTTTTTGGAGCAGCTCGTGGTGGAGCCTTCTACGGTATATGCAATACTGATATAATGTTGTGCAATGAGGCTGACTTGGTAAGGGAGCTTTAGGTGAAGGAACTCTTAGGAGGCAGTGGTCGTAATATGATTAAATTTACTCTACAATTTGAGAGGGAGAAGATAGAATCAGAGGTTTTACATCTCAATAAAGGAAACTACAGGGGCATGAGGGAGGAGCTAAGTAGAATTGACTGGGAGAGGAGCTGAGCAGGAAAGGCAGTGGAACAGCAATGGCCGGAAGTTTTGGGAATAACTCAGGAGACACAGCAGAGATGCATGGCGAAGGAAAAACAAGCATGGTACAGGGAGGATGAGGCAACCATGGCTAACTAGGGAAGTCAGGGATAGCCTAAAAGCAAAAGAGGAAGCATATAATGTGGCAAAAGGCAATGGGAAACCAGAGGATTGGAAAGCTTACAAAGACCCACAAAGGACATCAAAAAAAGGAATAAGGAGGGAGAAGACTAAATATGAGGGGAAGCTAGCCAGTAACATAAAGGAAGACTGTAAGAGTTTCTTGAGATATATAAAGGGCAAACGAGAGGCAAAAGTGGAATTGGGCTCCTGGAAAATGGCACCAGAGAGATAGTAGTGAGGAACGAGTAAATGGGTGAGGAACTGAATTTGTTCAAGCTTCAAAGTGGAAGACAGAGTAATAACCCAAAAATTCAAGAGAGTGAGGGGCAGAACTGAGTATGGTGGCCATCATCAAGGAGAAGGTGCTTGAAAAACTGAATGGCCTGAAGGTGGATAAATCCCCTAGACCAGATGGACTACACCCCAGAGTTCTAAGGGAGATAGCTGAAGAGATAGTGGAGGCATTAGAGGTGATCTTTCAGGAATCGCTAGAATCAGAGAGGGTTGCAGAGCACTGGAAAATCACTACCATGATATCCCTATTTAAAAAGGGAGTAAGGCAAAAGAAGATGAAACATTACAGGCCTAACCTTGGTCATGGGTAAGATCCTGGAATCATTGTGAAGGATGAGATTTCTGAATAGTTGGAAATGTATGGTGAAATAGCGCAAAGTCAGCATGGTTTCATCAAAGGGAGGTCATACCTGACAAATCTGCTAGAGTTCTTTGAGGAAGTAACAAGCAGGTTAGACTAAGGAAAGCCAATGGATGGTATCTACCTGGACTTCAAGAAGACTTTTGACAAGGTGTCACAGAGGAGGCCACTGAATAAGATAAGGTGTCAGAGGCAAGATGCTAGTATGGATAGAAGCTTGGCTGTCTGACAGAAAACAGAGAGTAGGGATAGAAAGGTCCTTCTGAGGGTGGCAGGCAGTGACAAGTGGTGTTCCATAAGGCTCAATGTTGGGACCACAACTTTTCACTTTATACATTAACAATCTAGGTGAATGAACTGAGGGCCTTCTGGCTAAGCTTGCAGACGATAGAAAAGATAGGTAGAGGGACAGATAGCTTTGAGGAAGCGGGGAGGATGCAGAAGGATTTGGACAGGTTAGGACAGTGGGCAAAGAAGTGGCAGATGGAGTACAACATAGGAAAGTGTGAGGTCATGCACCTTGGTAGGAAGAATAGAGTCATGGACAATTTTCTAAATGGGGAGAAAATTCAGAAGTCTGAAGTGCAAAGACACTTGGGAGTTCTAGTCTAGGATTCTCTCAAGGTAAACTTGCAGATTGATTAGGTTAGAGATTTCCAGTGTGGAAACAGTCAGTGGTTAGGAAGGCAAATACAATGATAGCATTTATTTGGAGAGCACTTGAATATAAAAGGAGGGAGGTACTTCTGAGGCTCTTTAAGGCTCTGTTCAGACCACATTTGGAGTATTCTGTGCAGTTTTGGGCTCCATATCTCAGGAAGAATGTACTGGCCCTGGAGTGTGTTCATAGGAGATTCACAAGAATGGTACAGGAATGAAAAGCTTAACATAAGAGGGCTCTGGATTTATATTTGATGGAGTTTAGAAGGATGAGAGGGGATCTAATTGAAATATACAGAATACGGAATGGCTGTACAGAGTAGATGTTGGAAAGCTGTTTCTAATGGTAGGAGAGACTATGATCCAAGGGCGTAACCTTAGAGTAAAGGGAAGACCTTTTAGAATGGAGATAAGGAAAAACTTCTTCAGCCAGAGAGTGATGAATCTAAGGAATGCATTGCCATAGAAGGCTGTGGAGACCAGGTAATTTCTTTATTTGAGACTGAGATAGATGGGTTCTTGAGCATCATGGGATAAGCCAAAGAATGGGGCTGAGAAACTTATCAGTCATGATGAATGGTGGAGCAGATTTGATGGGATGAATGGCTTAACTTCTGTTCTGATGTCTTATGGTCTTATGTTGTTGACTAGATTTTTCCTATATCTTGAGCTTTTTGGAAAGAACACTTCGCAAACAAAGCAGTCTGCCTATAGGAGAAAACAATACAAAATTCACTTCTTGATTACAGTCACGAAGTCCACAATATTATCAGAAAGCAGTCACTTGACCCAATTTTGGCTGTAATCAAGCTGTTGGATTTGAACATAGAGAATTAAAGTGATATGGATTTCAGCAAGGCTTTTGACAAGGTTCTACATGGGAAATTGATTGAGAAGGTAAAAGCTCAAGAGATCCAATGTAACTTGGCAAGTTCGATCCAAAATTGGCTTAGTGACAGGAGACAGAGGATGGTGTGCAATGACATACCACAGGGATCACTGCTGGGTTCCCTATTGTTTCTGATATTCATAAATGCTGTAAATGAGAATGTGAGATGGACGACAAATAAGATTGTATATAACATAAAGATTGGCTGGGTGGTTACTAGTGAGGAGGGAGGTGTCAGGTTACAGGAGGAGATAAACAGATTGGTCAGATGGACAAATCAGTAGCAGGTGAAATTTAACTCTGATAAATGAGAGGTGATGCACTTTGGAAAAAGAAACAAGTAAAGAGAGTACTCAATGAAGGCCAAGGTACAAGGGAAATCAGAAGAAGAGGGATCTTGGAGTGCATGTGTTTTGATTCTTGAAGGTGGTAGGACAGGTTAGTAGAGTAGTGAACAAGGTACCTGTATACAGTTTGCTTGCCTTTATGACTTGTGGCATGATTATAAGAGCAGGTAGGTCATGATGAATCTGAACAGAACTTGGGTTAGGTCACAGCTGGAGTACTTTATGTTGAGGAAACTGATCAGAATGATGACTGGGATTGAGCATTTCAACTCTCAAAAAAGGCTGGATAAGGTCAGGTTGATTTCTTCGGAGCAGAGAAGGTGGAGGTGACAAGTTGATACACCTAATAGAGGTGTATAAGATTATGAGGGGCCTGAACAGGGTGAATAGAAAGCTGTTGTTCCCATTAGTCCAAGGGCCAATAAGAAGAGGACAAAATATTAAAGTGAAAGGAAGGAGTTTTAGAGGGGACTTGAGGAAAACGTCTTCATCCAGAAGGTGGTCGGAAGATGAAATGCACGGCCTGGGAGAGTAGTTGAGGTGGCAAACATCACAATCTTTAAAAGGTACTTGGATGAATGCATGAAATGTCATAACATTCAAGACTATGGGCCTGGTGCGGGAGAGTGGGACTTGTGTGGGTAAGTAGTATATTTTTGGCAGTACAAACCTAATGGGCTGAAGGCCCCTTCTGTACGATATGATTATATGATTCTACATAACATGTTAGGAGCATACGTTTATGACCTTCCTACCCTTTTCCAAAACCCTCTCATTTAACGTTTGTAAGTTGAAAGCTACCAGAAAGAAGACTTCCACAGCAAGTGGAGGGAACATAAAGGAGAATCCAAAGTCTCCACCACTCTCTCAGCAGACTGATCCAAAAAGACACCCCAGTGTCAACAGCTTGTGTACCAATTGGCTTTGGCAACAGACCAATACTTGAGCCAATTGGTGATTTTATTTTGTGAAGTTCATAGTTACTTTAAAAGGTTCTTTGAACATAACTGCGGAGCTTTATATTTTTCTCCCCAATGTGATAGTTGTATGTTATTTTTCAAAGAAGGGTAGCTGTATATATGTTCACATATTTTAATGTTTTTTTAGTAATCTTTATAGTCTGCTTGACTACGTTTTGTTTGCAATAAACAAGTTCTTTATTTGTTACTTAAGGAATCGAGCCAACTTGTTTCTGAAATGGAGCTATACTGTCAGATATTGCACCTTTTTAAATTCAAATTTGCTGTGACAATGGAAGAGTGGGACAAGGAAAGGAATCAGTTCACTCCCCACAACACCCCCAACCGGGATGTAATATTGGACAATATCTTTACATTTTACTTCTCCCTGAAACTTTGACCTCCTGTGAATCATGGAACTGACCTGCAGGAATTTTGAGTTTCAGGATCCTCAGCAGTTACTTGCATGGAATAGGGAAAGATTTTAATACTGATGTTTAAAATAGAGGTGGGATGGAAAAGAGGAGAGAGAGTAAGTGAGGTGTTTTCGTCTTCAAAATAATATGACAGGATTTTTTACACCCAGAATATTAAGGGAGCTGCCTTACAGACTAGTCACAGATTAGAATCCCAACAGTGCGGAAACACGCCATTTGGCCCAACAAGTCCACACTGATCCTCCGAAGAGTGTCCCACCTAGGCCCATTCCTCTACCCTATTACTCTACATTTCCTCCTGACTAATGCACCTAACCTACACATCTCTGAACACTACGGGGCACTTTAGCATGGCCAATTTACCTAACCTGCATATCTTTGGACCGTGGGAAGAAACTGGAGTATCAGCAGGAAACCCATGCAGATACAGAGAAATTGTGCAAACTCTACAAAGTCATCTGAGGGTGGGATCGAATCCAGGTCAGGCAACACAATGACATAGTCACTCTCATAGAATCGTACCTTATAGACAAATATTCCAGACACCATCATTACCATCCCTGGACATGTCCTGTCCCACTGACAGGACTGACCCAGCAGAGGTAGCAGCAGAGTGGATTATAGTCAGGAGGGAGTTGCTCTGAGAATCCTCAACATTGATTTTGGACCTCATGAAATCTCATGGCCTCAGGTTAAACATGTAAACTGCCTGATGAATATCATATACTGTCTGCCCTTGGTTGATGAATTTGAACTCTTCCATGTTGAACATCACTTGGAGGGAGCACTGAGGATGGGAAGGGTGCAAAATGTATTCTGGGCAGGGGATTTCAATGTCCGCCACCAAGAGTGGCTCGGCAGCAGCACTACTGATTGACTTGGTCAGATTCTAAAGGACATAGCTGCTAGACTAGGTCTGCAGTGGGTGGTGAGGGAACCAATAAAAGGGAAAAATATACCTCACCTCATCTTTACCAGTCTGCTGGCTGCAGATGCATCTGTCCATGACAGTACTGTAACAGTGGTATCTACACGATCCCACATAATCTCTCATTCTTGCCTTTACATTAAGAACACTATTGTGCAGTATAGTACTATCACCAGGATAGTAAATTGGACTGGCTTTGAATAGATCTAGCAACTCAAGACTGGGCATCTATGAGGCACTGTGGATCATCGATAGCAGCAGGATTGTACTCTGCAATCTGCAACCCCTTGGTCTGGTACTATTACCATCAAGTCAGGGATCAACCCTGGTTCATTGGAGAATGCAATTCTAGAGCAGCAGTCAGGCATGAGATATCAACCTGGTGAAAGCACCAAACAGGACTACTTGCATGTCAAATAGCAAAAGCAGCAAATGATAGACAAAGCTATGTGATCCCACAACCAAAGGATCAGATCAAGGCTCCAGTTGTGAACATTGGCAAACAATTAAACTATTCACTAGAGGAGTCGGCTTCACAAATATCTCCATCCACAAAAATGGAAAAACACAGCATATTTGTGCAAAAGATAATGAAGCATTTGCAATCTTCAGCCAAAAATATCCATCTCGGATGATCCATCCGAGAGGGAATGATCCATCTCGGCCTCCTCCAGTGGTCCCAAGCATCACAGGTACCTGTCTTTAGCAAATTCGATTGACTCCATATGATATCAAAACAAACGGGTGGAAGCACTGGATGCTGCAAAGGCTATGGGCCCCGAATACATTCCAGCAATAGTACTGAATACTTGTGCTCCAGAACCTGTTGCACCCCTAACCAAATTTGCTAATGCTCTTCGGGAGGGTTTAAATTAATTCAGCAGGGAGATGGGAACCTTAATTGTAGCTCCAATGTAAAGGAAGTTGAGAGTAATTAGGTCATGCATAAGGGTTCAAGGTCGCAGGAGTGTACTGGCAGGCAGAAAGGTGGTTTGAAATGTGTTTACTTCAATGGCAGGAACAACTGGAATAAGGTGGATGAACTTGCAGCATGGGTTGGTACCTAGGACTTTGACATTGTGGCTATTTTGAAGCAAGAGGCAGATGAACTCAGGGTATGGTCAGGAACATGGGACTGGGATATCATCGCAGTTACAGAAATGTGGCTCCAGAAAGGGAGGCAAGAGAGGAGGGGGAGTGGCGTTTTTAATAAGGGATAGCATTACAGCTGTACTGAGGGAGGATATTCCTGAAATACATCCAGGGAAATTATTTGGGTTGAACTGAGAAACTGAGATGATCACCTTATTGGGATTGGATAATAGATGCCCTAATAGGCAGTGGGAAATTGAGAAACAAATTTGTAAGGATATCCCAGTTATCTGTAAGAATAATAGGGTGGTTATGGTAGGGGATTTTAACTTTCTAAGCATAGACTGGCACTGCCATAGTGTTAAGGGTTTAGACGGAGAGGAATTTGTTAAGTGTGTACAAAAAATTTTCTGATTCAGTATGTGGATGTACCTACTAGAGAAGGTGCAAAACCTGACCTACTTTTGGGAAATAAGGCAGGGGAGGTGACTGAGGTGCCAGTAGGGGAGCACTTTGGGGCCAGCAACCATAATTCTATTAATTTTAAAACAGTGATGGAAAAAGATAAACCAGATCTAAAAATTGAAGTTCTAATTTGGAGAAAAGCTAATTTTGACAGCATTAGGCAAGATGTTCGCAGGTAAAGGGACAGCTGTAAAATGGGAAGCCTTCAGAAATGAGATAATGAGAGTCCAGATACAGTATATTCCTGTTATGGTGAAAGGAAAGTCTGGTAGGTATAGGGGATGCTGGATGACTAAAGAAATTGAGGGTTTGTTAAGAAAAAGAAGGAAGCATATATCAGGTATAGACAGGATCGATCGAGTAAATCCTTAAGAGTATAAAGGCAGTAGGAGTATACTTAAGAGGGAAATCAGGACATGCAAAAAGGGGACATGAGATAGCTTTGGCAAATAGAGTTATGGAGAATCCAAAGGGTTTTTACAAATACATTAAGGACAAAAGGGTAACTAGGGAGAGAATAGGGCCCCTCAAAGATCGGCAAGGCGGTCGTAGTGTGGATCCACAGGAGATGGGGCAGATACCAAGCAAGTATTTTGCATCGATGTATACTGTGCAAACGGACATGGAAGATATAAAATGTAGGGAAATAGATGGTGACATCTTTAAAGATGTCATTATTACAGAGGAGGAAGTGCTGAATGTCTTGAGATGCATAAAAGTGGATAAATCCCTAGGACCTGATCAGGTATACCCCAGAACTCTGTAGAAAGCTAGGAAAGTGATTGCTGGGCCCTTTGCTGAGATATTTGTATCATCAATAGCCATAGGTGAGGTGCCGGAAGACTGGAGGTTGGCTAATGTGGTGTCACTGTAAGAAAAGTGGTTAGGTCAAGCCAGGGAACTATAGACCAAATGAGCCTGACGTCAGTGGTGGGCATGTTGTTGGAGGGAATTCTAAGGGACAGGATGTACATGTATTTGGAAAGGCAAGGACTGATTAGCGATAATCAACATGCCTTTTTGTGTGGGAAATCATGTCTCACAAACTTATTGAGTTTTTTGAAGTAGTGACAAAGAGGATTGATGAGGGCAGAGTGGTAGATGTGATCTATAGGGACTTCAGTAAGGCGTTTGACAAGGTTCCTTATGGGAGACTGGTTAGCAAGGTTAGATCTCATGGAATACAGGGAGAACTAGCCATTTCGATTCAGAACTGGCTCAAAGGTAGAAGACAGAGGGTGGTGGTGGAGGGCTGTTTTTCAGACTGGAGGCCTGTGACCAGTGGAGTGCCACAAGGATCAGTGCTGGGTCCACTGCTTTTTTGTCATTTACATAAATGATTTGGATGTGAAAATAAGAGGTACAGTTAGTAAGCTTGCAGATGACACCAAAATTGGAGGTGTAGGGGACAGCAAAGACATGCCAGAGAATTCCTAGAGGCCTGGCACTCCAACCACAACGCCATAAACAAACACATAGATCTAGATACCATCTATCAACCCCTCCGAAAACGAACAGGAAATGACATCACCACAAACCCCAGGAACACCATCCAGGACAAACATATAAATAGAAAGCAGGAGACAATAGCTTGGCTTCACTTGGAGGTCGCCACTGATGATGTTACCTAGCCAGGTAATGAAACGTCTGGATATCAAACCTACAGCTCAGCGAGCAAACTTACACCCTAAACAACAAAGAAGGTTACCTCAGATTATAACGGGATCTAGATTAGATGGGCCAATGGGCTGAGCAGTGGCAGACGGAGTTCAATTTAGATAAATGTGAGGTACTGCATTTTGGGAAAGCAAATCTTAGCAGGACTTATACACTTAATGGTCAAGTCCTAGGGAGTGTTGCTGAACAAAGAGACCTTGGAGTGCAGGTTCATAGCTCCTTGAAAGCAGAGTTGCAGGTAGATAGTATTGTGAAGAAGGTGTTTGGTATGCTTTCCTTTATTGGCCAGAGTATTGAGTACAGGAGTTGGGAGGTCACGTTGTGGCTGTACAGGACATTGGTTCGGCCACTTTTGGAATATTGCATGCAATTCTGGACTCCTTCCTATTGCAAGGATGTTGTGAAACCTGAATGGGTTCAGAAAAGGTTTACAAGGATGTTGCCAGGGTTGGAGGATTTGAGCTATAGGGAGAGGTTGAATAGGCTGGGTCTATTTTCCCTGGAAGGTCAGAGGCTGAGGGGTGACATTATAGAGTTTTATAAAATCATGAGGGGCATGGATAGGATTAATAGACAAAGTCTTTTTCCTGGGCTGGTGGAGTCCAGAACTAATAGGTCAAAGACTTAGGCTGAGAGGGGAAAGATATAAAAGAAACCTAAGGGACAACTTTTTCATGCAGAGGGTGGTGAGTGCATGGAATGAGCTGCCAGAGGAAGTGGTGGAGGCTGGTACAATTACAACATCTAAAAGGCATCTGGATGGATATTTGAATAGGAAGGGTTTGAAGGGATATGGGCCGGGTGCTGGCAAGTGGGACTAGTTTGAGTTGGGATGTCTGGACAGCATGGACGAGTTGGACCAAAAAGTCTGTCTTCATGCTGTACATCTTTATTACTCTATGACTCTATGACATGGATAGAGAAGGGACAGGAATGGTTGTTGCAGGTTCCGGGGTTTAGATGTTTCAGTAAGATCAGGAAAGGTGGTAAAAGGGGGGAGGTGTGGCATTGTTAATCAAGGACAGTATTATGGTGGCAGAAAGGACGTTTGACGAGGACTCGTCTACTGAGGTAGCGTGGACTGAGGTTAGAAACTGGAGAGGAGAGGTCACCCTGTTGGGAGCTTTCTATAGGCCTCTGAAAAGTTCCAGAGATGCAGAGGAAAGGATTGCATAGATGATTCTGGATAAGAGTGAAAGTAACAGGGTAGTTGTTATGGGGGATTTTATCTTTACAAGTATTGACTGGACTGGTAACGCTATAGTTTGAGTACTTTAGATGGGTCAATTTTTGTCCAATGTATGCAGAAGGGTTTCCTGTCACAGTATGTAGATAGGAGAAAATGAGGACTGCAGATGCTGGAGATCAGAGTCGGGAATGTTGTGCTGGAAAAGCACAGCTTATCAGGCAGCATCCGAGTAGGAGAATTGATGTTTCAATGCTCTCTCAGGAAGGGCTGATGCACCACACTCTTGACAGTATGTAGATAGACCAACAAGAAGCGAGGCCATATTGGATTTTGTACTGGGTAAAGAACCAGGCCAGGTGTTAGATTTGGAGGTAGGTGAGCACTTTGGTGATAGTGACCACAATTTGGTTATGTTTACTTTATCAATGGAAAGGGACAAGTGTATACCGCAGGGCAAGAACTATAGCTGGGGAAAGGCAACTATGATTGATTAGGCAAAATTTAGGATGGGAGAGGAAACTGCAGAGGAGGCACAATTGAAATGTGGAGCTTGTTCAAGGTACAGCTACTGCAAGTTCTTGATAAGTATGTACTTGTCAGGCAGGGAGGAAGTGGTTGAGCAAGGAAATTATGGTTTACTAAAGAAGTCAAATCTCTTGTCAAGATGAGATGAGAAGTTAGGGCACGTGAGAGTTAGAAGTTAGCCAGGAAGGACCTAAAGAGAGAGCTAAGAAGAGCCAGGGAGGGACATGAGAAGTCTGTGGCAGGTAGGATCAAGGAAAATGCTAAAGCTTTCTATAGCTATGTCATGAATAAAAGAATGACTAGGGTAAGATTAGTGCCAGTCAACGATAGTAATGGGAAGGTGTGTGTGGAGTCTGAGGAGATGGGAGAGGCGCTAAATGAATATTTTTCATCAGTATTCACAAAGGAAAAAGACGATATTGTTGAGGAGAATACTGAGATACAGGATATTAGACTAGACAGGATTGAGGTTCATAAGGAGGAGGTTTTAGTTATTCTGGAAAGAGTGAAAATAGATAAGTCCCCTGAGCCAGGTGGGACTTATCTTAGGATTCTCTGGGAATCCAGGAAAGAGATTGCAGAGCCTTTGGCTTTGATCTTTATGTCATCACTGCCTACAGGGATAGTGACCAAAGACTGGAGGATAGCAAATTTTGTTCCCTTGTACAAGAAGGGGAGTAGAGACAATCCTACTTTGTCTGGAGGCTCACTGGAGATGTTACCTAATATGGCGATGAAATGTCTGAAAATGAACCTTCCAGCTCAGCGAACAAACCTACATCCAGAACCTCAACTTGAGTTACAAATCTTCTCAAAACTCGCTAACAATCCTGGTAATTATAGACCGGTGAATCTTACTTCTGTTATGGACAAATTTTCAGAAAGGATTATAAGGGACAGGATTTATAATCACCTAGAAAGAAATAATTTGATTAGGGATAGTCAACACAGTTTTGTGAAGAGTAGGTCCTTCCTCACAAACCTTATTGAGTTCTTTGAGAAGGTGACCAAACAGGTGGATGAGGGTGAAGCAGTTGATGTAGTGTATGGTTTTCAGTAAAGCGCTTGATAAGGTTCCCCACGGTAGGCTACTGCAGAAAATACGGAGGCATGGGATTGAGGGTAATTTTGCTGTTTGGGTCTGAAATTGGCGAGAAGACAGTGGGTGGTGATTGATTTGAAATATTCATCCTGGAGTTCAGGTACTAATGGTGTACTGTGAGGATCTGTTTTGGGGCCACTGCTATTTGTCATTTTTATAAATGACCTGGATGAGGGCATCAAACGATGGGTTAGTAAATTGCAGATGACAGTAAAGTTGGGGGAGTTATGGACAGAGTGGAAGGATGTTGCAGATTACAGAGGGACATAGATAAGCTGCAGAGCTGTGCTGAGAGGTTCCCTGCAAGCCACTCACCATCCCGATTTGGAAATAAATTGCCATTCCTTCACTGTCACTCGGTTAAAATCCTGCAATTCCCTTCCTAAGAGGTATGGGTCTACTTACAGGATATAAACTGCAGCTGTGCAACAAGGCGACTGATTACCCATTTTTACAAGGGTAGCTTGGGATGGGCAATAAATGCTGGCCAGCCAGCAATGCCTACATCCCATGAGTGAATGAACAAAAAGACAAAGTTTTGGTTTACCGTCTCAAGCAAAAGATGGCACCTCTGAACTCTATCAGTATAGCACTGGAATGTCAACCAAACTTTTGCACTCAATCTCTGCAACATGACTTGAAAATACAACCTTTTGATTTAAAAAATTCTTGTTTTGAATGCCAGTGAAAGTACGGAGTTTACATTCTTTCTATTGTTGTGTGGTTCGCAGGAGTGTGGAAAGTAGGAATCACTGTTACAGCAGAAATTAGGCCCCCAAACCTCAAGGGGAGTTGAGGATTATCATCTCACCATTATCTCATTAAATGACAGACACCTCTTCTTCCTCAGGAGGCCAAGGAAATTCCGTAAGGACCCTGACCAACTT
This sequence comes from Chiloscyllium punctatum, assembly GCF_047496795.1. NCBI lineage: Eukaryota > Metazoa > Chordata > Chondrichthyes > Orectolobiformes > Hemiscylliidae > Chiloscyllium > Chiloscyllium punctatum. Next base: position 69,952,824 of record NC_092750.1, read on the forward strand.
TTAGAGATGCATCATAGAAAACATTCTATTTCGACGCATCACGGCTTAGCATGGCAATTGCTCTGTCCAGGACCATAAGAAACTACAGAATTTTGAGAACACAGCCCAGACCATCACACGAGCCAATCTCCAATCCATTGACTCCATCTACACTTCTCATTGCCTCGAAAAGGCAGCCAACATTATCAAAGACCCCTCCTACCCCAGTTATAATCTCTTTCAACCTCTTCTGTCAGGCAGAAGATACAAAAGCCTAGTCACATGTACTGCCTGCCCTGCCAAATAGTCACGTATCCCTGAATAATTAGTTTCCATCTTTGATCTCCTTGTAACGAAGGGTCTATAAAAACAATAAGGTCCTACCCATTTATCTGGATCTGTGCCATTAATTCATTCATTTTGTTTTAAATACTACATACTTTGAACAGAAGAGCTATTAATTTTGACTTTTTACCATTTTCACTACCCCACTTACTGTTATTTTTCTATCTTTGTACACTCCCTCACTTCCTGTCCTGCTCTGGGTATTGTTATTCAAATTGATGCCTTGTAATGCTGCCATATCCTCTTGCTTTGTAAATCTACATTTCATCTTTCCCAAACCTCCCCCCCCCCCCCCCCCCCCCCCCCCCCCCCCCCACCAACTCCAATCAGCTTAAATCCCTGGGATTGGCATTAGGACCACTGTTTCCTTTATATATCTTAATGAATTGCTCTTTGTTGTAACAGCCCAGAGATTCAAAATTTGCAGATGACACAAAATTTGGAATTATACCAAACTGTGAGGAAGATAGTGATAAACTTCAAGAGAAATAGATAAATTAGTGAAAAGGGCAGACACGTGGTACACAATATTTAATGAGAATTACATGACATGTTGAGAAATGCAAAGTAATAGGAAGTGTGTGGACAGACAACATGAAATAAGAATGGGAATCTAAAGTTGGTGTTTTAACAGAGACCTGTGGCATATGGGCATAAATTGCTGAAGGTATTAGGACATGCAGCAAATGATGAATAAGGTACACATAAACCTGTGCTACATGAAGGCATAGATTTCAAAAGCAAGGAAATGAATAATGAAACTATAAAACACTGCTTTGGCCTCAACTGGAGCTTGTGCTTAATTCTGGTCATTGCACTCTAAGAAAAGTATGAGGATGTTGAAGATGTGGAGGTTTTCGAGCAGATTCAGAAAAGGTTTCTGAGATCATTCCAGCAGTATTGGATTTTGCAGAACAAGCTGCCATACAGGGCTAGTTGGATGCTTAAGGAACTGTGAATTGAATTTTAAAGGACAACAGCACATTCTGACATGTGCACTGTTTAAAATTAGATGGTGAAAGTTTTGATTGTTTTACTGAAAATAAAACCAATTTAAAAAAAAATTGGGACCTTCACTCAGAGTCATTGAATGATTTGGACATATTTTCATAAACAAAGGTTAAATGGAATGAAAAATAAAATTTAATTCTTGCTCAGAGGTTGCTCCTTCTAAAATCTAATATAAAAATGAGCTGCTTAATACACATGCGCATTACTAATTTTACAAACATTGTATTTATTGAGAAGGGAGATTTGAACATTTTGATTTTTGGTACCTAATGCCAGCATCACCACCAGTTAAATGTTTAGTAAATATCCTACTATAATAAAAAGCATTATGGTACTATTTTGCCTTGCACTTAGTCACTTTGTGGACCCTGAATCAGATTGCAAATTGATTTTCCTGTGGTTTGCACAAAACAAGAACTTGGATCTATAAAGCACCTTACAAATAGAAAATAAAAAAAACGAAGGCTTTAACAGACATGTACAATAGGAATTGGTTATACATTTCCCAAATTTATTTCATACAGCATCCTGTGACTAGTAGGGGAGACTTTCATTGTGTCAGTCTGAGCTGGACCTGAACGCAGATTCCAGAGTGTAAACTGGCGTAAACCCCCAAAATACTGGTACACATGGGCCTCAAAATTCTTCAGCTATCTCCTTTATATTTTTGCTATTCTGCACTTTGTAATGAACATTTATTTTTAGTTGTGAATAGAACTATAGAATTCTTGTATCCAGGACATCATCTAAAATTAATTCAGGATTCAAACCATCTCCCCAGAACTGACTGTACCAACTTAAGAAGTTTCTGCTACTCAGAGCTAGCTCTGAGAATTGAAAGCATTAGCTAAGCAATCCATCTCTCTTGATCAGCTCATACTCACTCAGCCTACCTGCTTGAAATTGCCATTCTTTCGCTGCTCCCAGTCCATCATGTCGTGAAAGATTGGGATCATTACATTCCGTACCTCAACTTGTGGCACCAGTGTGACACCCAGGAAGGGGCCAATCATTCCTGGGATGAAATGAATCTTATTTTCACCTATAAACAAAATTAAAATATATATTTATTCAAGGTAAAAGGCATTTTATTAATTATGCACATTAACTTAGGGTAGGAGACTATGAAGCATAAATTCTTGCCACCAACACTTAAAATTAATTCAAGTAATTCAAGGTATTGGACTCCAAACCTTGGGCGATTATTTTCCTGTGGCACAAAAGAGATCAGATATCAAAAATGGACACTAAATACCTTTTACTCTGCCCTATTACTGTGCCCAAATATTCCACACCTCTTTAATTCAGTTTGGATATTTCATGTTCTCTGAGAACTAGAATTCAAGTCACTACTTAAGGTGTCATCTTACGTACAGATTCTTAGAAAAAGAAATAAGAAGTTCAAAATAAGTCCTTCCAATTCAGTTTGCGCTGACACTTAGCCTTCAGACCGTGCCAGGCCTCACCTCCAGACTGCACTGGGCTTCACCTTAAGGCTCATACTACTCAATTGTCTTGTTTTAATCATGAGTAATAAGAATTAATCTCAATATTTATAGTAGTTTAACTTGGAAGACTTTAATTTGGGCAAAAGCAGTTGATTTTCCAGTCAACAAAGAATAGGAGATGGATGCTAAGGTTGATCTGAATGGGAACCTCTCAATAATGTGCTGCACTAGAGTACTTCAATCTGAGATCCATATGATATACAATATAGACTGCACTGCCACCTTACACAACAACCTTTCAAATAGATTCATAAAATTACACAGAGCTAACAGCACAAAAGAGGCCATTAGGCCCATTTGATCCGGACTGACGTTTATCGTCTACATAAGCCTTTTCTTGCCACTCTTCATCTAAACCTTTTGGCATATTTTAATCTCTTTCTTCCTTCATATGTTAATCTACTTTCTCTTTAAGTGTATCCATGCAATTTAATTCTGCAGTTCCACAATCACTCTCTGGATAATAAAATTCCTTCTGAGTTTACCACTGAACCTATTGATGACTATTCTATAAACTGTAATAATATTTTTTAGTTTCAAATAAATTCAAAATGTTAAGCAGTAGCTTTCACAAGATCCAGCATTGATTTTAACTGATATGAAAGAAAGAAAACACTTTCGTTTTTATAGTCTTTTTCATACACCCTTTTTTAAACAGCAGTGTGACATTCGCTGTCTTCCAGTCTGCCGGGACCTGCCCTTAATCCAGTGAATTTTGGGAAATTAACATTAATGCATCTACTATAACTTCTGCCATTTCTTTCAGCACCCTGGGATGTATTCCATCAGGACCAGGAAACGTATCTACCTTCAGACCCTCAAATTTGCTCAGTACTACCCCTTTAGTGATAACAATTGAAATAAAGTCCTCACCTCCCATCGTATCCTTAACATCATTTTTTGGCGTGTTAGACATATCTTCCACGAGACTGACACAAAATAGTTACCTCAAGACCCTGGGCATTTCAACATTACCAATATTAATTCCTTTTTCTCATTCTGCAAGAGATCTCTGTCCACTTTAGCCACCCTCTTCCATTTTGTCTGTTTATAAAAACTTTTCTGACCAGTTTTTATATTCTGTGCTAATTTGCATTCATAATCTATCTTTCTTTTCTTTGTTGCTTGCTTTATGGTTCTTTGTTGCCTTTAAAGTTTTCCCAATCTTCCTGTTTCTCACTAATCTTGGCAACTTTAAAAGCCTGAGCTTTTAATTGGATGTCTTCCTTTTTTCCTTGGCTATCCAAGGCTGGCTCTTTCTACCCTTGCTATCCCTGTTTTTGACAGGGATATACTTTCCTTGAGCATGAGAAAAATCTCTTTGAAAGTCCTCTACTATTCCTCAACTTTTCCACTATATAATTTGTGTTTCCAGTCTAATTTAGCCAATGCTTTCCTCATCCCATTATAAGTCTCTCTTTTTTAAGCATAATACCTTGGTTTTTGATGACACTATTTCACCCTCCATTTATATCTGAAATTTGATCATACTGCGATCACTCTTTGAGAGAATCCTTAACTACGAGATCATTCATTTTATCTGTCTCTTTATACAGGACCAGATCTAGGATTGCATGGTCCCTTCTAAGTTCAGTAACACGCTGTACAATGCAGTCATCATGGATGAATTCTATGAACCCTCTTCAAGACTGTCTCTACCGACTTGAATCGGCCAATCAATGTGCATGTTAAAGTCCCTCATGACTACTGCCGTTCCATTCTTACATGTGTCAGATATTTCTTGATTAATTCCCTATGCTACTGTAGCATTATTATTGGTTGGCCTATAGACTACTCCCACCAGTGACTTCTTCCTCTTACTATCCCTGATCGCCACTCAAGTGGATTCAACATTTTGTTCCTTAGGTCCTATAATGTCTCTCTCTATTACCCTAATCTCATCCTTAATTAAGAATGCAACCCCACCTCCCTTACCTTCTTGCCTATCCTTTCAAAGAGCTTTATAGCTAATGATATACCTCTTCGAGTGTACAAATGTAGGAAACACAGCAGCTAAATTGTGTAGAGCAAACATCCAAAATATATTCAAAACATTTTCCCATTTTATCTTTTTTTGTAGAAAAGAGTTTTGTAATTCTTCTGCTTTTACCAGAATTGCTAATTATTTAGTGTCTCACTGGTTCAATTTCCTTCTCCACGTTGGTATGCTTTGTACTGTGACCAGTGGGAACATCCAGAACAAACTCTAGTTTAAAATTATAATGATATTCTCTTAGAACAATCCATTTTCACACTTTAATATGGAAACCAGAACCATAAACCATCATTTGATCTGGAAATAACTCTATGGAGACCAGTATCTGTCATCAAGTCATCCTTTATTTACACATGAACAGTCCTGTCTCATTCAGAATCAGGTACCAGAATGGCAGCATCTCTGACACTCCCCTTTTTTATCCGTCAGAAGAAAGTGAGGACTGCAGATGCTGGAGATCAGAGCTGAAAATGTGTTGCTGGAAAAGCTTTTCCAGCAACACATTTTCAGCTTTTTTATTCATCAGCCAGGGCTCCCTGATTGGACCAGATTAACAGCCCCAATCAGAAATTCATATTCATTGAGGTCCAGCTGGCTAACCTCATTACAATCACTACATTATCAGAGCCTTGAGGGCTCTGTAGTGATGTAGTGTTAGTGTCCCTATCTCTGAACTAGGAGACCTGGGTTCAAGTCCCACCTGTTTCAGAGTTGTGTAATAGCATCTCTAAACAGGTTGATTAGAAAAATATGTTAAGTAAAAAAGAATCAGTCCCTTAAAACAAGGATGACATCTGCCAGGCTTCATGTTTACAACCTGGTTACAAAATGTGTGGAAGGCAATGCTGGCACAACTAATTCTGTGATGAAAGTGAGAACTGCAGATGCTGGAGATTAGAGTCGAGAGTGGGTGCTGTAAAAGCACAGCAGGCCAGGCAGCATCCGAGGAGCAGGAAAATCGACGTTTCGGCCAAAAGCTCTTCATCAGGAATTATGTGTTGGATCTTTGAAGGAAACGTTTTGAGAAAAAATGCTGTCAAGGTATTGAAATCGTTTATGGACTTCTAAAGTCTCCCTAATAATAACAATAGCTAGAGATGCAGGTGCTTGCTTGGGGAATAGCTGTGGAGGATTTTGGTTTTGTTGATGTTACACAAGAGAATTTATTTCATATGAAGATGAAGAGGTGAAGGTGGTCTGAATGCCAATTTCCAAGTAGGCCACAATTGCACAATTGTTGGTATCTTCTAAGATGTGGGGAGTTGAAGGGTTATCTTGGTCTTGGCTGTCAGCCTGTTGAGATTGAAAAGTTTTCCATCAAGTCAAAACTCAATTGTACCTCTTCTGGAAGTTAGTCACAATAGTTGGGACAATCATTCCGCCTTGCTTGATAGCTATCCAAATATGAAAATGCTTGGACTCTAATACACTGCAAAGGATAGTCATTCAGGTGTCCTAGGACATGAACATGCCAACAAGACCAGAAGTAGCATTCAGCTCTTGGGTTGCTCTGCTATTCAATAAGATCATGGCTGATTTGACTGTAACTGCAAATTCACATTCCCGACTACCCCGTGTGGTGTTCCACCCCCTTGTTTAACAATAATCTACGCAACTTTACTGAAACGTATTCAAGAACTCTTTCCACAATCTTTTCAGGAAGAGAGCTTCAAAGATTTGCAGCCCTCAGAAAATAAATTACCTAATCTCTGTTTTAAATGAACTCCCCAAGACTTTGAAGTGATCCTTGGTTCTAGACTCTCCCTTAAGCGCAAATATTCTTTCCACATCTACAATGTCAAGACCCCCTTGATGTTTTAATCAAGTTATCTGAAGTCATAGAACTGTACAGCATGGAAACAGACCCTTTAGTCCAACTCATCCATGCTGCCCAGATGTTCTAAATTAATCTAGTTCCATTTGCCAGTATTTGGTCCATATCCTTCTAAACCTTTTCTTTGATATACCCATCCAGATGTCTTTTAAATGCTAATGGTGGCATGGTGGCTCAGGGTTAGCACTGCTGCCTCACAGTGCTAGGGAGCAAGGTTTGATTCCATCCTCATGTGACTTTTTCTGTGGAGTCTTCACATGCTCCCTGTGTGTGTGTGGTTTCCTCCGGGTGCTGCGGTTTCTTCCCACAGACCAAAGATGTGCAGTTGGGTGAATTGACCATGTTAAATTGTCCATAACGTTCAGTGTCCAAGGATGTGCAGGCAAAATTGATTAGCCATGGGAAATGTAGGGCTATAGGGACTGGGCGGGTCTGGGTCAGGGTGCTCCATAGAGGGTTGGTGTGGACTTGATGGGTCAAATGTTTCTCACTGTAGGAATTCTATGATACTCTTCTGAACATCAGGGGATGCAGGCCTACCTTGTTGAATTTTACTCATAATCTAACCCTTTCTTTCCAGGTAGATCTGGTAGATCTTCTCTGATATACTTCCAACACATTTACATTTTTCCTTAAATAAGGTGACCAATATTATGCACAGTACTCCAAATGTGGTCTCATCAGTGCTCTCTGTAACATAAGTAACACTTTCCTAATTTTGTATTCAATTCCCTTTACAATAAATGATAACATATGAATAGATTTCCTATTTACTTGATGTACCTGAATACTAGTCATGATTTGGAGATGCCAGTGTTGGACTGGGGTGTACAAAGTTAAAACACCAGGCTTTAGTCCAACAGGTTTAATTGGAAGCACTAGCTTTCGGAACGCTGCTCCTTCATCAGGTGGTTGTGGAGGACACAATTGTAAGACACAGAATTTATGGCAAAAGTTTACAGTGTGATGTAACTGAAATTATACATTGAAAAATACCTTGATTGCTTGTTGAGTCTTTCATCTGTTCGAATACCATGATAGTTTCACTTCTTTCATGTGTAAATCACAAAATCTTTCTTTAAAAGTTACATTCTCAGGTTAACTGTAACAATTGGTGTTAGCCAGGCCATATGTTGAAGGTGTTAGCTCCCTGTGTTCTCTGTTTGTGCCATAATGTTTAGACTGATTTTAATCTAAAAAGTGAGATAACAGAGTCTTACATGTATTTCTGCAGTTTTTGAGTAAAGTACAATGTAACTCTGCAAGTACAAATTCACCCCACAAACGTATATGTATATGTGTGCATGTGGATCTTTGTGTGTGTGTGTGTGTGTGTGTGTGTCTGGGGTGGGGGGTTGTGAGTGTCTGTGAGAGAGAGTGTATATGTATGTGTGTGAGTGTAGAGTGGTCTAAGTCTGTGACAGGATGCATGTGTGAGTGTGGGAGTGTGTGTGTCTGTAAGGGTGTGTGTGAGTGTCTGTGTATACATGTGTCCATGTGTATGTGTGTGTGTGTAGGAGTGTCTGTGAGTGTGTATAGTGCAATGGTGGTCACCTGTAGTGTGACATGAACCCAAGGTCCCAGTTGAGGCCCTCCCTGTGGGTACGACTACAGCAACGAATGAATGGGCACCACACAATAATCAACAGACAGGAGTGTTCCCTCCCAGTTGGGGAACACTTCAGCAGTCCAGGACATTCGACCTCGGACCTTCGGGTGACCATCCTCCAAGGCGGACTTTGGGACAGGCAGCAGCGAAAAGTGGCCAAGCAGAGGCTGATAGCTAAGTTCTGTACCCATAAGGAGGGCCTCAAATGGGACCTTGTGTTCATGTCACACTACACATATACACACACACACACACGTATGCACAGACATGCACACAGACACACACACCCTTACAGACACACACACTCCCACACGCACCCTCTCACAGACTTAGACCACTCTATACTCACGCATACATTACACTCTCTCTCTCACAGACACTCACAACCCCCCACCCCAGACACACACACACACTCCCACACGCATCTCCTCACAGACTTAGACACTCTACACTCACATACACACACTCTCACACTCACAACCCCCCACCCCAGACAGACATATACACACACACACACACACGCACACATATACATATACGTTTGTGGGGTGAATTTGTAGTTGCAGAGTTACATTGTACTTTGCTCAAAAACTACATGAATTCATGTAAGACCCTGTTATCTCACCTTTTGGATTAGAATCAGTCTAAACATTATGGCACATACAGAGAACACAGGAAGCTAACACCTTCAACATATGGCCTGGCTAATACCAATTGTTACAGTTAACCTGAGAATGTAACCTTTAAAGAAAGGTTTTGTGATTTACACATGAAAGAAGTGAAACTATCATGGTATTCTAACAGATGAAAGGCTTAACAGACAATCAATTTTTCAATGTATAATTTCAGTTACATCACACTGTAAACTTTTGCTATAAATTCTGTGTCTTACAATTGTGTCCTTCACAACCACCTGATGAAGAAGCGGCGTTCCGAAAGCTAGTGCCTCCAATTAAACCTGTTGGACTAAAGCCTGGTGCTGTGTGATTTTTAACTTTCTACCTGCATACTAATCTTTTGTTATTCATGCATTCAGGACAGTCAGATTCCTATGCATCTTTTTTATTTTTTTACTGGAATACTAAAATGGACAATTTCACATAACACACCATTTGCCTGGTTGCTGATGACTCGCTTAACATATCAGTATCACTCTGTAGCATCTCTACTTTCTCTTCACACTTACTTTTTGATCTATTGTTATATCATCAGCAAATTTGCCAAATATACCTTCTGTCCCTTCATCAATGTCATTTAGAAACAATAATACATTTGAGGTCCTATCATTGACCCCTGTGGCACAGCACCTGCTGCATCTGACCACCCTGAAAATGCTCCATTTATGCCTACTCTTGGCTTCCTGTTATCAAGCGAATCCTTCACCTATGCCAATATGCTACCTGCACACCATTAACTTTTTTTTTGCAGTAGGTATTGCAAATGATCAAATGCCTTATGGAAATCAAAGTACAGTATATCCACTGACATCCTGCCAAATACTCTCATGAATGATGGTGGACTTTTAAACAACTCACTGGAGGAGGAGGCTCCACAAATGATGTAGGAGCCAACACAAAATGTAAGGTTGAAACTTTCACAATAATCTTTGGCTAGAAATGCCGAGTGGATGATCCATCTTGGCCTCCTGCAGTGGTCACTAGCATTACAGATACCAGTCTTCAGTCAATTCGATTCACTCCACGTAATATCATGAAATGGTCGGAGGCACTAGATATTACAAAGGCTATGGGCCCTGACACCATTCTGCCAATAGTACAGAAGGCTTGTGCTCCTGAACTTGCAACTCCCCTCGCCACCTCTGCCCTTGAACCCTTTGAACCCCACCCTTCCAACTGCGAAAAGGACAGAAAATTACATGGTTTTCACCTTCCATCCCACCAATCTCTGTATACATCACATCATCCTCCACCGTTTCCGCCATCTACAAACAGACACCACCACCAGAGATATATTTTCCTCCCCTCCCCTATCCACTTTCCCTAAAGACTACTCCCTCTTCAATTCTCTTGTCAGGTCCATGCTGCCCACCAACCCACCCTCCCCTTCTGGCACCTTCCCCTGCTATCTGCAGGAATTGCAAAACCTGCTCTCATACCTCCCCCTTCACCTCTATCCAAGGCTCCAAAGGAGCCTTCCATATCCATCAAAGGTTTATCTGCACATCCACAAATGCCATTTACTGTATTTGTTGTCCTGCTGCAGTTTCCTCTACACTGGGGAGACAGGATGCTTACTTGCAGAACACTTCAGAGAACATCTCCGGGACACCCGCACCAACCAACCCCACTGGCCTGTGGCCAAACACTTCAACTCCCCCTCTCAGTCTGCCAAGTCCTGAAAATACTCCATTTATGCCTACTCTTGGCTTCCTGTTATCAAGCTTCCTGTTATCAGTCCTGGGCCTCCTTCATCACCACACCCTCACCACCCAATGCCTGGAGGAAGAACATCTCATTTTCTGCCTTGGGACCCTCCAACCACATGGCATCAATGTGGATTTCACCAGTTACCTCATTTCCCCTCCCTCCCCTTTATCCCAGTTCCAACCTTCCAACTCGGCACCGCCTTCGTGAACTGTCCTACCTGTCCACTTATCCACTCCACCCTCCTCTCTGATCTATCAGTATCACTCCTCTGCCTACCTATTGCACTCTCAGCTACCTTCCCCGCAGCCGCCGCCCCCCCACCTCTCATTTATCTCTCCACCCCCTCAGCTCTCAAGCCCCATTCCTGATGAAGGGCTCTTGCCTGAAATGTTGATTCTCCTGCTACTCGGATGCTGCCTGACCTGCTGTGCTTTTCCAGTACCCGACTCTCGACTCCCCTAGCCAAGCTGTTCCCGTACAGTTACGATACTGGTATCCACCCGACATCGTGGAAAATTGCCCAGGTATGTATTGTACATAAAAAGCAGGACAAATCTAACCCGGTCAATTACTGCCCCATCAGTCTACTTTTGGCCATCAGTAAATTGATGGAAGGTGTCATCTACAGTACTATCAAGCAATTCCTGCACATCAATAACCTGCTCAGTAACGTCCAGTGTGCATTCCACCAAGGGAACTCAGTTCCTGACTTCATTACAGCTTTGGTTCAAACTTGGAGAAAAGAGCTGAATTCCAGAGGTGAGGTGATAGTATCAGTCCTCGACATCAAGGCAGCATTCAACCCAGTGTGGCATCAAGGAGCCCTAGCAAAATTGTATTCAAGGGGCAAGCTCTCAGGTGGTTAGAGTCATACTTGATACATAGGAAGACGATTGTGGCTGTTGGAGGTCAATCATCTCAGCTCCAGGACATCTCTGCAGGAGCTTCTCACGGTAGTGTCCTAAGCCCCACCATTTTCAGCTGCTTCATCAATTACCTTCCAACCATCAGAAGGTCAGATATGGGGATGTCCGCCAATAATTGCACGATGTTTGGCACCATTTATGACTCATCAGATACTGAAGCAGTCCATGATTAAATGCAGCAAGATCTGGACAATATTCAGGCATGGGCTGACATCACCAATGAAAGACAATCTAACCACTGTCATAGGATTCTACAGCATGGAGACAGGGTCTTTGGCCCGAACTGGTCCATGTCAACCGAAATGTCCATCCACGCTAACACCATTCCCCTGCACTTGGCCCAAATCCTTCTAAACCTGTTCTATTCATGTATTTGTCCAAATGCCTTTTAAATGTTGTTAGTGTACACACTTCCACAACTTCTGGCGGCAGTTCATTCCATAGGTGTACCACCCTCTGCGCAAAAATGTTGCCCCTCAGGCTCCCCTTTATTCTTTCCCCTCTAACCTTAAACTGATGCCCTCTAGTCCTCGATTCACCGACTCCTGGAAAAAGACTCATCTGGATAATAGTAACAGGATAGGACACAGTCAGCATGGATTTATGAAGGGGAAATCATGCTTGACTAATCTTCTTGAATTTTTTGAGGATGTAACTCGGAAGATGGACGAGGGAGATCCAGTGGATGTAGTGTACCTGGACTTTCAGAAAGCTTTTGATAAAGTCCCACACAAGAGGTTAGCGAGTAAAATTAGGGCGCATGGGATTGGGGGCAAAGTACTAGATTGGATAGAGAATTGGTTGGCTAATAGGAAACAAAGGGTAGTGATTAACGGCTCCATTTCGAAATGGCAGGCAGTGACCAGTGGGGTACAGCAGGGATCCGTGCTGGGACCGCAGCTTTTTACAATATATGTAAATGATATAGAAGATGGTATCAGCAATAACATTAGCAAATTTGCTGATGACACAAAGATAGGTGGTAGGGTGAAATGTGATGAGGATGTTAGGGGATTACAGGGTGACCTGGACAAGTTAGGTGAGTGGGCAGATGCATGGCAGATGCAGTTTAATGTGGATAAATGTCTGGTTATCCACTTTGGTGGCAAGAACAGGAAGGCAGATTACTACCTCAATGGTATCAAATTAGGTAAAGGGGCTGTTCAGAGAGATCTGGGTGTTCTTGTCCACCAGTCAATGAAGGCAAGCATGCAGGTACAGCAGGTCGTGAAGAAGGCTAATAGCATGCTGGCCTTCATAACAAGAGGGATTGAGTATAGAAGCAAAGAGGTGCTTCTGCAGCTGTACAGGGCCCTGGTGAGACCACACCTGGAGTACTGTGTACAGTTCTGGTCTCCAAATTTGAGGAAAGACATTCTGGCTATTGAGGGAGTGCAGCGTAGGTTCACGAGGTCAATTCCTGGAATGGCAGGATTGCCTTACACGGAAAGACTGAAGCGACTGGGCTTGTATACCCTTGAGTTTAGAAGACTGAGAGGGGATCTGATTGAAACGTACAGGATTATGAAAGGACTGGACACTCTGGCAGGAGGGAACATATTTCCGTTGATGGGGGAGTGCCGAACCAGTGGACACAACTTAAAAATATGGGGTAGACCATTTAGGACAGAGATGAGGAGAAACTACTTCACCCAGAGAGTGGTGGTTGTGTGGAATGCTCTGCCCCAGAGGGCAGTGGAGGCCCAGTCTCTGGATTCATTTAAGAAAGAATTGGATAGAGCTCTTAAAGATAGTGGAGTCAAGGGGTATGGAGATAAGGCTGGAACAGGATACTGATTAGGAATGATCAGCCATGATCATATTGAATGGCGGTGCAGGCTCGAAGGGCAGAATGGCCTACTCCTGCATCTATTGTCTATTGTCTATTATTGTCTATTGACTCAGTGATTCACCCTATCCATGCCTCTCATGATCTTATACATTTCCATAAGATCTCCCTTCAGTCTCCTATGCGCTAAAGAAACAAGTCCTAGCTTGTTTAATCTCTCCCTGTAAATCAGACCATTGAGTCCTGGCAACATCCTTGTAAATTACTACTGCACTCTTTTCAGTTTGAAAACATCCTTCCTATAGCAAGGTGACCAAAACTGAACACAATACTGCAAGTGCGGTCTCACCAACATTGTGTACAACTGCAACATAACTTCCCAACCCCCTCCACTCAATGCCCTGACTGATGATGGCCAGTGTGTCCTTGCATATATGAGTCTTGAGATATATAGATTCTTGATCAGTAGGGGAATCAAGAATTAAGGTAAAAAGCAGGAAAGTGGATGTAAGGAATTTTGGATCACCATGATCTTATTGAATGGTTGAACAGGCTCAAGAGGCTGAACATCATATTCCTGTTACTATTTGTTATGTTTTTTATGGAAGTTTTTGATCAAATCCACCTCCTTTGTTGTATGCCTGAACTAATACACCCCTCCTCTTCTCTAAATGATAAGGTCCTCTTGCCCTAGTTTCCATTTTGAAATCTTTCATTATATTTAAACTGACAGCAGCAATAAAAGATATTTGGAGATAAATGATCTGCTTAAAATTGATCAAAATCTCATCTCACTGAACAAGATGTTTAAGTGCACAGTCTCCTAATATTCTCCTTTGAAATTTATATCTTGGGAGCCGCATTGATTCAGTGTCATTTTATTGTAAAGACCACACCTTTTGAATTGCTTGCATTTTTGATTGTCAATTAAAAATGGGAAAATAACTGATTTAAAAAGTACAGCAATCCTCAGTTTTTACAAGTAAGTCACCTGACACTCATTCTAAGTACCTAGTTTGCAGACAAGCTGGTGTTTATATGAATTTTGCCTACCATCATCTATGTGATTGGCTCCCAGGTAGATGACCAGCATGGGAGTTTGAATGTTTTGGCAGAAACCAATTGACCCCTGGAGGAGAAAGGGCTGAATTTGCTCTGCAGTAAAAAGTGTCTCAAACTTGAAGGTAGCCAGCCTGTATTGACTTTCGAGTTGTTGTAAGTTGTGACTTTTAATTAATGAGTTAGAGACTGTTATAAGTGTGAACCAGCCACCCTGTACCTACTGCAAACAAATTAAAGTGCCTGGATAATGACGATTAAGAAACAGCATTTTGATAAGTACAGGAATCATCTTTGGAGATTCTATGAACAGGGACTGCTCAACTGCCTGTGCAGTTTTTCCGTTTGCCTATAACACCAATGTGTTTGCCTGTGTCTGTCTGTATGTGCAGGGGAAGAGTTTATGTGGGGGTTAGATTGTTAACTAGTAAGTTATATGCTGACAGTTTATAATTGTTTACCTATAACTTGAATCTATTTGTTTATAATAAATAGACATTCTTACTAAGGACAGAAACCTGGTCTGTGCTTTCTGTTAACTTGGGAAATTCTGCAGGCCTTTATAAAAATCTTTGACTTTTGTGATGTTCTCAGGAATGGCAGGGCTTGATTTCCAGCATGATACCCAATGAGGTGTTACATATATATGACCTCATCCTCAGCCACTTCTGTCAGCTTCAATATAGTCATACTTCCAAATAGATATTCCCTCCTTCTCTACACATTACCAAAAGACTATTTTCTTCATAATTTTTATTTATTTGATTAGCCACACTGCTTGATGCTGTTACTCCTTTAGATTGAACAGTACTGGATGTGATCTTTACCCTTTAAAATCCAAAAGTCAGATTATACAAAACTGAGATGACAGAAACTAATGTGGGGCAAATTTTCATGGATATCAAAAAGTTAAGGGTTGATTTGGTAGAATATTTCTAGATATTAAGGAAAGCCGATTAAATAAAGATATTCCTACCATATTCTCACTTATTTGTGACTAGGGCACATCATCTAAAACTTGGAGTCAGACCTTTCAAGATTTGGATTAAAAGTTTGGAGTGCTCTTCCCCAAATGCCAATTGATACTCAATCAATCATTAACTTTAAATATGAGATTGGCATTTTTTTAAAACCAAGGGTATATTGAGGGATATGGAATAAAGAGGAGCACATGGAATTGGGTTGCAGTTCAGCCATAATTTCATTATTCTGGAAAGTAAATGGTATCCTCCTGTTCTTATGTTCCCATGTTCTTTCTATATCACTTCTAGTGCTCCAGAAACTCATGCCATCACAGAGAAACCAGTTAAAACTACTTGCTCCAAAATGGCACACTATAACCATTGTTCATGAAGCACCCTTCACCACAGTGTCTGAAACTGTGTCTGCTGCCTGTAAACATGATTTCAAACCTTCTTTGACTCACTAGTTCAAATCCCCCATCCAAACATGCAAGCCAATCCTAGCAGAAACTAGAAGAACATAACTCTTCACGGCAATCTGCAATCTTTAAATCAACCCTTTGTTAGCTCACACATAAAAACAACAAGATGTGAATAAACCTGAGCCCCAACCACTGGATTGTGCTAGTGAAACCAGTTGGAACTCGCTTGACTCAGAGGAAAACAAGTGAAGTGACATAAGGTACAAATCCTTATTTGGTGGAAGAGTAATGAGGTAATGCTACCAGTACCCTTGGGCTGGAGCCTTTAACAAAAGGACACAGGCTTGGCAGATGAGCCAGAGTCAATGAAAGTAAGACACCATAGTTCAAGAAGATGGGGTAAAAAGAAAGATTTAGGGTGTGTAGCCAGCAAAAATGCAGTAGATCAACATTCGCAGAAGTAGTGGACCCTAAGTTGGAAGAGTGGACATTCAGGACACAAGGGATTGCCTGGCCAGTGTGAATTCGTATTCTTGGGTATTAGTCTTTATACTCTATGACTGTTCAGGGAACATTAGAGGATGTGCGCATAGATTTTAGTCTTGCATGCTTGCTTTTAACCCTTTCTTAACTAAACAGTGTGAATTTTATGTTTGTTTTAACTAACCAATAAAGTTGCTTGTTTGTTGATCAGATAACTATTAATTAAACATGGGGCAGTGTTTGTAGAGGAATTAGGCGGTGTTATTTTCTGGGTCTGTAGATTGTGAAGGAGCAAAAATAGCCTTTAGTACTTCTTGTGGGAGTTTAAAGAGAGTTTAAGGGTTACTGCGGATTATATCTGCCATAAATACTGTTGGTTGCAAATCTTATTAGATCAAATGGATCAGTTGGAGAGACAGTTAGCAATGAGGAATTTGCAACAGCAACAGTATGTGATGGATGGCAGTTATAGGAAGGGGGGAAAGTCTCAGATACAGTCACATAGATGGGTTAACTCCAGGAAAGGTAAGAGAGGTAGGCAGCTTAGTGCAGGAGTCTTTTGTGGCTACTCCCATTTCAAACAGGTATACTGTTTTGGAAAATGTAGGGGTGATGGATTCTCAGGGGAACATAGCACGAACAGCCAAGTTTCTGGTATTGAGACTGGCTCTAATGCAACGGCGGGTGCATCGGGTTCCAAGAGATCAATTGTGTTAGGGGATTCTCTAGTCCGAGGTACAGACAGACGTTTCTGTGGCCAACAGCGAAGAAGCAGAATGGTGTGTTGTTTCCCTGGTGCCAGGATCAAGGATGTCTCAGAGAGGGTGCAGAATGTACTCACAGGGGAGAGGGGCCAGCAAGAGGTCATTGTCCGCATTGGAACCAACAACATAGGAAGGGAAAAAGTTGAGATTCTGAAGGGAGATTACAGAGAGTTAAGCAGGAATTTAAAAAGGAGATACTAGAGAGTAGTAATATCTGGATCACTCCCATTGCTACAAGCTAGTGAGGGCAGGAATAGGAGGATAGAGCAGATGAATGCATGGCTGACGAGCTGGTGTATGGGAGAAGAACTTACATTTTTGTATCATTGGAATCTCTTTTGGGGTAGAAGTGACCTGTACAAGAAGGACAGATTGCACCTAAATTGGAAGGGGACTAATATACTGGCAGGGAAATTTGCTAGAGCTGCTCTGGAGGATTTAAACTGGTAAGGTAGGGGGTGGGACCTAGGGAGATAGTGAGGAAAGAGGTCAATCTGAGACTTTTACAGTTGAGAACAGAAGTGAGTCAAACAGTCAGGGCAGGCAGGGACAAGGTAGGACTAATAAATTAAACTATTTATTTCAATGCAAGGGAAGGCAGATGAACTCAGGGCATGGGACTGGGATATCATAGCAATTACAGAAACATGGCTCAGGGATGGGCAGGACTGGCAGCTTAATGTTCTAGGATACAATTGCCACAGGAAGGGTAGAAAGGGAGGCAAAAGAGGAGGGGGAGTGGCATTTTTGATAAGGAGATCTCAGCTATCTGTAAGAATAATAGGGTGGTTATGGTAGGGGATTTTAACTTTCCAAACATAGACTGACACTGCCATAGTGTTAAGGGTTTAGATGGAGTAGAATTGGTTAAGTGTGTACAGAAAAATTTCTGATTCAGTATGTGGATGTACCTACTAGAGAAGGTGCAAAACTTGACCTACTCTTGGGAAATAAGGCAGGGCAGGTGACTGAGGTGTCAGTGGGGGAGCACTTTGGGGCCAGCCACCATAATTCTGTTAGATTTAAAATTGTGATGGAAGAGGATAGACCAGATCAAAAAGTTGAAGTTCTAAGTTGGAGGAAGGCCAATTTTGACGGTATTAGGCAAGAACTTTTGAAACTGGATTGGGGGCAGATGTTCACAGGTAAAGGGACAGCTGGAAAATGGGAAGCCTTCAGAAATGAGATTATGAGGATCCAGAGAAAATATATTCCTGTTAGGGAGAAAAGAAAGGCTGGTAGGTATAGGGAATGCTGGATGACTAAAGAATTTGAGGGTTTGGTTAAGAAAAAGAAGGAAGCATATGTAATGTATAAACAGGATAGATTGAGTAAATCCATAGAAGAGTATAAAGGAAGTAGGAGTATACTTAAGAGGGAAATCAGGAGGGCAAAAAGGGGACATGAGATAGCTTTGGCAAATAGAATTAAGGAGAATCCAAATGATTTTTACAAATACATTAAGGACAAAAGGGTAACTAGGGAGAGATTACGGCCCCTCAAAGATCAGCAAGGTGATCTGTGTGTGGAGCCACTGGAAATGGGGGAGATACTAAATTAGTATTTTACATCAGTATTTACTGTGGAAAAGGATATGGAAGATATAGACTGTCTTTCCAGTCTATTTTTATATCTCAAACCCTCTATTCCCATCAACATCCTGCTAAATCTTTTTTGAACCCTCTCCAGATTAATAACATCCTTCCTATAACAGCGTGACCAGATCTGCACACAACACTCCAGAAGAGGTCTCACCAACACCCTGTACAATCTCAACATGACATCCCAACTTCTATACTCAAAGTCTGAGCAATGAAGATAAGCATACTAAGTGCCTTCTTAACCACTCTGTCTACCTGTGACGCAAATTTCAAAGAATTATGTACCTGAACCCTGAGGCCTCTCTGTTCTACCCAGGGCCCTTCCAATAATTTTATTAGTCCTGTCCTTGTTTAGATCATCAGAATGCAATACCTCACATTTATCGAAATTAAACTCCATATGCCTCTTCTCAGCCCATTGACCCAAGTGACCAAGGTCTCTTTGTAATCTTATACTACTATTTTTGGTGTCAGCTGCAAACCTTTTAACCACATTTCCTATGTTTTCTATCATTCATACAAAAATGACAAATGAAAGTGGACCCAGTACTGAATCCTGTGGAACACCACTGGTTACAGGCCTCCAGTCTGAAAAACAACCCCCCACCAACACCCTTTGGCTCCTGCCATAAATCCAATTTTGTATGCACTTGGCAATTTAATGTGATCTAACTTTAATGATTAGTCCATCGTGCGGAAACCTGTCAAAGGCTTTATTAAAGACCGAGTAAACAACGTTTACCGTTCTGCCCTCATCAATCTTTTTGGTTACTTCATTAAAAACCTCAATCAAGTTTTTGAGACATGACTTCTCTCACAATAAACCATATTGACTATCCCTAATCAATCCTTACCTCTCCAAATGCATGTAAATCCTATCTTTCAGAATCACTCCCAATAACTTAACCACCACTGATTTCAGACCCACAGGTCTTTGTTTTTAGGCTTCTCATTACATCCCTTCTTAACAAAGGCACAACATTAGCCACCCTCCAGTCCTCCGGTACCTTTCCCGTGTTTATTGACAATACAAATATTTCTTGTAAGGCCCCTGCAAATTCCTCACTAACTTAATCACAATGTCCAGGGATACAGTTGATCAGGTCCTGGAGATTTATCTATCTTTATGCTTTCTAAACTTCCAGCACTTACTCTTCTGTTATGTGAACTGTTTTCAAAACATCACTATTTATTTTCCATAGCTCTTTAGCCTCCATTTCTTTCTCCACAGTAAAAACTGACATGAAATATTCATTTAATATCTCTCCCATCTCCTGAGGTTCAACACAACGACCAGCTCATTGATTTTTAAGGGGTTCTACTCTCTCTCTAGGTGTTCTCTTGCTTTTCACACATTTGTTTTTTTGGATTATCTTTAACCTTATCTTGCCTCTCTTTCTATCCTTGCTGTAACATATAAAACCCAGACCATTTAGCTGCCAATCCTGTCATTCCCTCAGCCAAGTTTCTATAATAACTACGATGCTCCAGTCCCATGATTCCATACATGCCCTGAATTCACCAGCCATACCTGTAAGACCCCATGCAGCTTAATTCTTCAGAGTTAAGTCATTCTCTGATTTGCTCTTGCCTGTCTTTTTCTAATTAACTTACAGTTTCCTGATTCAGGACAATCCTCATCTTAGGAACCCCACTACCCCCCACAAAAGGTTTATAGGGTTCCTGAAATAGAACGAGCAAACCTCCCTCCCAGGATACTGGTCCCTTTCTGGTTTCACTGAAATCCTTCCTTTTTGAATAGGTCTTTTCTGTTCAAAGTTTGGGAGAAGATTTGTAGCTTGGGTGCTCAGTGACATTAGGCCTCAAAAGAAGCTCTCAATAGTATCTGACATATAAAAACAAATTAACTTTCCTTAACCACAGATTTACTACTAAGCAAGCAAAAAATGGAAAAAAATTAAACATATAAATATTTTAAAAAATCACTTAGCTGAACAAACAAAAAAATGACTCCTTCTCAAATAATCCAACACTCAGTTTTCAATCTTCAGATTAAAAAAACCTGTCTCCAGAGCCATCCACACATAGGCCTCTCCACAAGCTCCGTATATAAACTAACCATTTCTCCTTCTCTACGTATCTTTTTATGTATTTTTTTTTGTCAGAAACTCAATACATGTAAACACAAAGTCTGTTGGGAAAAATTCTTTTTTGCGATTCCTTTAAAAAAAACTCTCGCATTTGTTTTTTTTAAGCTTTGTTTAGATGTATATTTTTAGAAATATAAAAGATTAAAACTGAGGAAGAGAAAAACATAGATACTTGACGAACATGTGGAGGCCCCTCCCACACAAACTCAGTTTCAAAAAATACTCTACTGTGTTGCGTTTTTTGGTAATTATTTAGACAACTGTTTCAAAATGATTCAAAATAATAATCTTATGATTCTGAAATATAAAAACCATATGAATTTTACAAGAAAGCCTGCAACTCAGGAGTGGCTGCAATATCCACTGATCATAAATCTAACTATATGAACAACTATAAACTAGAGAAGTGCACCATCCTCACATACATCTAATCTTTGGATGTGAATGCAATGTGACACTGAGTGTGTGATATAGCATTAATCAGTGGAAATATAAGAGATTAAATAACATTTTTTATTTTAAATTCATGAAAGCTCCCTGCTGAAGTACTTATTTGAAACAAACACTCCAAGAATAAGATGCACCTCTTTCCACAAAAACATATTGATTTGGACCAGTAACATACATTCTGTGTCTGACATTAGCATAGACTGGGGACTGTACCCAAGACCTATTGGGGTTCTACTACTGAGCACCACACCAGTTGGCATTTGTTCATTATTTTATTGGAGGAGTTATAACAAGAAGATTTTTAAAATTTTTGTTTCTCCTTCAAAATTATTTGGTTAATGACAAGGGCGCACTTTACATTATATTTGTTACAGAACAAATCTTCAGTTATTTGCATTAGAAAATGTATATACAACACACTGTCTTGGTTCTAGAATGGTGGATGAATGGGAATTCTGAGTCAATACTGGCAAAACAATGAACTAAGGAACCCTATGAAAAAGTGAGTTCATTGTCATAGTCGACCGGCTTATTTAACAGAAAGGACAATTTATACTAAAAATAGTTGCTGTTATCTGTGACACCTAATCATAATGAATTCTTTTAATGCAACTTCCCTTTTGTGCTTTTCAACTATGTATTGTTTCCTGTACTATTGGTCTTAATCTATCCCTTAGATTCCCAATAATGAATGATAGTGTACAGCCATATAGAGTCATAGAGATGTACAGCATGGAAACAGACCCTTCGGTCCAACCCGTCCATGCTGACCAGATATCCCAACCCAATCTAGTCCCACCTGCCAGCACTCGGCCCACATCCCTCCAAACCCTTCCTATTCATATGCCCGTCCAAATGCCTCTTAAATGTTGCAATCGTACCAGCCTCCACCACATCCTCTGGTAGCTCATTCCATACACGTACCACCCTCTGCATGAAAAAGTTGCCTCTTAGGTCTCTTTTATATCTTTCCCCTCTCACCCTAAACCTATGCCCTCTAGTCTGGACTCCCTGAGCCCAGGGAAAAGACTTTGTCTATTTATCCTATCCATGCCCCTCATAATTTTGTAAATCTCCATAAGGTCACCCCTCAGCCTCCAACGTTCCAGAGAAAACAGCCCCAGCCTGTTCAGCCTCTCCCTGTAGCTCAGATCCTCCAACCCTGGCAACATCCTTGTAAATCTTTTCTGAACACTTTCAAGTTTCACAACAGGCACGATGGCGCAGTGGCTAGCACTGTTGCCTCACAGCGCCAGAGACCCAGGTTCAATTCCCACCTCAGGCGACTGACTTGTGGAGTTTGCACATTCTCCCCGTGTCTGCGTGGGTTTGCTCCAGTTTCCTCCCACAGTCCAAAAATGTGCAGGTTAGGTGAATTGGCTGTGCTAAATTGCCCATAGTGTTAGGTGAAGGGGTCTGGGTGGGTTGTGCTTCGGCGAGTCGGTGTGGACTTGTTGGGCTGAAGGGCCTGTTTCCTCACTGTAAGTAATCTAATCTTTCTGATAGAAATGGGGAAAAGTGTTGTTTTTGCAGATATAGAAAAAGCATACAGAAAAGGGGTACAGCAAGAGAACTATTAACTCTGCAGATATTTAGGGAAGAATATCTCTACTTTTCAGTGTATAACTGTGGTTAATTAAATACTAATTTTGGTGTGTAATTATTATAGCAAATAAGTTCTTTTTAAAAATTATGTTTTCAGCAAAAAGCTGAGATAACCGAAATGCTTGGGCTATTCAAAATGATACAAGTTAATGAAATGTCCGAGGATGGAATGTACCAGCAGAATTGATATAAAATGTTAAACCAGACCTTGATGTACTGTCGACAAAATAATGTGTGTGTCAGCACTTAGAGAGGAAGGTTGCCAACCTGGGGAAGGGGGAAGTAATAAGGGTGGAGCGCAGGTGGGCAGTGGTATGGCACAGTCAGAGAGATTGGGTAATTAGGAGTCTGGAGAGATAACCTCACTCAGCTCAAAGGGTATAACTGTACACTAACCTGAGTTCTAATTTGCTCAATTGTTTCTGTGTTTGATGCCCTTTCTTGCGAGATCGTAGAATAAATTGTCTTGTTTTCAGTTTTGGTGGTTTCGTCTAAATTTTATTAAATTTATTTCTAACAGGAAGGAGACCAGAATTGCACACAATATTTCAACAGTGGCCTAACCAATGTCCTGTACAGCCGCAACATGACCTCCCAACTCCTGTACTCAATACTCTGACCAATAAAAGAAAGCATACCAAACGCCTTCTTCACTATCCTATCTCCCTGCGGCTCCACTTTCAAGGAGCTATGAACCTGTACTCCAAGGTCTCTTTGTTGAGCAACACTCCCTAGGACCTTACCATTAAGTGTATAAGTCCTGCTAAGATTTGCTTTCCCAAAATGCAGCACCTCGCATTTATCTGAATTAAACTCCATCTGCCACTTCTCAGCCCATTGGCCCATCTGGCCCAGATCCTGTTGTAATCTGAGGTAACCCTCTTCGCTATCCACTACACCTCCAATTTTGGTGTCATCTGCAAACTTACTAACTGTACCTCTTGTGCTCGCATCCAAATCATTTATGTAAATGACAAAAAGTAGACGACCCAGCACCGATCCTTGTGGCACTCCATTGGTCACAGGCCTTCAGTCTGAAAAACAACCCTCCACCACCACCCTCTGTCTTCTACCTTTGAGCCAGTTCTATATCCAAATGGCTAGTTCTCCCTGTATTCTGTGAGATCTAACCTTGCTAAAAAGTCTCCCATGGGGAACCTTGTCGAATGCCTCACTAAAGACCATATAGATCACATCTACTGCTCTGCCCTCATCAATCTTCTTTGTTACTTCTTCAAAAAACTCAATCAAGTTTGTGGGACATGATTTCCCACGCACAAAGCCATGTTGACTATCCCGAATCTGTCCTTGCCTTTCAAAATACATGTACATCCTGTCCCTCAGGATTCTCTCCAACAACTTGCCCACCACTGAGGTCAGGCTCACCGGTCTATAGTTCTCTGGCTTTTCTTTACCGCCCTTCTTAAACAGTGGCACCACGTTTGCCAACCTCCAGTCTTCTGGCACCTCACCTGTGACTATCGATGATACAAATATCTCAGCAAGAGGCCCAGCAATCACTTCTCTAGCTTCCCACAGAGTTCTTGGGTACACCTGATTAGGTCCTGGGGATTTATCCACCTATAACCATTTCAAGACATCCAGCACGTCTTCCCATGTAATCTGGACATTTTGCAAGATGTCACCATCTATTTCCCTACAGTCTATATCTTCCATATCCTTTTCCACAGTAAATACTGATGCAAAATATTCATTTAGTACGTCCCACATTTTCTGTGGCTCCACACAAAGACCGCCTTGCTGATCTTTGAGGGGCCCTACTTTCTTTACACTCTTCTAAGGATTAATTCGATCTATCCTGTCTATACATGACATACGCTTCCTTCTTTTTCTTAACCAAATCCTCAATTTTTTTAGTCATCCAGCATTCCCTATACCTACCAGCCTTCCCTTTCACCCTGACAGGAATATACTTTCTCTGGATTCTTGTTATCTCATTTCTGAAGGATCTGTAATATATTATTTAGATTCCCCTCATATACTTGTCACAGATTTTATACCAAGTCAAATAATGACAACATACCCAGATTCTGCCACATGCTGAAGAGTTCATAGGCCATCATCACTCTCATATCACCATACCTGCCAGGAAGAGAATACGAATGAATGCAAGTCAATGCAAAGATAGACTTTACACAGTAAATATGCTACACAATATGGTTGATTTCATCTCTTAGTGCTTGGCCCCATCATCAGGAAAAAAGTAGGTCATTTTTTGCATTATTATCGATTCTTATTTTGTTTCATTTAAATCAGAGCGAGAACTTCATTTACAGTGGCTTTCCTTCAAGCTCCTGCATGATTATGGATCAACCTTGTTTTCCTCCTATTTTTTGTTTGAGACATCATCCGAAAGTACAAATGTTATTTTTCATCTTGATGGTATTCCGCTCCATCTCATTGCTTTCTCAACACATCCACTATAGTTAAATTATCAGATTGCTTTCTGATATCCATATTGGATAAATAAAAAATGTCTTATAACTAAATATTGGGAATATTTAGTCCTTCAGTCCACAGTACAACTCCTGCTCCCTAGCCATGGAATTCTCTGTCTCCCTGGCAACAAACTATGACTGAACCTGCCTGTCCACAACATTGGTGCCATATCTAATATCAATATGTGCTTCCAACCATATATTGATGACATTTGTAAGATTGCTCATTTCACCTTTAATAATACACCCCAATTTGCCACTGCCTCAGCTCATCTGCTACTAAATCTCTCATCCATGCCTTAGTTACCTCTAAAGTTGAAAAGACCGACTCACTCCTGCTTAACCTCTCAATGACTATCAACCTGTGTGCTCACTGATCTACAGTACATTGTCTCCTGTTTAAGTTTCATCTTGATTTTGAAATTCTCACTCTTATTTTAAAATACCCTCTCTATCCATTAATCTCCTTTACAATCCTTTGAGAGATCAGTACTCAGCTAATTTTGGCCTCTTGCACAATCCTGATGTTAATTGTTCCACTACTGGGAGCCATATCTTCAGCTACGCAGCTCCTAGAATTTCCTTTTAAACCACCTCATCTCTTTATTTCTTTCTCCCCTTCATATATGCCATAAATATTACCTCTTTTTCCAACCTTCAAGTCCTCTTCCCTATTATAGGTTTAGATGACCTAGTATCAAATTCTCCTTTATAATGTTTTTGTGAAGCACCTTGGAAAATTTATTTTTGTTGATCTAGCTATTATTTTTTACTGTACATTTCATACCTAGCTTATACAATGCAGGCTTCCTTCTACTCAAAACTATAATTCTTGGTTCAGGCTGTTCATAGAGTCCAGTAATGTTTTCCTGGAAGATGGCAACATTGAATGTACTCACCTGTCCAAGATCTTCTTCCTTTTGGCAGGTGTGGCATGCTCCAGTTGAAGACTTGGCTGATTTATAAACAGTACAGCCAAACTAAAGTATGAATTCCACACCTATAGAAATGGATCACAGTGAGAGCTATCCAACAAGAACATTAAGTTGCAGTTATCTAAGTACAACAATATCAGAGTGCTGTACTAATTCAGTAGCAATAAGGTAAACATCTCCATCACAAAGCCATCTCTCTGATCATTCTGTCAAACTCTGACAGATACCATCTTTCACAGATTCTCCTAGAAACATATTGCATATTTTACTCTATAAGGTTTTCTTTGAATTTAGAACAATTACATAGTTGGTTTTGAACAGCCAAACTATGAATATTATTATTGTATTGCCAAATTGACTACCTTAGAGAACGACTTATTGGATCAAAGCAGGCGTGCAGAGTTTAAATCCACTTAAACACATGTAGATTTACTTCCTTAAATGAGGTGTCAAATAGGTTAGATTTTTAAATCAAGATAAAGTCTCACTCCAACTGAATGGAATTTAACTTTATTTGTTAAAGTAACATAGTAGATAGAGAAAGACATGGAGCAATTCCTGTGGACAGGCAGTGCAATATTATGCTCAATTGAGGATGATAAAAAGAATATTGGTGGGATTCATTAAAAAGAAGGATGGCTGGGATAAAGAGGACACTTTCAACATGGCAACCTGTAATTAGTGGAGCGCCACAACTACTTACAATATATCTGAATGACTTGGATGAATAAAGTGAATGTACAATAGCCAAATTTGCAGATGACAAAAAAAGGGAAAGGCAATGAGTATAGGAGCTGGGAAGTCATGTTGTGCCTGTACAAGATATTGGCAAGGCCACTTTTGGAATATTATGTTCAATTCTGGTCTCCCTCCGAGAGGAAGGATGTTGTGAAACTTGAAATGGCTCAGAACAGATCTACAAGTAGGATGCCAAAACTGGAGGGTTTGAGCTAGAGGGTGAGGCTGGGACTTTTTTTTCACTGGAGTGTAGGAGTTTGAGGGGCAAACTTATAGAAGCTTATAAAATCAAGAGGGGCATAGATAAAGTGAATCGCAAAGTTCTCTTTCCTTGAGTGGCAAAGGTTAAACTGGGGGCATATTCTTAAGGTGAGAGGAGAAAGATTTAAAAGGGATCTGTGGAGCAACATCTTCTCACAGAGAGTGGTTCTTATATGCCATGAGTTGCCAAAGGAAATGGTAGATGTATATACCGTTACAACATTACAAAACATTTGAATAAATACATG
Source organism: Chiloscyllium punctatum (assembly GCF_047496795.1). NCBI lineage: Eukaryota > Metazoa > Chordata > Chondrichthyes > Orectolobiformes > Hemiscylliidae > Chiloscyllium > Chiloscyllium punctatum. The sequence continues at coordinate 69,980,306 of NC_092750.1, forward strand.
AACAGGAAAGTTTTAAGAGGGATATGGGCCATACACAGACCGATAGTTTAGGTTGGGAAATTTGGTTAGTATGGATGAGTTGAATCGAAGGATCTACTTCCATGCTGTATGACTGTATATGTGATGCAGTGGGAAAGACTATATCGACTGCAAATGATGTTAGTGATTGAGGCATATAGGCAAAGGTGTCAGACTTTATGGAAGAAGTCTTAACCAGCCTTTACTGAATTTGAAAAGATTAAGCAAATTAATTTTGATAGGAGAATGAGAAGACTAGAAGGTGAAACTATATACAAAACTCTTGAAGAGGTTATTCTCTCAGAGGAATTTAAAAACTCATTATTTTTTGTATTAAGAACTCATGTTGAGGACCAAAACGTTGCTACTGCGAGACAGGTAGTGAAAATGGCTGATGGTTGCAAAGTTAAACTCTTTTTAAGATCATTCTCATAAATTCAAAAACTATATAAAATAAGCATGAAAGGAAGGCAAGGTAAGGCATGGATTGCTGGGAATATCTCACAGTGGTTTCCTCAGATCAGAAAGGAAAGTGCTGAAGGTGGAGATGAGAATCAGAAACCAAGGTGTTTCCACTGCAAGTGGAACACATTCATTTACAATGTTAGAAGTTGAAAGGGAAACTCATATTAGAACTTGTACCTTTGCCTATAACTAGGAGACCGGAGGCAAACACTGCAGTGAGTGCAGAAGAAATACATAAGGTAGATGAGAGATATGAAAAGATTCGCTGTAAAGGAAAGGTAATCCCTTTTTCTTCAAAGGTAGAATCCATGCCCATAACAATTCTGAGAGATACAGAGACTACTCAAACTCTCTTGTTGGAGAAGGATTCAGTTTTCCCTCCAGAGAATTCATTGAAAGCCAAAGTGTTGGTAAATGAGATAGAAGGAGAATATATTACAGCTCCATTGTACAAGGTGCAATTAGAGTGTAACTTGGTTTCTGGACCAATGGTAGTCAGGGTAGCTGCAAAATTATCTATGATTGGAGTTAGCTTACTCCTGGGGAATCATCAGGCATGAATAAAAGTCAAAGCTTTGCCTATAAGAACAGAAAGTCCAATTGAGGCTAAAGAAAATGTATGGTTGCAGGAATAGATCCTGAGTATTTTTCTATTATGTGTGGTGACCAGGGCAATTGCCAAACAAAGTCCATCATTAAAAGGTGCACTCATACCACAAGCAGATAGTCAATAGCTGATATTCTATTTAAGAAGGATGATAGCTCAAAGGAAGTGTTTGACATGTGTTCATTAATTGAGGCTCAGGAAGAGGTCCAGAGTTAAGTAAGTTACTAAAGACAGTTCACACTAAATCTGAGGCTGAAAGGGTAACCAGAGTGTTACCACATAAGAAATGGAGTTTTGATAAAGTGGAGACATCCTCTCAGATTTGCAGAGAAAGAATAGTTGGCTGCTCATAAAATAGTGGGACTGCCCAGATATCCTAAGGAGATATTGCGAATAGCACATGAAGTTCCTATGGCAAGAGAAATAGGAATATGTAGGAGCAAACAACAAGTATGTGACATGGCCAGAACTTCATAAAGATGAAGTGTAGTTCTGTAAAACTTATCATACATATCAGGCAGTAAAAAAAGCTCAACATCTAAATGTACCTTTGATATCGATATCAGATTCTGAAGAACTATTTAGTCAAGTATTAGTAGGTTATGTAGGACCATTACCAAAATCAAAAGCAGGACGTCAGTACATCCTAATAATTATGGACATGACAACTTGATATCCAGAGGCTATCCCTTTAAGAACTATAGCTAGGGTAGTGATGGAAGAATTAACGCTTTATATAATGGTTTAGATCACCACTTGATGTATAGTCAGAGCAAGGTTTTAATTTCATGTCTGAAGTTTTCCAGGAAATCAGTAGCAGTTTGGTATAAAATAATTGAAGTCAGCTGCACATCATTAGCAAACATAAGGAACTATAGAGAGGTACCATCATACTCTAAACATCAAGATTATGGCAAATTGTCCGAAATGCTCACAGGATTGGGGATTCTCAAATAATCTACTGGATTTAGTCTGTCTGAATTAAAAACAAAAAACAAAGAACCTTACAGCATAGCATCAGGCCCTTCAGCCCTCCAAGCCTGCGCTGATTCAGATCCTGGATCTAAAGTTGTCGCCTAGTTTTTAAGGATCTGTATCCCTTTGCTCCCTGCCAATTCATGTATCTGCCTAGATACATCTTAAATGACGCTATTGTTCCCAGCCCTACCACCTCCACTGGCAACGCATTCCAGGCACTCACCAATTTCTGCGTGAAGAACATTCCACATATATCTCCCCTAAACTTTTCCCCTCTCACTTTGAACTCATGACCCCTTGTGACTGAGTCATCCACTCTGGGGAAAAAAGTTTCTTGCTATCCACTCTGTCTATATCTCTCTTTATTAGGCCTCAATCAGTCTCCCCCAACCTCTTTCTTTCCAATGAAAATAATCCTAATCGATGCAACCTCTCCTCATAGCTAACACCCTCCATACCAGGCAACATTCTGGCGAACCTCCTCTGCACTCTCTCCAAAGCATCCACACCCTTTTGGTGATGTGGCAACCAGAACTGTATGCAGTATTCCAAATGTGGCCAAACCAAAGTCTTACACAACTGTAACATGACCTGCCAACCCTTGTATTCAATACCCCATCTGATGAAGGAAAGCATGCCGTATGCCTTCTTGACCACTCTACTGACCTGCGTTGCCACCTTCAGGGAACAATGGACCTGAACACCTAGATCCCTCAGTACATCAATTTTCCCCAGGACTTTTCCATTTACTGTATAGTTTGCTTTTGACTTGCTTCTTCTAAAATGTATCACCTCGCATTTGTCCGGATTGATCTCCATCTGCCATTTCTCTGCCCAACTCTCTAATCTATCTATATTCTGCTGCATTCTCTGACACCCTCCTTCATTATCTGCTAGTCCACCAATCTTAGTGTCATTTGCAAACTTGCTAATGAGGCAACCAATACCTTCCTCCTAATCATTTATGTATATCACAAACAACAGTGATCCCAGCATGGCTCCCTGTGGGACAGCATTGGTCACAGGTCTCTATTTTGGGAAGCTCCCTTCCACTACTACTCTGTCTCCTGTTATCCAACCAGTTGTCTATCCACCTAACAAGAATACCCTGGACCCCATGGAACTTCACCTTCTTCATCAGCCTACCATCAGTCTTATCAAACGCCTTACTGAAGTCCATGTATATGACATCTACATCTCTTCCCCCATCAATCAACTTTATCACCTCTTCAAAAAATTTTATTAGGTTTGTTAAACATGACCTTCCCTGCACAAAACCATGCTGCCTATCACTGATGAGCCTATTTTCTTCCGAATGGGTATATATCCTATCCCTCAGTATCTTCTCCAGTAGTTTCCCTACCACTGACGTTAGGCTCACAGGTCTGTGATTACCTGGATTATCCCTGCTATCCTTCTTAAACAAGGGGACAACATTAGCAATTCCACAGTCCTCTAGGACCTCTCTCGTTCTCAAGATTGCTTCAAAGATATCTGTTAAAGCCCCAACTATTTCCTCTCTCACTTCCTTTAGTAACTTGGGATAGATCCCATCTGGACCTGGGGACTTGTCCTCCTTAATGCCTTTTAGAATACACAACACTTCCTCCCTTCTTATGCTGACTTGACCTAGAGTAATTAAAGATCTATGCTCAACATCCGCAAAGTTCCTCTCCTTGGTGAATACCGATGCAAACAACTCATTAAGAATCTCACCCACTTTCTCTGACTCCACGCATACCTTCCCTCCTTTGTTCTTGAGTGGGCCAACCCTTTCCCTAGTAACTTCCTTAGTTACTCCTTAAAAATGAATAAAAGGCTTTGGGGTTTTCTTTAACCCTGCTCACTAAGGATCTCTCATGACACCTTTTCGCCATTTTAATTCCTCATTTCAGATTGGTCTTACATTCCCAATGTTCTTTCAAAGCTATGTCTGTCTTCAGTCACCTAGACCTTATGTACGCATCCTTTTTCCTCTTTGCTAGTCTCACAATTTTGCCTGTCATCCATGGTTCCCTAATCTTGCCATTTCTATCCCTCATTTTCACAGGAACATATCTCTCCTGAACTCTAATCAACCTCTCTTTAAAAGCCTCCCACATATGGAATGTGGATTTTCCTTTAAAGAACTGCTCCTAATCTATATTCCCCAGCTCCTGGCAAATTTTACTCTAGTTGGCCTTCCCCCAATTTAGGACTCTTCCTTTAGGACCTCTTTCGTCTTTGTCCATGAATATTTTAAACCTTATGGAATTGTGATCACTATTCCCAAATCAATCCCCTAATGAAACTTCAACCCCCCCCACCCCTGCGCCAGGCTCATTTCCCAACACTAGGTCCAGTATGGCTCCTTCTCGAGTTGGACTATTTACATACTGCTCTAGAACACCCTCCTGCATGCTCCTTACAAATTCTGCTCCATCCAGACCTCTAACAATAAGTGAATCTCAGTCAATGTTGGGAAAATTAAAATCGCCTGTCACCACCACTCTGTTGCTCTTACATCTTTATATGATCTCTCTGCATATTTGTACCTCTAACTCACATTCGCTGTTGGGAGGCCTGTAGTATAGCCCCAATATTGTTACTGCACCCTTTCTACTTCTGAGCTCTGCCCATACTGCCTCACTGCTCAAGTCCACCATTGTGTCCTCCTTCAGCACAGCTGTGCTATCTTCTTTCACCGGTAATGCAACTTCTCCTCTCTCTCTATCTTGCCTGAAGCATCATTATCCCGGGATGTTTAGTTTCCTATCATGCCCTTTCCTCAACCAAATCTCAGTAATAGCAATAACATCATACTTCCACATACTAACCCAAGCCCTAAGTTCATCTGCCTTACCTACTATACTTCTTGCATTAAAACAAATGCACCTCAGGCCACCAGTCCCTCTGCGTTCATCCTCCACTTCCTGCCTACTCAACAGCGTTAGCAAAAGCACTCCCAAGGATGTTGGTTCCAGTCTGGCCAAGGTGTAGACCATCCAATTTGTAACTGTCTCACCTCTCCCAATATCCCAAAAATCTGAACCCCTCCCTCCTGCACAATCTCTCAAGCCACGCATTCATCCTGATTATACGATCATTCCTACTCTGACTAGCATGTGGCACTGGAGTAATCCTGAGATTACTAACTCAGGATTAGTTTATGGTCAAGAGATTAGAGGTCATAGAGATGTACAGCATGAAGCAGACCCTTCAATTCAATCTGTCCATGCTGACCATATATCTCGTCCCATTTGCCAGCATTTGGCCCATATCCTTCTAAATCCTTCTTAATCATATATTCATCCACATGCCTTTTAAATACTGTAATTGTATCAGTCTCACCCACTGCCTCTGGCAGTTCATTCCATCACCCTCTGTCCCTTTGGTCCCTTTTAAACCTTTCCCCTCTCACCTTAAACCCATGTCCTCTAGTTTTGGATTACCCTACCCTGGGGAAAAGATGTTGGCTGTTCATCTCATCCATGCCTCTCAGGATTTTATAAACTTCTGTAAGGTCACCCCTCAGCCTCCAATGCTCCAGGGGAAATAGCCCCAGCCTGTTCAGTCTCTCCCTATAGCTCAAACCCTTCAACATTCTTGTTAATCTTTTCTGAACTCTTTCAAGTTTCAGAACATCTTTGCTATAGCATGGAAATCAGAATTGAATGCAGTAAAGGTTCCCAGTTCAAATCTGAATGCCCCCTTTGACAGGCACCTTGACTCAACATCAGCAGTGTTTCATTAAAATTAGGAAGAAGTCCGTGAATGAGACAGATGACTCCTCAACGTTGGATTACATGTTTTGAGAAAGACTCACAGGAGTATGTAGTTTAGTACAAGAACATTTCAAAGTCTCACAGGAAAGAATGGGCAGAAAAACATTTAGCAACTGAAGTGTTTCAAGCTGGAGATGAAGTATTGGCATTGTTGCCTTTATAAGGTGAACCCTTGAAAGTGAAATTCAGTGATCCACATAAAGTAACAAGAAGGTTTAGTTAAATGACTTGTCTATTGGGACAGTTAGGTAATGTGTCCACATATTTCGAGAAAGGACAATGGGAGGATCTTGTAAGGGAGCATGAGTTAATCTGTAGAGATACACCTGAATGTACTACATTAGCTTGTCTTGATACAGGAGAGTCAGGACTGATAAAACAACAGCCTTATTAGCTCAGCCCAGAAAAAAAACTCAAGTGGAAACAGATACACAACACACTGGACAACTACATGATAGATCCTGGTCAAAGTAGCTGGAGTTCATCAACAGCATTGGTTGCTAAACCAATAGATGATCTAGACTTTGTTTACATCATAGAAGGTGAATGTGGTAATGAAAAGAGATTCATACCCAATTCCACAATTGGAAGTCTGCATTGATAGGGTTGGCAGTGCCTTATTCCTTTCTTAGACTGATCTATTGAAGGGTGTTGTTAAGTGCCAATATCATCAAGAAATAAAGAATTTTTGCATTTATTACACTAAACAGATCCCAACTCCTCATACCCCCAACTGTTAGTCATGCACTTTCTCTCTCCCACCTCCCCTTGCATTAACCCTCTTACGTCTCTCTGCATCTCTCAGCATTGCTTCCCTGCCTTTCAGTCTCTCTCTTTCCCCCACACTCCCTTTACAGTCTTTCTCGTTTAGATTAGATTAGATTAGATTAGATTACTTACAGTGTGGAAACAGGCCCTTCGGCCCAACAAGTCCACACCGCCCCGCCGAAGCGCAACCCACCCATACCCCTACATCTCCCCCTTACCTAACGCTACGGGCAATTTAGCATGGCCAATTCACCTGCCCTGCACATCTTTGGACTGTGGGAGGAAACCGGAGCACCCGGAGGAAACCCACGCAGACACGGGGAGAATGTGCAAACTCCACACAGTCAGTCGCCTGAGGCGGGAATTGAACCCGGGTCTCTGGCGCTGTGAGGCAGCAGTGCTAACCACTGTGCCACCGTGCCGCCCACACTTTGGAACCTACCTCTTTACCCCCATCTCATGTAGCCTCCATGTATCTCTTCCCCTAGCAGCTTCCTTGCACTTTCCTCCCTGCTAGCATACTTCTCCCAACCCTTTTGCAGCTTCCCTCTATGTACCCTCAGGTGGCCTCTTCCTTAAGGTTCACCCCTCTACCTCGCAGCCTTTATTTTTCACTACTGTCTCCACCCTACAGTCCTTCATTCTAATTAACATCCACACCCTCAAACCTGCAACTTCCTCTTTGATCCAAGTTCTCTTCCAACTCTTGCAATCTTTGTTTCTATCTATCTTTCCCCTCCCTTACCTCTTGCCCTTTGTCCCTTTCTCTCTCTGTCTCTCTTGCTTTCCTTCACTCTGCAAACACGCTCTCTCTTACCCCAATACCTACCTCCTCCTCCAGGCTTCCTCTCTCAACTTCCCACACTCCAACCCCTGCAGCTTCCCCTATCATGTGCCTCACATCTGCAGCCTCAACTGCTTCCTCCCACCCCAATTCCCTGATCTTGATAGCCTCCATATCTGTGATCCTCCCCACCCAGCCTGGGAATTCATACTTGCCCAGCCCTGAATCTGCAAACACTGACCGCTACTACACAACATCTCGCTGTTCCTCCAATCACAGGTTGATGCTATCCACATTTCCTACATGGGTCAGTACAGTGGTGTAGTGGTTAGCACTGCTGCCTCTCAGTGCCAGGGACCTGGTTCAATTCCAGTCTTGGGCGACTGTCTGTGTAGAGTCTGCATATTCTCCCACTGTCTGTGTGGGTTTCCTCCGGGTGCTCCGGTTTTCTCCCACAGTCCAAAGATATGCAGATTAGGTAAATTGGCCATGCTAAATTGTCCATAGTGTTCAGGGATGTGTAGGTTAGGTGCATTAGTCAGGGGAAATGTAGAGTAAAACAGTAGGGAAATGGGTCTGGGTGGGATACTCTTCAGAGGGTCTGTGTGGACTTGTTGGGCCAAATGGCCTGTTTCCACACTGTAGGGATTTTATACTGATAATTTCTGCTGATGGGTTCATTCTGCTAATAGGTTCAGTGGTTAACTTGTCAGTAGCAAGCAAAGGAGAAAACCAGCCTCTGAATAGAAGAAGCAGCTTCTCAGAGATTTCACTCAACCTATGGCATTCCAGTGTTTGAATTTTCTCAGGTGTTTCATGTGCAATTTGTCACCTGCTCCCAGGTGCTTTGAGTGCTGCTGCATAACCCCTCTCCTGCGTCTTGGTTAAATGTGAACATTTTGGACATATTCATGGCAGACATGTATGATGACTGATCTCCATCAAGTATACCACAATCTACTAACATGTGCCTGAACTTTGCTCAGTGGATTCTGTACCCTGGGTCTGCACCCAACCATTACGGATCCTCAATCCATCCCACCATGTCTTTACGCCTTGTCTTCCTGGGAGTTTGAGCTCTGTTGGAAGTTGGAACTCTGAGATCAGGGTTTAAATCCCATGCTGACAGAACATTATATCATGGAGGTGGCATTATGTAAACCTTAACTGATATTCACATACTTGTATTTTCAAAATTATAATCACTACAAAATAAGGTAGGAACCTTAGTTAAAATTTTTACTGTTTGGCCAAGGCTATCCTAGATAATCCACATCCAAACATTGCATTAAAGTTGGATCTGAACTGAATGAGTCCCTGTTATACAAGGAGACACAGTTATTGTAAGCCCAAAGAAAGCTGCAGGTGAACAAAACACACAGATGGGTTCACATGAAATGTGGTGACAATTTAAGACAGTTTTATTTTGTTATTTTGTAAAAATTAAGAAACCAACTCACCTTGAAATCGAAATCTGCTTCTGTGAAGTTCTTGTGTAATGCAGGAGACAGATATTGAACTGTTGTAACAATTATGCTGCAAAATAAATACACAAAGGTAAATCTAAGGCCAGTCAGAAGTCAGAATTTGAAATCACAGATGATGTCCATTGATCTGAACTCCTTAATCAAAAACAACTTTTCGTTTCATAAATTTTCAAATATATATGCCAATTTGTTTTTATTGATTTCATAGCTTCTGTATCAATCCTCATTCGTGGTATTGTTTTTCTTCTCTCTAGATTCGTGATAAGCCTGACATTACATCAGTGTTGGGAAAAACAAAATCTTGGAATTAAACTGAGATAGATCAATATAAAATAGTTGTGATTAAAGCACCCACCTGAAATAATAACTTGCCTTTTTCTTTCAGATTACAATTAAACATGTAGATACGTTACAATTGACCCCCATGTTTTGGGTTAGGAAAGGAAGCTAAGGTCCTCCCTCCTGTTTCCTAACCAGTTATCGGTGTGCATGTAAATCTGTGAAGGCATGTTTGTTCATGCTCAAATGTGTATATAGGGTCAATACGGGATTGCATTCTGAGGACTGCATAATTGAATAGCCTGCCAAAATTTAGTGCCTATGCTCCACATGAAGAATGGCCACTTGGGTACATACCACACAGAACAATCTGTAGGAGATGTAGCGGATCGGAGCATAGAGGAAGCCAAACTCAAAATCTATAATTTGCTTTACTAAAGAGGTATAGTGGGATATTTGTGACCAGACGTATTTTAAGTTCCTTGACAACATGTACTTACTTGAGTCACTTCAGTCAACTTACTTGCTGGTTAGAAGTCTCATTACCATCCAGTCACGTGGGTAGACACTCAGCTTCATTAAATTACGGAACACACAAAATATTTTTAACAAGAAATCCTAAAAGAGAAAGAAAGACATAAAATAACTTGTTGAGTTAACATTATTTTGTTTACCTTTTTGTTAAATTAGTTCTCTATTTTGTAGTAGTTTTGATATGATCAATGTGATGAATATTCAGTGAACAGCAAACCAAATAGCCTGATGTTACCTCAAGCATGGTACCTGCACATTATTAAATAAGGGCTGGCTTAGCCTCTGAGAGATCAGTGGTACCAGTTACATTGCTTGGAACCACAGAGGCAGAGTAAGTCAGAAAGGGTATACCCAACCATGCAAAAAGCTAGTAAGATAGTAAAATGCATGACAGAATGTAGGGCAAGCATTATGGTGCTTAGAAAGAGGCTCACTGATCAATATGACCAACTGATTTACACAGGCAATTTTCTATACCTACTTTTCTGGTAAACTCTTTGATGTGTAATTTAAAACTTAATTATTAAGTTTTAAATCAACATTAAAAATCATTACCACCATTTAAAAGCACCACATTTAGCAGGCTGCATGGAAAGAAATGGAGAAGAACTTCAGGAGGAGAGCGTGAAAACAAACCACTTAGCTAATTATGGTTGGACTGTTCAACACTAGAGTGGTACTGGAAAAGCACAGCAGGTCAGACAGCATCCGAGGAGCAGGAAAATTGACTTTTCGGGCAAAAGCCCTTCATCAGAAATGAGGCCTCATTCCTGATGAAGGACTCTTGCCTGAAACGTTGAGTTTCCTGTTCCTCGGATGCTGCCTGACTTGCTGTGTTTTTCCAGCACCACTCTAATCTTGACTCTGATCTCCAGCTCTGCTGTACTCACTTTCACCTGTTCAACACTATGATGGGGAGATGCCAGTGTTGGACCAGGGTGGACAAAGTCAGAAATCACAAGACACCAGGTTGTAGTCCAAAATCACAAGCTTTTGGAGTGTTATCCTATCATCAGGTAATGTGAAGAGAGCACCCAGGCACAGAATTTATAGACAGATCAGTGGGCAGAGAGATCAAAAGATCATACAAATGGTGTGAGTGGAGTGTTGAATAATAAGACTCTGTAGGTGATCAAAAGTGTGAGACAGTGTGAGTAAAGTGTTGACAACTGAATAGTGAGTAAAGAGGATGATCTATAATCCATTTAATTGAGGCAGAGAGATTATTACAAGAAAATAAAAACAAGGTGGTGCTAGAGACAAACCAAATGGCTGGAATAACATGATAGTTATAAGAGTCGCATGTCGAGAGTCTAACCAAAATAACTAGTAATCCAAAACTATACATTCAGTCTCCGACCTTTGGGTAAGTGTCCCCCAAGGAGGCCTTCAAGATAGACAACAATGCAGAACTACCAAGCAGAAACTGATAGTTAAGTTCTATACCCATGAAGATGGCCTCAACTGTAATCTTGGATTCCGATTGTGCTACATGTAACCCCAACATACTGTGCTACATTTGTGAAACCTTCCTCACTGCCCTATTTTAAACCATCACCGTGACAACTTGTTATGATCTCTCTAGTTTTATAGTTTTGGATTACTTGTTGCTTTGGTTAGACCCTTAGCATGTGATTTTTATGCCTATCATGTTATTCTAGCCTTTCGGATTGTCTCCAGCACTGCCTTGGGACTAGACTAATTTAGGATATCTGGTTGGCATGGACAACTTGGACCGAAGGATCTGTTTCCATGTTGTACATTTCTATGACTCCATTAAACCATTTGTACAATCTTTTGATCTCTCTGCCTATACATTCTGTGCCTATATGCTTTTCTTCATTTCACCTGACAAAGAGGCAGCACTCTGAAAGCTTGTGATTTCAAATGAACCTGTTGGACTATAATCTGGTGTTGTGTGACTTTTGACCTTGTTCAACACTTACTGCCATGAAGTCAGTCACAAAATCATGGAGGTAACATTAAGCAGTTAACAACTTGTAGTTCTAACTGAAGTTTTCTACTTTAACATTGTGTTAGGAATATATTTATATTTCTGTGTTATGAGGAATTTGAAATGGAGCTATTTGGACATTTTAGATTAAAAAGACTATGCAATTTCTGGGATTTGTAGTCAGCACTAACTACTGAAGAGTAAGGAGTTGAAGTCTGGAATGGTTCACCTATAGTTTACAAAATGGCTTTGGAGAAGTAAAGCTTTGAAGACACTTCAGATGTGTTTTATTATTTTAATTGCTCAGCAAACTGTTGAAACTTGTGAAAGTTGCTGAGTTTGACGATGCTGCTCAAGGTTATTCCAGCCTTTTTTTTAAGAGGGGTCGTAAATGCAGAGGTTCTGATGTGTTTAGTTTGTATGGCTTTTAGGGCTAATGTGATTATAGCTAACAGATACTGCCTCAGGAAAAAGGCTGTCAAGATTAATGGATATGTCCACTAGAACTCCATTCCATTATGCAATATCACAGGTAAACGGATTATGGAGGAGTTACTCAAATTTTTCACGAGATATAGACAACCCATAGAGATACAATCAGATCAAGGGTCAAACTTTACATTACATTATTGAAGGAAGTTATGGACAGCTTGGGAATAAAACAATTTAAATCTATTGCATACCATCCAGAATCACAGTGAGTGTTAGAATGATGGCATCAGACATTAAAGATAATGTTGAGGGCTTTTAGTGAAGTCTATCCAGATGATTGGGATAATGATTTATACTTCATCAGAGATGCACCAAATGAATCAACCAAATTTAGCCCATTTGAATTAGTTTTTAGGCATGAAGTGAGAGGACCGCTAAAATTGATTGAGGAGAAATTGGTAAGTCAAAATTCAGAAAGGACATACTTGAACTATGCGTCAAATTTTAGGGAACAGTTAAATAGTGTGGGGGAAGGGGATCTAAGATGGTGGCGATCTGAGAAGATCACACTGCAGAGCATCGCATCGCAGCAGGAGCAGGACGGTCCTTTAACCCGCCCAACCCAGGCCATCAGGATTTCTTGGGGCATTGGAAAGATTGTGGAGCCCCCAAGAAACATTTAAAAATTGACTTACCTGTATTTTCAGCTGTCCAGAAATGCCTAAAAAGGGAGGAGGAGCATCCGAGGCCGGGTCTGCAGCTCAGCCTGCAGCAGCCTCAGAGCCGATTACTCTCCAGGACCTGGTGAACCAGCTCTCGAAATCTCGCGAGATGCTGGGGAAACAGATTGAAGAGAAGCTGGCTCCAGTCTCTCTCATGCTGCAGAAGCATGAGCAGCAGCTGGGAGACCTGGAGAAGAGGATGGATGAGGTGGAGCAGAGGGTCACAGTGGGGGAAGCTGTTGCCACTTCATTCAAGGATGAAATCCAAACCCTGAAGACACAGGTTCATAATTTGCATGACCAAGTGGATGATCTTGAAAACAGGAGCAGGAGAAAAAACATTCGGATCATCAGTCTGCTGAGGGTAAGGAAGGTGAGCGGCCAGCGGAATTTGTTGCAGATCGGCTTCCGAAATTCCTTAATTTGGAGGCTGGCATGAGAGGATTGAAGATAGAGAGGGCTCACCGGGACGCAGCGCGGAGGTTGGGTCTGGGTCAACGCCCTCGTCCTTTCCTGGTGCGGTTCCAGGATAAGGATAAGGAGAGAGTCATGGAGGCTTCCAGACTCCAGGGGAAGGATCCAAAGGCCCTAATTTATGAGGGGTCTAAGATAATATTTTTTCAGGACTTTTCAGCGTTGGTGATCCAGAAATGAAAATCGTATGATGGTGTCAAGAGAAGACTGAAGGAGCTCGGGATTCAGTGCTCCCTGAGATATCCGGCAGTGCTTTGGATCACCTTAGATGGATCCATGCATCTCTTTGACACATCGGAGAAGGCAAGAGACTTTGTGGACAAACTAACCTAATTTAAACAATTGTAGTACGTATAAATATTGTTGCTTGGGTATGTGTTTATCATTTTGTAAAAGAAATGGAGGAAATCTGGTTGGAGCTTTGTTTTTCCCTTTTTTTCCCTCTATTGATAATAATTTGGCTCAAACTATGTCTGGCGGTGGTTAAGATGTACATTTTAAATTTCTAAGTTAGGACATACCAAAGGATGGGTGGGGTATTTATTCCCTTTTTTTCATGAAAGAATGTTTTTTGTTCATATTGATATTCTATGGGGTGTTTATTCTTTTTAGCTTGTGCTTGTGATGTGGCTCTAGCTGGGAGAAGTGAAGGTGGTTGAGATGGTTAGATGTCTATTTATGGGCAGTTTGGGACGGGTAGTTGCCCCCTCCGGGCAGGGGGTGAATTCCCCTACTCAGCGCTATCGGCGCTTTATATGTTGGTTTGTTTTCTGGTTTTTGTTGTTTTTATTTTTAATAATTTTGTATGTTTGTTAACTGTAGTGGTTTTAGTTTATGTAGTTTTTATATTTGGTGGACCATGTGATACTAAGGCTCAGCAATTTGTGGTTCGGGTTCCTCCTCTCTGGAATTTAAATGTAATTGCAGAAGATTTTGGCTAATGATTTGATTAAATGGTGTACCTGGAATATCACGGGAAGTCACTCACCAATTAAGAGGAACAAGGTATTCTTGAGTCTTAGAAAGGAGAAGTTGGATATTGCTTTGTTACAGGAGACACATTTGGATGACAAGGAGTATCTGAAATTACAGCAGAATGGCTTTGACTGAGTTTATTTTTCATCATTTAATACCAGAAGTAGGGGAGTGGCTATATTGGTTAGGAAAAATCTCTCACTTAAATTGTTGGAATGTGTTAAAGACACATACGGGAGGTTTGTAATTCTTAAAGCCTTGATAAATGGGGAAGAATATGGTGTTTTAAATGTTTATTGTCCCCCAGCTCATACTCTTAAATTCTTGGTAGATTCTTTTTATAAACTGCTAAGTCTCAAGTCTCGGCACATCATTATAGGGGGAGATTTTAACTGTCTCATGGACCCCACAGTAGACAGCTTGCCTAAAGGTCCCTCGATACCCTCTGCACCAACTAAACAGTTAATGGGTCTGTGTGGGGAATTAGGGTTGGCGGATAAACATCTCTCCACCCTACAGGTAGGGATTTCACGTTTTTCTCCAATCCGCATAGATGTCACACAAGGATTGATTTTTTTTCTGACCCCCTGCGGTAACTCTGTATCTGGTGGCATCTTGTACGATTGGTAATATTGCCATTTCTGATCATGCTCCAGTGTACCTCATGGTTAAGATTAAGGATCTTACAGTGGATTCAAGGTACTGGCGAATGGACCCCTTTATTCTCATGGACAGTAAGTTTGTGGAGTATTTCTCTAGGGAATTTCGGGCATTCCTAGACATCAACATAGGCCCGGTTGATAGCTCATCTGTTCTCTGGGAAACTGCCAAAGCCTATGCGAGGGGTTAGAGCAGCAACGTCTCCTCGGCAGCCAAGAAGGCCTGTTTTGACAGACTCTCGTTGGTCAAACTACAGAGGATAACGGCACTGCGGTCTGCACTAAATTCCGTGCTCACGTAGACGGCAAAGAAGGAGCTAGCTTTTGCAAAGCAATGATTATACGAGCATGGTGACAAGCCAGGCAAATACTTAGCATACCTTGCCAGAAAGAAAGTGCCCCACAAACCATTACAGCGATTAGGGAAGGGTCTGGGAACCAACATCTGAGTCTAGAAAGATTAATGTGGCATTCCAGAGATTCTACTCTAAGTTATATCAGTCTGAGAACTGTGAGGAGGGGTAGGCCAAAATGGAATCCTTTTTTAGAGATCTGAAACTCCCGGGTGTGACTCCCGAACAACAGTCCTTTCTCAATGCCCCATTATCAGAGCAAGAAGCTGTGAGGCAGCTTCAGAGTGGAAAGGCGCCTGGTCCTGACGGACTTCCCAGTGAACTCTATAAGGAATTTATAAGTATACTGTCAGGCTCGATATTGAATATGCTTAATGATTCATACAGCCATGATTGTCTACCACCATCTCTGAGAGAGGTCAATATTTCACTTATCCTTAAAAAAGGGAAGGATCCAGAAGACTGTGCTTCATACAGGCCCATCTCGCTCTTAAATGTGGACTTTAAGATCGTCTCTAAGGCCCACGCGTTAAGGCTGGAGACTGTGTTACCCTCTATTATTAAAGAGGATCAGTCGGGCTTCACAAAGGGTCGCAGATCCTCCAATAATGTAATTCAAGCATGCCAACAGCAGTCAATACAGGGATTGGTGATTTCT
Organism: Chiloscyllium punctatum; assembly: GCF_047496795.1. Classification (NCBI taxonomy): domain Eukaryota; kingdom Metazoa; phylum Chordata; class Chondrichthyes; order Orectolobiformes; family Hemiscylliidae; genus Chiloscyllium; species Chiloscyllium punctatum. The sequence continues at coordinate 69,996,217 of NC_092750.1, forward strand.
TTAAATGCAGAGAAGGCATTTGACCGAGTTGAGTGGCTATACCTTTTCTATAATCTAGACCGGTTTGGTCTGGGCGAAGTTTTCATAAGATAAGTAAAGGTTCTCTACAGTGTACCTCTTGTGGTAGTCATTACCAACGGGGTACGATCAAGCTATTTTAATATTTCTAGGGGCAGCTGGCAGGGCTGTCCCCTTTCACCATTACCTTTTACGTTGGTGATTGAACCGTTGGTAGAGGCCATTCATGGGGATTTCAGTATATCAGCTCCAGAAGTGGAGTAAAAATTACATAAGATCTCGCTGTATGCAGGCGATGTTCTAATTTTCTTGACAAATCCAGCAGTTTCAGTGCCTTGCCTGATACAGTGCATTCACGCGTTTGGCGCTTTTTCAGGGTATAAGATTAATTTTGCTAAATCAGAGGCTATGCCTATGGGTGGTCTTACGAAAGAGTTGGCTCTTGAGAGTGACTATAGATTCCCATTTATGTGGTCACAGGGGGGTTTTGTGTATTTGGGCATATTCATTACTTGAGTTCTGGATTGGCTGTTCAAAGCCAATTTTACTTAATTATTTGAAAAAATTAAACAAGATCTCCAAAGATGGGAGGCACTTCCAGTCTAGTGGTTGGGTCGGATAGCGCTTATTAAGATGAATATTCTCCATCGTTTGCTATACCCTATACGGATGCTCCTCCTGATTTTCAATAAACAAACACTCAGGAGACTGAACGGTTTGTTCAGCTCCTTTGTCTGGCACCGTAAACAGCCCCTCATTAAATTAGCTAAACTGCAGTTGCCTCACAGACTGGGGGGAGTAGACCTTCCAGACATTAAAAATTACCAATTAAGCTCGCTTTTGACCTACGTGAGTGATTGGGTTTGTGGGGACCCTCTTTCAATATGGATAGATATCGAAGACTCCCAGGCAAGGTGCCCCCTTACCAGTTTGCTGTTTTTGGACAAGGTGAGGACAGTTAGGGAATATTGCCATAACCCAATAGTCATTAATACTGTTAAAGCATGGAGGGCAATTCGGCAGAGGGAAGGTAATATTGGCAAAACATCATTGTTTACAACTTTAGTGAGTATGCCAGGTTTTCAACTGGGTATGATAGATTCAGGATTTAAACATTGGGCAGCTAGGGGTGTATCTTGCATGGGTGATTTATGTGAGGGAGACGTAATGATGTCCTTTGATCAGTTAGTACAGAAGTACGAGTTACCTAATAGAGACCTCTTTCGTTTTTTAGGGATTTTATTCAAAAAAAGGCCACACTTTTGACTGATCCCTATAAACCTGACATAGAAAGAGGGGTACTCAGGGCTAAGAGTACACTCTCTGTCAGTACTTTATATCACCAATTGGGGGGTGCCACCTCAGACGAGTCTGATTGACTCTGCAAGATGTGGGAAAGAGAGCTGGGTTTTGAAGTTTCTTCAGAGGCATGGGGGGATATTTGGGAGAATGCAAGGAAGATATCAATTTGCAATAGAACCCATGCTTTACAGTTGAAAATTCTCCACAGGGTCCACCTAGCCCCAGACCGTTTGTCAAGATTTAAACCAGGGGTATCTTCAGCATGTCACAAGTGCAAGGTCTGCACAGGCAGTCTTACCCATTGTCTTTGGTCTTGTGACAGGCTTCAAACATATTGGAGCGCTGTGGTGGATGCAATAGAGAGGATTTTAGGTGTAGGGGTGGAGAAGGACCCTATTTCTCTCCTTTTGGGCCTACCCATTGTATTTCCTGCAGACACGCATAAGAAAAAGCTTTTCAATATTCTTACATTCTGTGCAAGGAAGAATATCTTGCTAGGTTGGATATCCGAAACCACCCCCCCACGCCTATCGGGTTGGCGGAAGATTGTTATGGAGCATATTCCCCTGGATTTTCTCACAAGTATGGTACACCACGAAACTGAGAACTTTTACAAGACATGGCAACCCTTTTTGAAATACCTGGCCACAGATTTATCTGCCACACTAACAAGGGCTTTTATATTGCCGTAACGATTATGTTTAATGAGTCCAATATCCAGGGAGGAGGAACTGTGAATGTATGAGTGTTTTGTTTGGCTGGGCTGAGTTATTACTATTTATTTGTTTGTTGTTAGGTATTTATTTATTTAGGTTTTTTTTAGATTAGATTACAGTGGAAACTACGGGCAATTTAGCATGGCCAATTCACCTGACCTGCACATCTTTGGACTGTGGGAGGAAACCGGAGCACCTGGAGGAAACCCACGCAGACACGGGGAGAAAGTGCAAACTCCACACAGTCAGTCGCCTATGGCGGGAATTGATCCCGGGTCTCTGGCGCTGTGAGGCAGCAGTGCTAACCACTGTGCCACTGTTTCTCTATATACGTTTATACATTCATACAGGAGGGTGAGTTGGGGATTTTTTTTATTATTTGGGTTTAGTTTTGTACTATTTTTGTACTGTTTTGAATTGCATTGTTTTGTATTTGTTGTAATATTTAAAAATCTATTTTTTCTTAATAAAAATATATTCGGCGGGTCGGTGTGGACTTATTGGGCCGAAGGGCCTGTTTCCACACTATAAGTAATCTAATCTAGTAAGGATACTGGCAGATGTCTTTCTCAGAAAGAGCAAAAGCAATTTTGGCTTTTGTAATGCCAAATGAACTGTATCAGTTTAAATACTGGATTAGTGGTGCTGGAAGAGCACAGCAGTTCAGGCAGCATCCAACGAGCAGCGAAATCAACGTTTCGGGCAAAAGCCCTTCATCAGGAATAAAGGCAGTGAGCCTGAAGCATGGAGAGATAAGCTAGAGGAGGGTGGGGGTGGGGAGAGAGTAGCATAGAGTACAATGGGTGAGTGGTGGAAGAGATGAAGGTGATAGGTCAAGGAGGAGAGGGTGGAGTGAATAGGTGGAAAAGAAGATAGGCAGGTCAGACAAGTCAAGGAGACAGTAACTGAGCTGCAAGTTTGAAACTAGGATGAGGTGGGGGAAGGGGAAATGAGGAAGCTGTTGAAGTCCACATTGATGCCCTGGGGTTGAAGTGTTCCGAGGCAGAAGATGAGGCGTTCTTCCTCCAGGCGTCGGGTGGTGAGGGAGCGGCGGTGAAGGAGGCCCAGGACCTCCATGTCCTCGGCAGAGTGGGAGGGGGAGTTGAAATGTTGGGCCACAGGGCGGTTTGGTTGATTGGTGCGGGTGTCTCGGAGATGTTCCCTAAAGCGCTCTGCTAGGAGGCGCCCAGTCTCCCCAATGTAGAGGAGACCACATCGGGAGCAACGGATACAATAAATGATTTGGTGGATGTGCAGGTGAAACTTTGATGGATGTGGAAGGCTCCTTTAGGGCCTTGGATAGAGGTGAGGGAGGAGGTGTGGGCACAGGTTTTACAGTTCCTGCGGTGGCAGGGGAAAGTGCCAGAATGGGAGGGTGGGTCGTAGGGGGGTGTGGACCTGACCAGGTAGTCACGGAGGGAACGGTCTTTGCGGAAGGCGGAAAGGGGTGGGGAGGGAAATATATCCCTGGTGGTGGGGTCTTTTTGGAGGTGGCGGAAATGTCGGCGGATGATATGGTTGAGGAGGTTGAGCAATTCATCAACTTCGTGAGGAGGTTGAGCAATTCATCAACTTCGTGGGTGTCGGTGCTGTGCTCTTACAAGAAGTTAAATGAGAAGATAGAAAGATCTAACGGGTATTTCTCCAGGAAATTGAACATTCAACAACAGAAATATGCAGCAGTTGAGAAGGAGACTTTGAGCTTGGTGTTTACGTTACAACATTTGAATGTTTATATTACCAGTAATGCATCTGAGACAATCATATATATTGATCATATGTGGAGAAATTTAAGGACAAAAATTCCAGGCTGTTTAGATGGAGCTTGTTGTTACAGCCATTCAGTTTGAAAATTGTGCACATGGCAGGACGAGAAAACGTGATTGCCGACACATTGTTGAAACTTGGATGAGAAATGGAGGCATTTGATGGCGCGGGTAAAACAGACAATAATAGAATTAATTATGCATGTTTTCATGATTACAGTCATTGTAAGGTATATGTGTTGTAGTGTACTAACGGTGTAAGATTAAGGGGTTTTAAAATGAAACCATCTTTGGATACTGATGGTTCTTTTTTTTTTAAAAGGGAGGGAGATGTGATGATACTGCTCCTTGGACAAGGCTATTCTGTTCTTCAGTTTTTTGAGATGTGTCTAGTTTGTATGGGTTTTAGGGTCAATGTGATTATAACTAATAGATACTGCCTCAGGCAAAAGGCTGTCGAGATTTTAAAAACACACTTGTACAATGACAGAGGATTGGCCAGTTTTCCCAACTCAGCTTTTCTCTGGTTTGTTTTGGTTTTACCTGTCTGGCTGTTTTGCAGCTGTTGGTCAAGTTTTAGCTGAGAATTCAGAGAAGCTGGTGGGCCCAAAGAAACAACGTCATGCTGATCCTCTCTCTCTCTCTCTCTGACATCTCTCCTGTAAGTACTTGTGTTTGATTTTACCTTTTTTGCCATGTGGCTATATATGGGCATGTTGTAAGTACAGAGGAACCTTGATTATCCAAACAAGATAGGTGGATACTATTTCGTTCAGATAATTGATTATTTGGTTAATTGATTTCCTCTGGGGCTCGGAGTTTTCTGTGAAGCCGGCTCCCCATTCAGGAGACTAGGCAGCAGCACACTGGGCATGAGCCCCCGCCCTCCAGCCGCTCCCCAAACCCACCTGCCCCAACCCCTCCACTCCTACCCCCGCCCACCCCCAACCCCGTCCAACCCACCCTCCTCGTCGACATCCACCCACTCAGGTCCAACCCAAACTTTGTTATCAACCCTGCCGACAAAGGTGGTGCTGTTGTAGTCTGGCACATTGATCTTTACCTTGCAGAGACTTAATGCCAACTCTCAGATGCTTCTTCCTACCTCTCTCTGATTCATAACCCCACATGCCACTTTTGCCAGGACTGTCACTGACCTCATTACTTCTGCAAATCTTCCCCTCACTGCCTCTAACTATATATTTTCCCAATCCTGGACAGCCCGCTTCTACCTCCTTAAACCAGACTACCCTGGTAACTCCATCATATCAGCTTGTTCCACCTTGACTCCATCCTCCCTCCACTTGTCCTGCGCACCTACATCCATGATTCCTTTGATGCCCTTCATATTGACAAATTCCAGTTTCCTGGACCTAATTGCCTTCTGTTCACCATGAATATCAAACCCCTCTACACCTCCATTCCCCACCAGGATGGTCTGAGAGCTCTTGGCTTCTTACTCGACCAGAGACCTGAACAATCCCATCCATCACAACTCTTCTCTGTCTGGCCGAACTTGTTCTCTCTCTCTGAACAACTTCTCCTTTAATTCATTGCACTCCTGCCAAATCAAAAGAGTGGCTATGGGCACCTGCATGGGTCCCTGTTTTGTCTGCCTCTATAGGGTATGTGGAACAATCTGGTTCCAGTCCTACACTGGCCCCCTCCCACACTCTTTTTCAGTACATTGATGACTGTTTTGCTGCCAATTCATGCTCCCACCAGGACCTTGAAAATTTGTTCATTTTGCCTCCAATTTCCATCCGTCTACAACTTTCATATCGCTCATTTCTGACACTTCCCCTCCTTTGCTGGGACCCATGCCTTTGCTGGGAGCCATGTGGTTGTCCATATCCAATCCTTTGATTTGACCTTTCCCTCTCCATTTCAGAGAATAAACTGTCCACTGCCATCCACTACAAATCCACTGACTCCCATAGCTATTTTCACTACAACTCTTCACACCTGATGTCCTTCAAGGATTCCATCTCATTCTCTCAGTTCCTTTGTCGCATCTGTTTGGATAATGCCACCTTACAAAACAGCACTGCTGACATGGCTTCCTTCTAACCATGGCTTTCTGCCTATTGTGGTTGACAGGGCTCTCAACCACATCTGAGCTATTACCTGTGTTTCTGCCCTTGCCTCTTTCCATCGCTCACAGTAGCACGATTGGGTCCCTCCTGTTTTCATTTTTCATCCCACCAACCTTCACGTTCAAATAATTATTCTCTGCCACTTCAGACAACTCCAGCAGAAAGCCACCACCAAACACATCTTCCCCTCACTTCCCGTTTCTGCATTTTGCAATGATTGTTCCCTCCAGCACAGATTAGTACATTCCTCAACCACCAACACTACCCTCCCTTCCCACAGCATCTTCCCATGTAACTGCAGAAGATGCAACACCCGCCCCTTCACCATTTCTCTGCTCAACATCAGTTTTACCAGGTGAAGCAGCATTTCACTTGTACCTCCTCCAATCCTGTGTATTGCATTAGCTGCACCCAATGTGGAGAAACGAAATGCAGACTGGGTGACCGCTTTGTAGAACACCTCCGGTCTGTGCACAAGCATAACCTGACTTTCCCATAGCCAGTTATTTTAACGCTGCATCCTGCTTGCATGCCCACTTGTCTGTCCTCAACTTGTTGCAGTGCTCCACCGAATCACAGCGCAAACTGGAGTGACAACATCTCACCTTCAGACTAGGCACTTTGCAAGCTTCTGGACTTAATATTTATTTCAACACCTTCAAATTATGAATTATCTCATTCCTTCCCTTTCTTTTAGCTTTAGTTGGCACATTCTCTGGTACCATGTCCTCTCTCCCCTTCCCCCTCAGTGGGACTGCCTGTTCTTTCAAGTCTGACAGTTAGACACACCATTGTTCTGCCATTCTCACAATCCAATCACTTAATCTGAACTATCAACATCTTTTCTCCAACAGCACTCTACACTCTCCTCTCCCCTCTAATATAGCATAAATGCTGCTTCCTCCACACTTCATTTCAGTTCTGATGAAGAGTCTTCTAGACCCGAAACGTTAGTTTGCTCTCTCCCGTTGTGATCTTCAGCATTTGATGTTTTCAGTCCAGATTCCAGCATCTACAGTAATTTGCTTCTACAGGGCGTTTTCTCATTTGCCTTTGTTCTAAAAAACAAACACATACCATCTCTATAAAAGCAAATTACTGTGGATGCTGGAATCTGAAACCAAAAGAGAAAATGCTGGAAAATCTCAGCAAGCCTGGCAACATCCGTGAGGAGAGAAAGAGAGACAATCAAGAAATAAGAGGTACATCACGATGAAAAATACATAGAAAAATGATAAATAAAATAAATGAAATAAAATTACGGAGCAGAATAAAAACAGAGGGGTCGAGATGGGATAATTATCTGAAGTTGTTGAATTCAATGTTGAGACCAGCAGGCTGTAATGTGCCTAGTCGGAAGATGAGATGCTGTTCCTCCGGTTTGCGTTGAGCTCTGTTTTCATTCTGCTCCATAATTTTATTTCATTTATTTTATTTATCTTTTTTTAAATTTTTTTTCACTGTTCTGTACCTCTTATTTCTTGATTGTCTCTCTTTCTCTCGCTCCCCACTGTCTCATCACCTTTTTCCTCTCCTCTTCCCCCTTTGCTACCCTTCTCCCCGTTTCCCATTTTGCCTCTGCTTCACCCATCCCCCCATCCTTCACATATTTTGTCACATAGCACTGGCTTCAGGCTTGGTCATTCATAGCTCCTAATCTCCCTATAATCTCTCTATGCACTGTCATTATCATCTCTTTATTGCTACCTTTGCTTCTGGAACCTTCTCTCAGCCTAGCATAAATATCTCCCTATTTCTCCCTTATTTTAGCTTTGACAAAGGGTCAGTCAGACTCGAAACGTCAGCTCTTTTCTCTCCTTATCGATGCTGCCACACCTGCTGAGATTTTCCAGCATTTTCTCTTTTAGTTTCATGCTCTCAAACTACTTATTGAAAGGATAAGTTTATTTTAACAAATGAGTCATTTACAAAATTATTAAAACAAATGCATGGCTAAAGTGTCTTTTGTTCTAGTTAACAGTAATAAAAAGAAACAAATTGACTATAAAAACAGAAATTGCTGGATAAATTCAGCAGGTCTGGCAGCATCTGTGGAGAGAAAGCAGAGTTAATGTTTCAAGGCCAGTTACAGTGCTTCAGGAGACAGCACACTGTATTCTCTCCACACCTGATGAGGTGCTCCAGCAATTTCTGCTTCTGTTTCAGATTTCCAGTGTCTGTAGTTCTTTGTTTTAAACAATTTGACTAGTTTGGAGATAAAAAAGTAGTGGCTTTTGCTTTATTACCAGACCACTCCTCTGGTCAGAGTTGTAAAAACTGGAAGAAGTAATCACCACAAATGATCTATACTGATCCTGACACGCTGTTTTAATATTCCAGCATTGCAGACCTTCTCTCATATGAGTGACTAATGTCACTCGTGATGATCACTGATTACATAATTTACTGTACTATAATCCAATCAGTAGCATCTAAACAGTATAGATACTACAATGCAAGGATACTACAATGCTGCTTGTAGACTACTGATATTTGCACAGCACTTCAACACCTGGGGAAAATAGGCATGGCAGCCATCAGACAGGAGTCAGTGAGAACGCCAGTGCCTATAAGCAATGGAGACAGAGAGCAGGACTTTTTGGAGTTAACAAGAGCAGCACCATGGCTGTAAACAGCCTGCCTCAAACCAGAAAGAAGTCAGATCCTCAGTCAGAAAGAAAAATTGAAGAGTGACTATGCAAGGAAGCAGTTAGATGATTGGTTGGTGCATATTTCCTATACATCTTATCTAAACTAGGGAATTTCAAATCAGGATATGCAGAGCATTTACTTAAATAATGAGAACATAAACAAAGGCAGGACTAGAGATATTAATTAAAATTCATTTTGCAAAAGTTTTAATAAAACACTATAATGATGGTGGGGAGGTATTTACCTGTGGCTAGAATCTATTTGTAATAAATTCGCAACTGCTGTTTAGAATTTTCTGTCCACTTGGGTCTAAAAGACAAGTCAATTGGGGAATTCTGCATACTTTTTAAAATCTTCTGAAATTGCATTTCAGTGCGATTTACTAATCTGCATGAACTCTGAAATGTTGAAGGCCAATTCATAAATGTAAGGTATAAAGGAAGTCATAGGATCATAGAATCCTTACAGTGTGGAAAATTTGGCCTAACAAGTCCACACCAACCCTCCGAAGAGTAATCCACTCAGACCCATTCTCCTACCCTATTACTCGATATTTTCTCCTAACTAATGCACCTAACCTACATATCCCTGAACACTATGGGCAGTTTAGCATGGCCAGTTAACCTGACCTGCACATCTTTGGACTGTGGCATGAAACTGGAGCTCCCTGAGGAAACCCACGCACACACAGGGAGAATGTACAAACTCCACACAGACAGTTGCCTGAGGCAGGAGTCGAACCCAGGGTCCCTGGCGCTGCGAGGCAGCAGCACTAACCACTGAGCCACTGTGCCAGAGAGGAAGTGTCTCATGATTGCTCACAATTTGCTGCCTATCATAAAGCCTTGCGACATACAGATATGGATTCCATAGGTTTGCTGAAGTCTCAAAGGACACCTAACTTCAGTGCACTATGCCATTTTATTAACCTGTCTCTTGAATGGTTAGAAGGGCCTGTAAAATGCTGATTCTTTACTCTGGAATCAGCTGAAGACACTACTTATACAATGATATGGATAGCAAAGTATTTATTCATCAACAGAAAAGTTCAAGAGTTGCAGAAATAAACAGGTCCACATGTACTCTGGACTGAACAAGGACTATTTGCCATATAACCATTAAGTAATAACACGATGAGAGAAAGTCCAAACCTACCTCATTCCTCCTCAAAATGGATCTCAATAAGGTTGTGACTGGCCTTGAGCTCAACAGTGCTTAACTCTATTGAGGTTTCTTGCTTGCCCCTCCAGGCGAATGTCCTTGTCCTCATATGCAGGGATTGCTCTCAATCCCCCATTTCATATGAATTCAGCAGATTCACTCTTTGCTGGCTTCAGTCATGAAAGGCACAGCATATCACAATCATATGGCATACCCTTTCTAACTTATACTCCAAAGTTCCATTAAGTGGTTCAGGTAAGAGACTCACATCTTAAGGAGGCCTATGGTCTGCTCCATTACAGCCCTGGTGGCAGAATTGCTGTCAGCTTGAAGGTTTCATAAAAGTATCAACATCCATGTTTGAGGGATAATCCTGGTATCCTAGTGCTTTCCCTGAATGACCCATGGGTCCTTAAACCTCCTTAAGACCTAGAAGAATGAAGGAATCTGAGAGTTCTCTAGCATGCATGCATTATGGCAGCCCTCAGGATATTGTTGCACACCTAAAACATCTGGATCATAGATCATTGATAGAGTGAAGCCTTTTCTGTAGATGAACCTGGAGGTGAACAATAATAGTTCCTGATAAAAGCTAGAGAGGCAAGACCCAGATTGAGCTCAGTTGGAGTACCAGCTAAACAAAAAAGGCACCCTGCCAGAATTTAGAAAGATTGACGACGGGAAATCAGGGTGAAGCAATGAGCTAATTGGTAGTTAGTGAATAAGTTATTTTTGTCTACTTTAAAGCTGCATAAGAGAAATGCAAGCGTTCCAGCTTCTTCCTTTCAAAAGAAAACTTTATTAATTTTCTACTTTAAATTTGGTGTAAGGATTTTTCTTTTAACTAAGGACATAGCAGGGGAGCTCAGTCCCATGTATTGCAAGGCCTGCAGTACTGGGAAATCTTAGATATACCTGGCAGTCTGACGAACCACATCTGCAGGAATTGTTCAGCTTGAACACTGGATTCTGGAGCATGAACTTTGGCTGGACGTACATCAGTGCATCTAAGAGGCTCAGTGTTATGTGGATAGTATGCATTTAGTTGTGGTCACCTTGCAACTTAAAGCAATGCAGTCAAGAGAGGAAATGGGTGACCATCAGAAGAAAGGTGGTAGTCAGGAAAGCCCTGGGGTGCATCTCACTCAAGAACAATTTTCTGAGTTTAAAAATGGTGAGAGTGATAATTCCTCTGGGGAGTACAGACAGCACACTGTTGCACAAGGCAGGAATAGGCAGAGAGAAAGAGATCAAGTGAAAATCTCACCAATGTGAAAATACTTACTTCTTATTTCCTGTTAGTTAGACAGTCCTCTCTGCATCTTAATAAGTTTTCCCCTAGACCACACATTTAGTGCAAGAACCTTTGGTATGGTACCTTTCCGAAAGCACCACGTCTCCAGGTTCCCCTTTATCCACATTACATCCTACTTCCTCGAAGAACTCTAATAAATCTGTCAAACACAATTCCCCTTTCACAATACCATGCTGACTGTGCCTAATTGCATTGAGATATTCTAAGTGCCATCCAATAGCATGCTTAATTATAGATTTTAGCATATTCCCTATGACAGATGTTAGCCTTACCTGTAGTTGCCTGCTGCCTGTCTTCCACATTGGAATCTCGAAGCATGCCCAGTTATCTTATTGAAGCTTATAAGATCCTGAGGGGACTTGGCACGGTGGATGGAAAAAAGATATTTCCCCTTGTGCGAGATAAAAATAGGAAGTTCCATCTTAAGATGGAAATGCTAAGAACTGATTTTCTGTCAGAATCATGAATCTGTGGAAATCTCTTCCTTGGAGACCACTGAAGGCAGAGTCATTGAATATATTATAGGCAGAGTCATTGAGTATATTATAAGCAGACGTTGATAGAGCATTAGAGTTCAGGGATATAGGATAGGTAGGAAAATAGAGTTCAGACCACAGTCACAATGATGGAGCAAGGTCAAGGGATTGCATAGCTTGTTCCTGCTCCTAAGTTTTATAGTTGTGAATGCCAAGCATCATCAACCGTGAAATCAGTGGTGCTGTATAAAACCATTAAAATTTGAAGAACATAGATATTCTCAGAAAAGATAATATTGGTTGATTATATGACAGAATTTGTTAATTAATATTCATCCTTTGTCTAAACTTGGGGTGTTACTATGATCAGTTGTTAGCTCTAAGTACCACATGAAAGGTATATTAGTAATCTGCCTCTTTTTACCGAGGATGTATCTTGTATTTAATTTCTTGTAGCCCTTTCTCACTACAGTTAATAAGAAACATCATCTCAAAGGTCTTGGTATGAAACTGAGGCAGATATTTGGTATGTGGAGAAATGTCCTTAAAGGATTTTTGACTTTGACTTTGCTCGGTGAGCAAACCTACATCCAGAACCTCAACCTGAGTTACAAATCTTCTCAAAACTCGCTAAGATCTTTGACTTTCTTGAGGTGGAGTCAGAGGGGAAACGTCATTTCTAAAGAATGGAACAATTTACTGGAACTGTTTTTGCTTTTGCATTTTGACAGTTATGCATATTATTGGTGTCATCAAAACAAATATCAAATAATAATTTTTATTCCATAGATAGAAACCTGAAATTAACTTTTTATCAAAAATAAAGCTTAAAATATAACTTGAGCTCAGAGCCAATGATAGTTATCCAATTTGCATAACCCTACTTCCACAGTCCAATCCAATGAGGCAAAGGCACCATATCTCAAAAAAACTGCCAAGGATGTTACCACGGGAATTTAATTGAGCTTCATGTCCTGTTCCCTTTAGCAAGTAATCAAGGTATCACCTAAGGTACTCAACTGGTGGAGTTGAACTTGTTAACCTATTGCTTGGACCGTGGGATATGGCAGGAAATAGGGTTTCCAGTCAAGCTACAATAGTTGTATGCCATAACCTGTTTGCTTGAGCAATAGCATCCTGGCTGAGTAGGTGGTCCCCAGAAATGAATTGATTATACTACAAGAGTAATAACTGTGTTTGAATCCCTATGTAATGATCCAGAGACAAGACCATTCTGTGCGCATCCTGCTTTTTCTGCAGTTAAGAGGACAAACAGCTGAGATGCTGATGAGAGAAGACCCAACTGGGGCTCCTGCATCCTTCTCCTCTCTTCAACCTACCTTACAAATTTTAGAACCCTGTTGCAAGTGATGACCATTCAGAGATGCATCTGCTGCTGACAGAGACTGCAATGCTGTCTCTAGAAGAATAGCCATATCAGCCAGCTGCACCATGAAAATGCACCCAACAAGGAAACAGCAGAACCATAAAAATCAGTCTGAAGCCACATAAGTTATCACAGAATCATAGAGATGTACAGCATGGAAACAGATCCTTCGATCCAACCCATCCATGCCGACCAGATATCCCAACCCAGTCTATGTAATCTAATTTAAGTTGTGGGGTTGACACTGAGACTGCATAAAAGAGGGTGGCACGGTGGCTAGCACCGCTGCCTCACAGCGCCAGAGACCTGGGTTCAATTCCCGCCTCAGGCGATTGACTGTGTGGAGTTTGCACGTTCTCCCCGTGTCTGCGTGGGTTTCCTCCGGGTGCTCCGGTTTCCTCCCACAGTCCAAAGATGTGCAGGTCAGGTGAATTGGCCATGCTAAATTGCCCGTAGTGTTAGGTAAGGGGTATGGGTGGGTTGTGCTTTGGCGGGGCGGTGTGGACTTGTTGGGCCGAAGGGCCTGTTTCCACACTGTAAGTAATCTAATCTATTCTCACCTGCCAGCACCCAGCCCATATCCCTCCAAACCCTTCCTATTCATCTATCTATCCACATGCTTCTTAACTGTTATCAAAGTCCAGAAACTGCATATCTTGTTATTTCCAGTTTTGCCTGCAATTTCTGTTTTTGTATCCCTTTTATTTCTCAGGATTCTAGTTGAATTATTCTATCCTTTCTCATTTTGTAAATGGTTTGTGTATGTGTAAGCAATTTGGAGTATTTTTTTCTGAATTTAAATAAGATCAAGTACAATAAATCTAACTTCTTCTTTTGTAAGCTCAATAAAGCCCATCTGCTTGGTTCTTTGTGATTGCAGTGTGTAAACAGTTAGATCGTATGGAACCAGCAAATACATGCTTTTCAAAAAATCTGAGATGAATAGGAAAAGAAAGGAACCACTTGAACCCTTCACACCTGATTATAACCTTAGCCAGGTACAGAGCAAATTTCCCAGCAACTATTCTCAATTTAAAATTTAGGGTTGAACTACAATCACCACATCCCCCTCCCCATTGCCATAAAGCCATTGATGATCTTTTTGAGTGAAATTTACAAGTTTTAAATTATCCTAGCCATTGGTTTTGTTGCAGATATATGCCCACTCTTGGAATTGGGTTCAAACTATTCAATTTATTTCTTATATCTAGCTGATATGACAAATGGATACATGATTCTCCTAATGTTTGCACTATCTATTAGAAATGGCCTGGTACTCTTGAATTAATAAGAATATGTGACTGTATAAATCTGTTATAAGCTTAAGGTTAAATGTAACAAACTTGCTCCCTGTGCTTGATATCCATAGGGATTATATTATTCCAAAGAATGACACACAATGGGAACAAAGTTAAAAGGAGAAACCAGCATCATGTTTTGAATGTGCAAAGTGATGATCAGAGCTGATTCCCAGGGGCTGGAGAACGCTGAGGTGATCTTGCTTTTTCTAATACCCATATTGTCACTTAGTCTACTCATAGAAGGCTGACAGTCAAATTATTTTACCTTGAGCTCCTCCTTGCTCTGGAAATTATCGAGCAATTGTTGATAGTGGTTATCTGCCATTTGCCGAAGTAGGGATAGTAGACAGGTGACATACTCCCCCTAGGGAACCAGAGCAAAGTACAACCATCAATGTCTCAGGTCACAACACAGCATATGGCACACCCAGTTAAAAGGGTTGAAATGGTTGTAGCAGGACAATGATGCACACAGAGTTTTATGGATTTATTATGGAATTGCATGACGCATCTTTGATAAACTACATAAATAAAATGTATTTAGTACGTCATAAGGGCTCCAGCTCAACTGACATTTGAGGTGTGGAGAGTTAGTGTTCTCTAATCCACAGTTCTCTAATCTAAGTCTCCATGGTCTGGGAGAAGTGTAATGAGAAAGGAACTTGTTCTTATTTGAAGTGAAAAATAGGAGGCTTATAGTTGCAGGAAACATTACAATTCCCAATAGTCTGTCAAAAGACAACAAACTCACTTTCATTTAATTTATTTTGATGTTTATTAATATCTATTATTTTTGTTTCCCCATTGGTACAGTTAAGCACAAAGCCATACTGAACTGGGTCCAAAATTCAATCTAAGGTTTCTACTGAACTGACTGTTACCAAGGCAGCAGTCACAGTATTGTAATTGGTTTCAGAAGCCCTGGGCTAAGGGGAAAAATAAGAGGATGGTAGATTTATATGGAAGGATGAGCTAATTGGGTTGAGTGGTTTCCCGCATCTATACTTATCTTTGTGAACTTTATAAAAGCAGCCAACCTGCAAATTTTGCTTATACTATATATAAATTGTTCAGCTGTCATTTAACACATTTAGGTCTGTGACTAACTAGAAGACAATCATGAAATCAATGTCAAACTTTTATTCAAATACAGCAATAGTAAATTAATTTTTTTTAGGAAGTCTGCTAAATGTCACAGAAATGTGCACGCAATGGTTATAGTTTGCCAGATGATTTATCGCTTAAAGAGGCATTGTCATCAAATTGCCCAATAAGTCCTCACTAATTCTATATGAACCCCAAAGGATCACAGATTTACAGAATGACCAACTTTTTAATATATTTGGTATAAATATTCCAGTAAAAATAATTGAAAGGATATCAGGTTGAAACAAAATTATTTCCCATTATCATCCAACTACATTGCATAACAGAAATCATGCTTGCCTGATGACAAAAATCATGTCTTAATTCCTTGGATCCTGTCAGATAACAATGCAACTTTAAGGATCAGAATGCAGTCAATCTAAATATACCTAAATATGGAGTCTAGATGAAGTGCGAACATGAGATATTGAATTTATACACAATTTTGCAGACAGAAAGGCTTGTGAGGTGTGGGTTTGGGAGGTGGGAGGGAGAAATTCATGCATGGGTGAGAACTATTAAAAAGGATTGTTAGTTACTAACAGTTATCTCTGCCGTGCACTGTGGGCAACGCTGTCCTCTTACCGCCTCCGCCATCTGGGACTTATTCATGATAGCAAGCAGAGTCTGTAGTAGGACATCAAGAAGGCTCTCAACCATCATCTCCACCTCTTCTGACACTGAGCACTCCTGGATCACAGCACAATGACAGTTAATACATTAAAAGCACATGTATAAGATTTGTGAAATAATGATTCTTAGCAAGTTACCTAGTACCGTAACACTCATGGTCTATTAAGAGCAAATTTTAACATAGTGAAAAACTCTTTCTTTTTTAATTAATTATTTTTGATAATGCTCCTGTGAACTGTCACAGGATGTTTTGCTGCTATAAAAATGATGTGTAAGTGCTAAATGCTGTTGCTCATGAGGAGCTTAAATAGTTAAGGTTTAAAAAGATGACTGTTTCTTTGTTAATGGTAAACCAGAAGCAAACAATCTCTGCAATTTATGTAGGGATATTGATCACAGTTTAGGAAATAAAACATTCCATTTGATTGGAATCATCATGACTAAAACTGTGAACAAATTTGTGATGCATGCTGAGCGGACTCATACGTATTCGTACTCATACAGAGAATGTCTAGGAGATGGTTTTGTAGGAGCAGTTTATGGTACAGCCCACTAGGGAACAGGCAATTCTGGATTTAGTGATGTGTAATGAGGCAGACTTGATTAGGGAGCTGAAGATGAAGGAACCTTGAGGGGGCAGTGACCATAATATAATAGAATTCACCCTATAGCTTGATAGGGAGAAGACTCAATCCAATGTAACAGTATTACAATTGAATTAAGGTAACTACAAAGGCATGAGGGAGGAGCTGGCCAAAGTTGACTGGAAAGGAAAATGGTGCAGCAGCAATGGCAGGAGTTTCTGTGTGTAATTTAGGAGGCATAGCAAATAATTCATCCCAAGGAAGAAGAAATGTTCTAAGGGGAGGATGAGGCAGAAATCCTGTTTAAGAGGGAGGAAGGCAGGAGACAGGAAACTAGATGCCAGTTAGCCTGACCTCGGTCATTGGTAAGATTTTAGAGTCCATTATTAAGGAAGAGATTGTGGAGTACTTGGAATAACATGGTACAATAGGTAGAGTCAGCATGGCTTCATCAAGGGCAGGTCAAATGAGAGTCAGTGGACATTATTGCTAAGTTTTCAGATGACACAAATATAGTTGGAAGGACAGGTAGTGATGAGGAAGCAGGGTGGCTCAAGAAGGACTTGGACATGGTAGATGAATGGGCAAAGAAGTGGCAGATGGAACACAATGTGGGAAAGTGAGAGGTTATACATTTTGGTAGGAAGAATAGAGGTGTAGACTATTTTCCAAATGGGGAAATGCTTTGGAAATCTGAAGCGCAAATGGAAGTCCTATTTCAAGATTCTCTTAATGTTAACATGTAGGTATAGTTAGCAGCTAGGAAGACAAATGTAATCTTGGTATTCATTTCAAGAGGGCTAGAAAACAAGAGCAGAGATGTACTGCTAAGGCTGTTTAAGATGCTGGTCAAACTGCATTTGGAATATTGGGAAAGACATGCTGGCATTGGAGAGAGTCCAGAACAGGTTTACAAGAATGATCCTGGGGATGAAGGGCTTATAATATGAGGACTCCGGGTATGTACTTGATGGTGTTTAGAAGGATGAGGGTGATCTGACCAAAACCTACAGAATACTTAGAGGCTTAGATAACATGGAGGTGGAGAAGATACTTCCACAAGTAAGGACCCAGGGGCACAGCCCTCGGGTTGAAGGGACAATTCTTTAGAGCTGAAAAGAGGAGGAATTTCTTCTGCTAGAGGGTGATGACTCTATGGAAGACAAAGAGTTCTGCAGTGGGCTGTGGTGGCCAAGTCATCGAGTGTATTTAAGGCAGAGATAGATCTGTTCTTAACTAGTAAGAGGATAAAGGGGTACTGGGAAAAGGCAGGAGAATGGGGTTGAGAAACATATCACTTATGATTGAATAGCGGAGCAGATTCAATGGGCTGAATTACCTAATTCTGCTTCTTTACTTTATGGTCTATTCTTGTGTTAATATACGTACTTGAAACCAAGGAAAGGAAATACAGCTTATATGAGTATTCCAAAAAAACCCTGCAAAAAACGAAAACAAAAAGCAGCAATCTTAAAAGGATAGTTCAACCACTCATGAACTATTACCAGCTTGAATAGCCTAACAGTTTTGTTTATGTTCTCTTTTGCTTCCAAGGTTCTTGTTTAATTGTAAATAAATGGTTTAGCTTGGACCGTGTAATGGTCTTTAGCACCTAATGATACAACAGATCCTGTTAGCAGTCAATGTAATTACAAAATTTGTTTGTAGGATGTGGTTAACTCTCATAAGGTTGCATTGATTATGAATCTGACAGTGGTGGTTGTGATGGTGGGGAAGCAAGGAAGGGTGTCCTTGAATTGCTCAAATCCAGATTACATTAAGTAGAGCATTTCCAGATTTTAGCCTATCAGTGATGAAGTTTCAAAATATATCTAAGTCAGAATGGTCTGCGACCCTGTCCTTCCTAGTGGCAGGTGTCAAATGGCTGTGACATACTATCAAAGCAAGCTTGCATGATGCTGTGATGCAATATGTAGACAACATACGTTGCAGCCATAGTTCAGATGTCTTAAAGAATGAATATTAAATTTAGCGGCCAGGAGACATACTCAAGTTTTGCGTGTGCTTCCTCCAGGTGTTCCAGTTTCCTTCCACAATCCAAAGATGTGCAGGTTAGTTGAACTGGCCATGCGAAATTGCCCATAGTGTTCAGGGATGTGTAGGTTAATTGCATTAGTCATGGGAAATGCAGAGTAATAAGGAGGGGAATGGGTCTGGGTGGGATGCTCTTCGGAGGATCAGTGTGGGCGTGTTGGGCCGAATGGCCTGTTTACACACTGTCGGGATTCTATTAAAATCTATAATTCTATAAAAGTGGGCTGTTTGTCCTGAATTGTTGTTGGAATACCATAGAAACACCCAGTAGGTGCTTCAGGAATGATTTGAAGCATCGTTGTGATTAACTGTTCAAAATAAAGAAGCAGGGTTCTCAAAATGACACACTTTGAAGAAAATTCTGAACAAAAGGATGAAAATAATGATGAATTTGAACATATCATACCAGTCACAAGAAGGTTTAGTCCTATGATGAATATGCTAATCACAGATTGCTTTAATTGTGCGGTACTAGATAATATTTGCAGTCCAAACATACATTGAACAGATTGGGTAAAATATCAATTTAGTTCATTAAGTACTAAGAATTGATGAAGGAGTAAGGGATATAAACCTTAAGTTTCATGATGAGCAGTTTGAGCATACTAAACATAGTTATAATTCCAAGTAAAAGTAAAAAAAATCAATTTGAAAAGAAATTCTATTGCCTCTAGTGAGATAATTATCCTGTTGAGTTACTTTTCTATGAAAAAAGGCATAAATGAAAAACATGGAGTATGACAAGGTATTTATTATTGAAAGTCAACTGATTTGCAAGTTATCCTGTCAAGAAAATACTGCATCCATCCACACACCACACTCCAAAAAACCTGTGATGTCTCTCATTATCTAATATGCCTTCTACTGTCATCTCATTCCTGTCCAACTCATTCATTTCCTTGCTGAACTTGTGGACTCAAACAGTAGAACAGCTCTCAAACCCTTGTACACATCTAACCCTGAATAAGATTTCTGAATTGAAATTGTTACCATTACAGAAACCTGGCAAGGGTGATGATATCTTAACCCTTAAGTCTCTTTGCTTAGATCTTCTAAAACTTGTTCCACTGAGACTACCAGAGTTGGTGATTCAACTTTTATCACCAGATCGCACCTCGGGTGACTGCCTAATTCTCTGGCACGTTCTCCTTCTTTGACCAGATCATCTTGTTCTATTTCTCAACCAAAATCTTAATTTTTTTACTCCCCTCCCATGTTTGATAAAATTTGCTCATTCACGATCATATTTTGAAACTACTTTCTTTGTTCAGTTTCTATCAAATCACTTATTTTTCGGGGACATTTCAACTACTACCTCAACTCACTGTATTCTTTCTCTCCTCTCAGAATTATCTGCCTTCTTATCCACTTTAAATGTCAACATCTATTTAAATTCCGCCAACCCATATTCACAGTCATCCATTTAAGTCTCATTTGTTTCATCGTATCAATCACAGATAAGTCAATTTCTAATAACTTTCTACTGTCAATCCCTACCCATGTTCCCTTCCAAGTCACAACCCTACCACCTTCTGTATGCATTTATGAAAACAAAAATTATCCCAATGCACTTCCAACTGCACCTTCAAAATCCCAACCTCTAACCTTTGTTTACCACAATAATTTAGCATCTGCTGATATACTCAATTTCATTCTCTTGCTAGTGTTTGGTGCATTGTCCCTCAAAAGAAATATTCCCTTTCAGCCTTCCCATTACCACTACTAAATGCCTTCCCCCGATATAGTCGTCATCCATATTCCCAAACATCTAAGTGAATAAAAGCACGTGCAATATAATTAGTTTGACCATTCAGTACAAATCTGACTGAACTATATAATGCTCCTGTTGACCTGCCAAAATTGCTTACGATTTCCGGAATATGTCATAGTGCAATAAACCCCTGGCTATGCTACTGAAAACCATCTTCTTAAACTTCTTTCCTCTGGCCTCCTTATGTCCAACAATAAATGGGAACAGCTCATTACGTATTTTTCACTAGGGTTAAGACAATCAAATGTCTCTTTCTTACATAATCCCACTGGTCCAAAATTTCTCTAAAGACCTACTACCCTGCCTCAGCCATGAACTCTCATTTTTTGTTTATTTTCTCTCATGAATTCTTCTACATCCATCTTGGCTAAGAGACCCACCTCATGGTCCTTGAATTCTGTTCCTAAAAGATTGCTTGTCACCCAACTTCTACTCCTGCTTTTCAATTTAACCTTTACTGTCAAAAGTTTCTATATTCAGGTATCGTCATCCTTGCCATTATCATCATCAATCCTTTCCTTAAAAACCTATCCTTGATATCACAGTGCTTGCAAACTTTACCCTTTTGCCAAGCTCTCAGTCCTCTTCAAAAATCTTGAACATGCTGTCACCTCTTAAGTTTGTTCACATACATCCTGGAATTCCATGTTTGAGTTTCTCCAATCCAGCATCTGCCCCATGCTACAATCCTGAAACAGTTCTTCTCAAAGTTACAATTAACATCCTATTTGACTTTGACAAAGGTAAAATAATCCATCCTTCTTGACCTGTCTGGAACCGTTGACACAACTCTTTGCACCAGCTTCCTCCTATATCAGGATGAGAACTTCTGTGCGCTTGGTTGCACTGTTATTTGTCTAATTATAGCCACAGTGCTAAATACAATGCATTTTTTCTCTTTTTGCTTCCATACGGTTACATCTAGTGTTCCACATGGATCTATCCTTGGCTCCCAATGTTTTGTCCGTATGCTGTCACTTGGCAGTTTCCAAAACCACAAATGTTAGCTTGTCACATGCATGCAGTTGACTTTACCTCACTACCACCTCTCCTGAGATTGCCACCGTTGCTGAGTCATGAAACTGCTCGTCTGACATATAGTCCTGGATAAGCAGAAATGTCCTTCAATTAAATTTTCTGATGAGTATACCATTGTTTAGGTCACTATTCCAAACTCGTTTCCCTAGCTATCAATTCGATCCTTCTACTTGACAACAGTCTGAAACTTAACCAGGCTGTTTCCAACCTTGGTCTCACTAACCCAGAGATAAGCATTTGACTACATATTCATATCATCACCAAAATCATTTTTCTCCCACCTGTCTAAGCTCACCTGACCACACCTGCCTCAGCTTACTTTTAATGAAACTTTCATTTCCACCTTGTTATGTCTCGACTTGATTATTCCATTGCATCTCTGGCTGAGCTCCTACATTTTCCAATCAAACAACTTGAGGTCATTCAAAACTATGTGGTTTATGTCTTAACTTCCACCAACTCCTATCCATCTGTCATCCCTCTGTGCACTGACACAGTGGTTCAGTCAAGGCAACCTAATTACCTTTAATGATTTTAATTTTGAATGACTTTAACGATCTTAAATAATTTAAACATTCTTATTCTTGCTTTCGGATCTCTTCATTGTCTTTCCTTTTCCTGTCTCTGTTAATACCTCAACTCTTTAAGGTTTTCGGACCTTTTGAACAGTCCCAATTTTAATTACTCCATCATTGCTTATTATATTTTCAATTGCCTTGAGCCTAAGCTGTAGACTTTTTTCTTTAACCCTTTTTTTGCTCTGCACTGTACACTTCTCCTTTAAGAAGATCCTTAAAAACATACTGTCTTTTTCATAAAGATACAGGTCATCTGACTTATCTATAAAATAAAAATCAAAGAAAATAAATCTGAAAGTTTATATCAAATATTAAAAATCCCATCCAGCAGCCGTTTCTGGACACAAGACTTACAGAAGAGATCAGTGGGTAATAGGAAATCCTGTGTTGAGAGGTGCTTATCGTAAGACTTCCACTGGCAGATATTTTAGCAAGCGAATTGTCATATATCAAAAGTAATGGGACAAAGCCAGAACTTACATTCATCCTACGTTTTATAAAGCTAGCAGCTAAATATTGTATTTCTAAAATAGTACATTGCAAATATAAAAGGGTTATTATGGACAAAAACATAGATAAATGGATAGGAGCTGAACTTGGGATACTTGTTATTTTTACTTTATAAAGGAAGAAATTTTGCGAATAACATATGCAAAGATATATGAATATGGTTATGGTCATGAATGCTGCAACTAAAAGTAATTTCTGCAACAGATTTGATGAAATAAATTATATAACATTTAAAAGCTATATATGCATGAGACAAGACTGCGGTCTTGAAGAAAATTCAGAGAATACTGAGGTGTCACAGTAGCTCAGTGCTTAGTACTGCTGTCTCACAGGTCCAGAGACCTGGATTTGATTCCAGCCTTGGGTGAATATCTATGTGAAGTTTTCTTCCCGTGTCTGCCTGGGTTTCTGCCAGGTGCTCCGGTTTCCTCCCACAGTCCAAAAATATGTAGGTTAGGTCAACTGGCCATGCTAAATTGACGACTGTGTGCAGGTTAGGTGGGTTAACCATGGGGAATGCAGGGTTACAGAGGTAGGGAGTGGGAGTGGATTCAATGAGCCATATGGCCTGCTGTAGGGATTTAATGAAAAAGATCATCTGTGAGGAAAATATAATTCAGAAGATTTGTTGTACTCTACGCGAGGGTCATAAAGAATCAAAAGGTCTCGGGATGACATCTCTTAATAACATGATCTTCAAGTTATAAAAGGTTCATTCCTCACCATTTAATCAGAATTAATTTCAAAATTTCACACTCTGAACAATTGATTGAAGTCAACAAGGTACCTTGTACTTTAAGTGCACATGTGCTTTGTGATGAGGGTCCTGAGGAACAGAGCACAGTAGATCAATGTGTGGAAAATGGTAATATGAAGGAGCATGACACGTGGGACAAAGCTATCACATTCACAGTGTGATGAACTCAGTACTTGGAAAGAAGCTTTTAAGATATCTCTTTAAAGCCGATGAGAAACCAAGCTAATATTGGAAAGATGAATTCTTGTCTATGAGGTAATTAGACATCTAACAAATTATCCTAGCTTGACGTTATTAAGGACACAGGATTCAGGTAAGAGACAATGCCATAAACTAGACTGTGATTTAACATTGCCACGGAGACAGGGATTTGCTAATCAGAAAGGTCAATTACAGCAAATAGATGGTTTTAGAGCACAGATCTTGAGTGGGGCAATTTTATTGTCACTGTTCCATTTCTGCCAGAGATTGTTTAACAATGTTTATTAAGGGGGTTGGATAACAGATTGCCTGAGGGATCTGTGTCATCAAGACTGCCCAAAACTTAGCCAATCAGGATTTCTAAAACTGTACTATTGGTGTTAATTGTATCCAAGGCCCTTGGATAGAGTAGAGTTGCCAGTGAAAGCAGCTCAAAGGTAAAATCCGTTAAGTAAGAAAGTGAGAAACCCTATATAATGTATGCTGAGTTGGATGTATTGCAAGATTGCATACCGGGCCACAGTTATTTGGGAAGTATCTGAGAGCTTATAATTGTACTGTGAAATATATGTTGCATAAGCTATTGACAGTGTAATTCATTTATTTGAGTGAAATTTAATTTGTCCTTCACTGTGTGGTGTAGATTGTGTAATTTATATATATATTTGAATATCATTTGATTTTGACCTGCTGGCATTTGGACTTGGTTTGTATGTATAAAGGGTTTTAACGATTAACTTGTCAATGGGCGGCACGGTGGCACAGTGGTTAGCACTGCTGCCTCACAGCGCCAGAGACCCGGGTTCATTTCCTGCCTCAGGCGACTCTCTGTGTGGAGTTTGCACATTCTCCCCGTGTCTGCGTGGGTTTCCTCCGGGTGCTCCGGTTTCCTCCCACACTCCAAAGATGTGCAGGTTAGGTGAATTGACCATGCTAAATTGCCCGTACTGTTAGGCAAGGGGTAGATGTAGGGGTATGGGTGGGTTGCGCTTCGGCGGGTCGGTGTGGACTTGTTGGGCCGAAGGGCCTGTTTCCACACTGTAAGTAATCTAATCTAATCTAATCTAATTTTTAAAATCCTGACTTTTTTAAAACCAGTGAGGGGGAGTTCCCCAGGGTGATGTTGAGAATATGTTTGTATTTGGGAGAGTTTTAAAAGCAAACACAGTAAACATTGAGGAGCATTAGCTTATTTCCTGTTTAGAAGGATCAGGAAACCTTTCCTTAGAAGAAAATCCATACTTTGGAAAGCTTTTGTTTTTCAGTTCACAGATGTTCTGGTGAAGGTTAGGTTCATGAAACTGTTTCTCCTAAAAAAAGGAGATAGTTTAAACTTAGAAAATAGGTTACTTCAGTGTAAGGATTTTAGTTTAAAAGTTTCAGATCCTAAGTATTGATTAGAACCCTGAAAGGGTTTTACAGGGTTGAGAAAGGCTAAGTGTGACTAATTAAGGAAGAGGATTAAACACCCAGGACTGAGAACTGGAAGAAATAGTTAAGTTCAACTGATAGATGAAAAACAAAGCAAACTTTGACACTTGAGTACTGTAAAATAATGATGTTGGGATTACTAGGAATGCATTTTTACTGTGTGCTTCAACATCTTTTAAATTGTCTTATATGTAAATGGCTTGGTTTATTCTGCTTTATCGTTTTTTGTGGAATAAGCTTCTGTTTTATTGTTAAAACTAAATTACTTATGTTTCAGTGAAAGGCCATCTCAGTAAACTAAACAAAGAAGATCAAGTCTGGATTTCAGTCTGGAAGCTTGACTTGTCCTGTAAGGATCAGATTGGATCATAACAATTGTATGATTAACTTTATTTTGATTTTAGGTTTAACTATTACAGCAAAAGTGTATTCAAGAATGAAAAATCAGTGTTGCTTGGGAATTCCTTTTGTTTCTAGTCATTGCTCTTTATGATGATATGATAACAGCTAGAGTCGGTACTTGAATGACATGCCCATTAAGGGAGGTATGCAAACTTTGTGGGGCATATTGTACAAGTTACTGTTTAGTTAAATATTAATTGAATGTTCAGGATGATGGCCAAGAGATTAGGTCCATGGATTGGAAAATGCATAAAGGAGTGGCAAGTAACAAAACACAGAGCAAGTACATTGGTTGAGTCTGAAAGTGAGTCACATCAGAAACCAACCATAAACTGAAGACCTGAAAACAGAAGCCCTCAAGATCATGATGTTTGATGACTGACAATAAACTACAAAATTATAGGAAAGGCAAAACAAAAGGAGTTAGATGACGGAAGAGAGTTTAGAATATATTCTACAGTACCAGATAATGGTTAACCTACATTGACACAGGTGGATTTGTACTGAAAAAGTCCTTGCAGATGGGACTATAATGTTAAAGTGAGGTTAATTGCTCAGGTCTTGAACACAGAACAAGCAATACAAACAGTAAAGTGGTTTCCTCCACAGCTGAAAAAGTTAAATTAAAAACCTTTGTAATTTTTAGTCACACTTTTTGAAAGTTTAGGTCATTTGATGTAAAATACAGTTGGTTCTGATATAACGCATTCTCATACATGATAACAAAATCATGCAATAGCCCTGCCATTTATACTATGGGAATCGCATTATAGCCAATACAGGTAAGGGAAGCTCATATTCTACAAAAAGTGGTCTCAATTCTTCAGTTGCATTATAGCCAATTTGAGTTGAAGAAACACACTGTAGAACACACTGAGTTGCAGAACAGACTGTATTATCAAATCAATGCTATCATGGAGAAATGTTTTGGAAATTGCTCAAAGAGGTTACAGATGCAGAAAGAAAACAATAGAAACAACTATGTCTATGGCCTGAATGGTGCCTCAAGGTGTGGTCCTGTTCTGTGACTGGCTGACTGACCTGTGATGTATTTACAAAAATGTTCAGTTTTTAATTTCAGACTTCTAGTATTTACAGTTTTCTTCTTAACCTCTGAAATAAACACACATTAAATTTAAAAAATGAATCAAAGGCTCTGTATAAAACCAATAGAGGACATACTTTGATGAGTTGCTGAGAAAGATAGTGGAGATATTACACAAGAAAACTAAATAGAATAAATGAGGAATCACTGAGAACTAGCCTGACTTGAACTAGCAGGAGATTCTCTATGAAAATACACTATTGCTGGCATTCCATTATGTAGGACTGAGACATACCAGAGAGCTTGACTTCATGATAGAAAAGATGCTGCTGAGGATTCCAGAGCAGATGAGCAGCTCCTTCTGCTGCCGCAGATGCAAATGAATGTGATGGAGAACAACAGGTAGAAGGATCCGACGGGAGTCTATGAATAGAAGAAATTGTATTCTGAGCCACACTTCTATAGTATATCCTTCAATATGAACACCTTCAGCTGTTGAAACACATTCCCAACTGAAAACAGGTGACATCTTGCAAAACAAAAAGGTGATAATTGAAATAGGTACACATCCATAACAAACAGTGGATATCTACAGGCTGAGGGGTTGTGGCTCTGAAACTTAGACAGCACCACTGGAATCGAGGAAAAGCTGAACTTCTGCCTATTTACAGATCAGTGTACTGACCCTGCTGTCGGCTGCACAGAATCTGCACTGATGGGCTGCAGGCTACAGGGAAGCAGTGGTGTGGGAGCCATAAAACACTGGAGATATCTGCCAGGTACAGGAATAATATATTGTTGAAAGCAGAAACAAACACCAAGGAGGTCAACCAGGTCAAAGAACTGAGTATTAATTTTCAGTGAGTCAGGTCTACACATCTTTGTAATGCAGTTTCTGAACAGGATGTTGTGGTTTGTTTGGGATTGAAGACAAGGGGCCTGCCAAGAACTTGGTGGAGGGAAGTGACTGTAGCAGTTGAGTTCCACCTCCTAGTACCATAGAACTCTTTTGCTGTGCATTACATTTAACATCTTCATAACAGCTGCCAAAGTACCAGTGCAGACAATAGTGGAATCAAACAGTTGGGAGTGAACCTCCCCAGATTTACATAAGTGGGTTAAGACTTTCATGACATGAATGCACTGAGGATTATTTCAGAGGAATGGGGATAGCAGGGACTAAGAGTAAATAAATAAAATAAATTTAGAATATTTAAAATGCACTTCTCCACTGTGTGCATAGTTATGTAACATCTAAAATCCAACATGAACCATCTACAACTAAGTATAATGTACAGTCCAAAATCAGATAATTTGTATAGCTACAGAATTACATTAACTCTACAGGCAAAAACTTGTGACTCAATCTTTGCTGAAACAACAGGGACGTTTTTGATTTGGAAACACAATTAAATAATTTGCACAATTTGTTGTGGCTCTTTAACTGAATCACAACATCAGCTTCCAATCTCCAATTGACAGTCAGTTAAGGAAGGTGAACAGGATGGTCCATCCATTCTGTAAAAGGAAGAACTTCTAATGCAAGCAACCGTAGTCCTCACATCAACAGGAGCAACACAAGTTGCCTTCCCAGTCACATGTTCCCCTCTAGGGCAGATACAGAGTCTAATTGTGAGGAGATAAGAGCTCCAACACAGAGAATGTAAATAAACTATTAGTTCTGTTAACATGTCTGAGCACCAGGACCTTATGAAGCTCAAGTTTACACAGCAGTTTGCTGGATCCCATGTGTTGACATTGCCTCTGCTCGTCTCTCGTTAGAGTTGTAAGGTACGGGGGAGGATGCACATGATGTGTTGAAGACTGGTGGCAGGGACGTGCAGCTGAAATTGAATAGATTAAATGCCATCCAAAAAACTGGCAATCACCTGTGAATGGCTGAAGCTCTTTAGTGTAACTGATCAAAGCACTTCCAGCTTTTCAGTTTTGCTAAAGAAGCTCTGCTTCTTGTGATCTTGTTGAATTGCTTAATTTATTTAAGTTGGCAGACCAAGAAGCTTCCCTTCTTGCCTTCAATCCTGCCCTGTAGAAACTAGGAAGAGGGGGGAGATGTTATTGGGGTCCTGACCCAAATTTCAGGAAGTTTCAACTCTCCAGGCAGACAAATCCTCCCTTTATCACCTGGGAAAACATCCCTCCCATAGCCAGAAAACATACACCAGTCCAGAAATAAGCATTTTTAAACTTTTTAAAAGCAACTGGTTTTATTTTTACATAGCTTATTATTTATAGCCATCTCTATATATATCTTATGAAGAAAGGTGGTCGTATATGGACCATGCCTGCATATTCCTCTTACCTGAATATGAAAAGAGACGACTGTCCACTGTTCGTGCGATGGATTGCAGCTTGACTACATCCATAGATTGACCAATGTGCACTGTGCTGGGCATGCTGCCCAGTGTCCCCCTCACAAACTCTGCCACTTCCTGTACAGTAAACATCTGCAGCAGCTCATCAAATATTGCTGGGAAGGAATTGAGAAGGGCGGCCTACAGCAGAAACAACAGAATTGAAAAACTGCTCAATTCATCTTTCAATAAAATCCATGGAACTACTAACATTGTCAGACTAAATGGCATCATTCAGCCATCCAGAATGCAAGTATCATGAACAGCACAGTATTATTGCAAGGTACATGACAAAACACTCATGTCTTTCAATTATTCATTCATAGAAATACTAACAACATGAAATACTTATTTGACTAGCATGTGGCCAGAACAAAGTTGTTTCAACATACAAGCACTGAAAAAGCTTAACCTTTTACCACTAAATTAGAATGACAGTTATCCCAGTTCAGGCTGAAGATACAAGAGATTTTTTTATTTACTCATTCATGAGATGAGGGCATTGCTGGCTAGGCCAGCATTTATCATCCATACCTAATGATCCAGAGGGCAGCTAAGAATCAACCACATTGCTGTGGCTCTGGAGTCACATTTGGCCAGATCAGGTAAGGATGGCAGTTTCCTTCCCCAAAGGATATTAGTGAACCAGATGGATCAACAATAGATTTGTGGTCATCGTAATTTCAGATTTTGTCTATAGTGAATTCGAATTCCACCACCTGCCGTGGCACAATTCAAACCCAGGTCCCCAGAACATTACCTGCATCACTGGATTAACAGTCTAGTGATAATATCACTAGGCCATCACCTCCCTTATTGCTATTAATCTTTGATAACTGGAATCAAATTGACATTTTATTTTACTGATTTGCTGTGTTTTCTACATTTTGAGGTACGAGATGCTATAACCATAGAACATAAGCTTCTATTGCTGTTACCTAATATAACATTGGGTGTGGAACTTCAATGCCCATCACCAAGCGTTACTTGGTAGCAGCACTCCTGACTAAGCTAGTTGAGCCCTAAAAGACATGGCTGCTAGATGGGGGAAACAACAAGAGGAAAAAGTACACTTTACCTCATTCTCATCCTCACCAATCTGCCTGCAGAAGATGAATCTGTCTTTTGAAGTATCAATACAAACGACGATTGCACAATCCTGTCTCACATTGAGGATACCCTCCATTGAGTTAAATGGCATCAAAACCATGCCACAACAGCTGGATTTCAAACAAATCTAGCAACTCAAAACAGGGCATCCAAGAAGCATTGTGGGTTATAGTCAGCAGCAGAATTATACTCAAACACAATCTGCAACCTCATGGCTTGGCAAAGCCTCCACTCTAACTTTACTTTTAAGCCAGATGATAAACCTGGTTCAATGAAAAGTGCAGGAAAGCATGTCAGGAGCAGCACCAGGCACACCTAAAAGGAGGTGACAACCTGGTGAACCTTGTATGTGAAACTTCATGAGCAACAACTGACAAACAGAGATAAATGATTCCAAACCCAATGAATTAGATCTAAGCTCCGCATTCCTGCCATGTCTAGTGTAGAATGATTTGGCAACTCAGGAGGAGGCTCCACAAATATTCTCATCCTAAATGATGGAGGAGCTCAGCACATCAGTGCAAAAGATAAGGCTGAAGCATTGAAGCAGTCTTCAACCAAAAGTGTTGAGCCAATGCTCTATCTCAGTTTCTCCTGGAGGTTCTAAGCATTACAAACACTAGTCTTTGGCTAGTTTGATTCACTCCACATGGTAACAAGAAATTGTGAAGGCATTGAACACTGCATAGGCTATGGGCCATGATAATATTCATAGCAGTACTGAAGACTTGTGTTCAAAACTCTGCTGTGCCCTAACTGATCTGTTCCCAAACAGCTACAATAATGGTATTCATCCGGAAATGTGGAAAGGTACCCTGTAATCAAAATGCAGACAAACCTAATAGCTAAGTTACCGGCCCACCATATATTCTTGATCACCAGTAAAGTGACGGAAGCCATCAAGACTTTTTCCCAGGATAGGGGAGTTCAAAACTAGACAGCATAGGTTTAAAGTGAGAGGGGAAAGATTTAAAAGGAATCTGAGGGGTGACTTTACCCTGCAGAGGATGCTAAATGCATGGAATGAGTTGCCAGAGCAGATAGTGGAGGTGGGTACAATTACAACATTTAAAAAGTATCTGGATGGGTACATAAATAGGAAGTGTTTAGAGGAATATGGACTAAATGTTCTAAGATGCACTTGCTTAACAATAACCTGCACAGTGACACTTAATTTGGGTTCCATGAGGGCCACACAGTTTCTTTCATCACTCAGCCTGTAGACTCAGTGAGGTTGCTAATTGAAGGATAATTCAGCCATATGTGAGAGGAAATGTATTAAAATTGCCTGATCTCTTCATCTCAAAGTCAACAAATGAAAGAGACAACTATCCTATCAAGTCGAGGTATCATTGAATCTGAAGCCTATGCGATGAAAATCCAGTATTTTATGTCAATGTACTCTGCATTGATGCTATTTAAAACCTATGTGGCTAAATGCAAACAGTGGGCTTGTTCCTGTTCGGGGTCGGTTTTCTGAGAATATGCTATGGTTGCTAGACTAACCTGCGTGAAGATGAGAGTCTCAGAACTTCTGCTATCCAAACTCAAGACAAAGCGAATGGACTGAAAGAGTTCCTGAATACTGGCACGAAACTGTTCTTCTTCTATCCCACCTGTTGCTCTTGAATACAAAATCCGTGATTGCACAATAAACTTGAACAAATATTCCAATGCCTGAGAAGAATAGAAACACACATTTGTCAGATAATTATAAAATAAGAAGTGTTAATCATCCAGCTTATCTCAGCTATTCTGATAGGCTTTACATTCTTACCACTGCAGGTAATGTTTTAAGGCTGGCTTCATATGCATGTGCTTTGAATGGGCAACTGCTCCAGCGGTCTACAGGGCTTGTGTCATATTGAAAGCTGATGGTTGTGGTTACATGGTTATTGATCAACTACTCAGAACTTGCAAGTTCCACCATGGCAAGTGGCAAAATTGAATTGATAGAAAACAGGCATACAAATTCCTGATTTCCATTCAACAGAAAACATTCACCATTGCCTTTGAGAAGATTTGAAGATATGTTATGCTAGCTTGTATAGCTACTGATTCCAAACCCAGTGCTGTGTGCATACAAGGAACAAATAAAAAGAAATCTCACAGTTCTGTCCTATTATCATCTTCTCAAGGTAATGGCTGACACTCAAAGTCCTTTCTTCAAATGTGAGTTTAGATAGTGCTTTAATCTCATCCAATATTCACAAGTGAACCTTTGCCAATAGAGGTCACTGCATACAATTAATAGTGCAAACCTTAACTGAATTTCCTTTCTGTGAATCTGAAGGCAACAGTCCAACTGCTGCCCTGACTGCAATCAATGCTCAACCCTTGTGCAGACATATATCTTATTAAAACAACATTTTGGAAGAGCAGAGGCTTATTAGAAAGAGTTGGGGAGTCAGCCAGGAAGACATTATAATGAAAATCTATACTTTACAAATAAATTCTTGCAGTGTGAATGCTAGTTCAAGATAAATGCTGCCATTTATATGTTGATATTACAAAACAGCATATTCTCAGATTACTCTAAATGAAGAAATTGTAATAGATACTTTTATATCTCCAGCATTTACAGCACAATAGAAAACACAACTGTTAGCACTGGTATTTCAGAAATATTAAACTGACTACAGAGAAAACTGTAAATACCATCTGTTCTGTAAGCAAGTCTGGATCTGAAGTGGGCAGGGTGCATTTCCAGTTGGTCTTTGACATTGACTAGGATGTGTTTATAAGTTAATTATTGGTGCGAAGCAAATTCTGGATTTCACTTTATATTGATGCTAAACTCATATAGCATGATTACACAAGTCAGGTCTGACCTGTCAACAGAGGTAAAAGAATTATACTTCTCCTTCAGAAACACATACTAACACAGACTGAAGTGGGGAAAATTGGTGATTAGATTTTTAATGTATGTCAAACAACTTCTACAGTTGATTATCAGGAAACTACATATAAAAATAAGTACAAAAACACAAATATGCATTGCTAAATTAGTTTCATTTCAACTGAAATACTAGGAGTCAAAGTGATGACCTGAGAATCACAGCAGGAACCAAAAAACAAAGTGATAATTCAGGAATAAGGTGTTAAAAACCTGATGGGAGGAGGAGGATAGGGATTTTGAAACAGGGAACAAAATTATAATTCAGTAGTCCATTTGGGATTAGAAACCTGATGAGTGGCTGAAAGAGTGTTGGGATTTGAAACTTGGAACAAATTGATGATCGAAGAATACATCACGTTCATTATCAAGCTACCAGGCAGGACATTACTGTGATTATACAAATTCTGACATTCCCATGTCTCCACATAGAGCCACACAGCATGGAACAGACCCTTTGGTTCAACTAATTCACACCTACCTTGTTCCCAAACTAAACGATTCCCATCTGATTCCGTTTGACCCATATCCCTCAAAACCTTTCCTATTCATGTATTTATTCAAATATCTTTTAAAGATAACAGTATCTGCATGCATCAATTCCTCTGCCAGTTCACTCCACATTAACCACTCTGTGTAAAAAGATTGCCCCTCATGCCCTTTTTAAATCTTTCTCCTCTCACCTTAAAAATATTTCTCACCTCTAGTTTTGAAATCTCCCATCTTGGGGGAAAAAAAACCTTTGCTATTCACCTTATGTATACCCCTCATGATTTTATAAACCTCTGTAAGGTTACCCCTCAACCTCCTGTGCTCCATTGAAAAAGGTTCCACCCCATCCAATCTATTTTTATAACTCAAACTATTTGTTGTTGGCAACATCCTGGTTAATCCTATCTGAACTCTCTCTAATTTAATAATATCCTTCCTATAATGGAGACCGGAACTGCACACAATAGTCCTGCCAGAACAGGACTCACCAATGTCCTGTATAACCTCATACAAAGTCATAAAACGGTTAATGAATGTTGTGCCCCTTTAAAACAGTAACATATAGTGAAAAGCAGAGCAAAATTAGACCAAATAAAAAGAAAATGTTTCAACTAGCCGTGAGAGCAGGACTGGCGAGGTGATTAGGATATTGCTGTTTAAAGAGGAATTTAGATTATCCGAATATCAATTATCCAAATATCGGATTATCTGAAGGGGATTTCAAGGTCCTGATAGAAACATTATGTCAAAGAGCTGTTTCAACCCTGATTGTGTCTTTTGTTTACAGGTACAATGATTAAAAACGAACTCGGCTCATTGAAATACTGCCAAGGACAGTCTCCAAATGACTGACCTCCAGCCCTCTCTCTCTCTCTCTCTCTCTCTCTCTCTCCCCTGACCCCAACACCTTCCCTGGAGCTCTACACAGGGGTGTACCCTAAACCCCCCTTTCCCAGATAATCTCTCCAAAATTATCCTGTACAGGGTAGAGGTGGAATCTGTCAAAAAGTTGTACGCACTATTTGGTGACTTACCCTACAAAGGCAGGAGCAGCAGCAGTCTTACTGTTGGCGTACAGTCTGGCTGCCCCTGTAGGGGGGAGGGAGGTAGGGTGGGGTTGGGGCTGCGGGATTGGGGGCAGGTGGGGGGGGGGGGGTGCGGCAGGGGGTCAGGGTGGCAGCGGACCAGGTTGGGGCCGGCGAGGGGGCGTGGTGGGGGTGGATGGGGGGTGGGGGGGGGGCAGGGTCTTACGCGCAGTATGCTTTTGCCTAGTTTTCTGAATGGGGAGCACACTTCACAGAAAACTCCACAGGAAGTCAATTAACTGAATAATCAATTATCCGAACGAAATAGCGCCCGCCCATCTTATTCGGATAATCGAGGTTCTTCTGTATATAGCACAGGGACCAAACAGTAAATAGCTGTTACCTGTAGGTTTTTAAGACAAATAAATTTTCAAAGAAATAAGTTTTAGTGATTTCTAGCGGTCATCATGATTAACAAATCATACCACACAGGGTGAGCGAATGAAAACCAAGGTTTGATATGGTTAAGTGGGAGTAGCAACTAATAATTATCTATTATTCCAATTCTATATTTTGTCAGAGTTATCACAGACGTTATGCTATGTACCCTCATTGCCTCTTGAATGTGATCTTGCCTCACAACTTCTGCAGATCGATCCATGTACCATTTCAGACATCGGATTAGCTCCCTGTGGGAAACAAAAATGACAGTTTATATAAAACATGTAAGCATAACTCAGATTCTCACAAAGTCATAAACATGAGGCTTCTGGAATTAACATACATTAATAGCAGGCGAAAGTGAGTACCGCAGACGCTGGAGATCAGAGTCAAGATTAGAATGTTGATGGAAAAGCACAGCAGGTCAGGCAGCATCCGAGGAGCAGGAGAATCGACGTTTTGGGCTTTTGCCTGAAACGTCAATTTTCCTGCTCCTCGGATGCTGCCTGACCTGCTGTGCTTTTCCAGCACCACTCTAATCCTAATACATTAATAGCAGTACAACAGAAACACAAAGATAGCAAGAATATGCAGTGAGCTAGTATAGAGACAGGAGGGATACACAAATGCACTCTTCATGATGTATTTGAAGGTATTTTGGAAAAAGTTTATTTTTGAAAAACTGTATTTCTGAAATGTTTTATTCCCTGGTCTCATTATCTTAGTGTTGTCCAATTTTGATAAATAGCTCCAATCCAACACTTAACAATCATTTTCTGAATGTCGTGAAATTCCCCATTAAGGAGTAATGGAGTGGACTGTACTTGTCTACAAGCCTCACACAAACGCTCCTGACTTCAGACATTGTGGGCAGTTACCAAGTAAAAACTGGATATTTCCCTATTCTTAGTGCAAAAAAAAGCACAGAGCCAACAGGTCTTTATCAAGAAGACTATTTGACAAGCTGAATGTCGTACGAATGAAACCTGTCTTGAAACACATTCCTGGTCTTCTTTTGCAAGAGAAACATGGCTGCGAGCCCTGTTTACTATTAGTTGCATACCCCATGTCCTGAATTGGCACTAATTTGAACAACAATTTAATTGGAGTCCAATGGGGAAGTCAGTGATTGAAAGGAACAAGCAAACTCTACATGTGAATCCCCCAAAGTAACTTGCTTCCTTCCCTGCTCCAAGTTAGCTCTTACAGGGGAAACCCGTGATTGGTGTCTAAAAAGGAGGGAATCCAGTTTCACAGCTTTATTGTTAATGGAACACGGGCAAAAGCAAACACTATATAAAAATGAGTCTAAGCAGCTGTCAACAGGACGTTAGAGTGTCAGCCAACAATGTAAAGTACATTGCACCTACAACTGATTATACTGAAAGGTACATGGTACCCCATCCTTTCAGCACAGTCAGTGACACTGCGAAGATTTAAATCATTCGATGAGGACCGACAACAGTTTAGTACCATGTAGAATTGTAGAGATGTACAGCATGGAAATAGACCCTTCAATCCAATTCACCCATGCCAACCAGATATCCCAACTTAATCTAGTCTCACCTGCTAGCGCCCGGCTCATATCCCTCCCAACCCTTCCTATTTATTTTGGTTTGCTTGATGGCTGGGATATCAAAATCCATTGAACATTATCACACAAACAAATGAATAAGGAACACAAATAGGCTACACCTTGAGCCTGCTCTGTCCCTCTTAAGGATCATGGCTGATCTGATTGGTGCCTCAATACCACATGCTTGCTTATCCCTGATAAACACTGACTCTTTTGTGAATCAATAATCTATCTTGCCTTACCTTAAAGATATTCAATGACTCGGCATCTTCCGCTCTCCAGGGAACAGCATTCCACAAACTTATGACCCTTTGAGAAAACAAATTTCTCCTCATCTCCAACCTTAACAGGAGATCCCTTATTTTTTTAAACTGTGTCCCCTTTACTTCTAGTCTCCCATACAAGGAAAATGTCCTTTCAGGATTCACCCTGTCAAGTCCCTTGAGGATCTGATATGTTTCAATAAGGTCATCTTTTAATCTTCTAACTCCAGTGGATTAAAGGCCAGGCTGTCCAAACTTTCATCATAAGATAACACCTCCGTCCCAAACATCAGTTGTATGAACCTTCCCTGAAAGACTTTAACACATTTATAACCTTTCTTAAATAGAGAGATTAAAACTGCATACCATGCTCCAGATATGGTTTTATCCTGTATAACTGCAGGAAAACATTGCTATATTCCATTCTCTTTGAAACAAACAATATTCCGTTTGGCTTCTTAATAAATTACTCCACTTGCACACTAATGTTTTGTGATTCATGGACCAAGATATTCAAATTCCTCTGGAGCCCAGAATTTTATGATTTTCCTGTATTTAAATAATTTGGTACTTTTCCAAACTGGACAAGTTTACACTTTTCCACATTACAGTCTTTCTCTCAAATTTTTGCCCATTCACTTAACCTCTCAATATCCTTTTGCAAACTAGATTAGAGTGGTGCTGGAAAAGCACAGCAGGTTAGGCAGCATCCGAGGAGCAGGAAAATCGACATTTCGAGCAAAAGACAATCATCAAGAATGAAGGCAGGGAGCCTCCAGGATGGAGAGATAAATATGAGGGGGGTGGGGCTGGGGAGAAGGTAGCCAGGATTACAATAGGTGGATGGAGGAGGGGATGAAGGTGATAGGTCAGAGAGGAAGGTGGAGTGGATAGGTGCAAAGGAAAATTGGCAGGTAGGACAGATCATGAGGATGGTGCTGAGCTGGAAGGTTGGAACTGGGGGTAGGGTGGGGGGAGGGGAAATGAGGAAACTGATGAAGTCCACATTGATGCCCTAAGGTTGAAGTATTCCGAGGTGGAAAATGAGGCGCTCTTCCTCCAGACGTTAGGTGGTGAGGGAGTGGCGGTGGAGGAGGCCCAGGGCCTGCATGTCCTTGGCAGAGTGGGAGGGGGAGTTGAAATGTTGGGCCACGGGGCAGTGGGGTTGATTGGTGCGGGTGTCTCGGAGATGTTCCCTAAAGCGCTAAATAGTTAAGGGTCCAACACTGATCCTTGTGTCACTCCACCATTATACCTTATCAACCTGAAAATGACCTATTTATGCCTACCCTCTATTTCTTGTTTGAGAGCCAATTCTCCATCCACACTAATATTGTATTCCTTACACCACGAGCTCTTATTTTTCTTAGTAATCTTTCATGTGGTCTTGTCAAATGGCTTCTGGACTCTAACTACAGCACGTGCACAGTTTCTCTTTTACATGCTCCGAGTGTGAAACAAAGCGAAACTTATATTGAAAATGTTTGCAATAATTCTTCTGATAGGACTGAAAAAATTAGATTTAAAGCTTAGTTCCCTATAGTTTAAGTTCCCATGAATATGTCTCATTTATATTTTATGGAGATAGTTCAGCAATCCAATTCAGTTCATTTGCTGCTGATTCTGCCCCTCTCTAACCAGTGGTTTTGGATACAGCAACATCTGCATACCTGGAGGACTAGCAGGCATGCTGCTGCTGCAAAGATAATATGATATGACCTACCAGGGGAAACCTACAGCGGCCAGGTCTCTGGCACTGAGCCTGGCTCTGTGGCTCAGAAGGGAAGTGGTGAGAATAGGAGAGTGATAGTGCTAGGAGATTCAACGGTTGGAGGAACAGACAGGAAATTATGTGGTCGGACTCCCGGATGGTATGTTGCCTCCCCGGTGTCAGGATCAGGGGTGTCTCAGATCAGATGTACAGGATTCTTAGGGGATTCTTCGGATTCTACAGGGGAGGTTGAACAGCCAGAAGTCATGGTACACATCAGTGACATAGCTGGGAAAAGGGATGAGGATTGGAAAAGTGAACATAGGGAGTTAGATTGGAAGCTAAAAAGCAGGACGAGCAGAGAGTAATCTCAGGACTGCTACTGGTGTCACAGGCTAGTGAGGCTAGGAACAGAGAGCAAGTGCAGCTGAGGAGGTGCAGGAGGGAGGGCTTCAGATATGTGGATCATTAGGATATCTTCTGTGGAAGGTGGGACCTGTACAAGGACCTGTACAGGGTTGCACCTGAATTGGAGGGGTACCAATATCCTGTGCGGAAGGTTTGCTAGAGCTCTCCGGGAGGGTTTAAACTAGTTTGGCAGGGGGGTGGGAACCGGAGCTACGGATCAGAGGTTGGGATAGATGGTGAACAAGCAGATACAGCATGCAGAGACTCTGTGAGGAAGGATAGACAGTTGATAGGGCAAAGTTGCAGTCAGTGAGATGGGTTGAAGTGTGCTTATTTTAATGCAAAAAGTGTTTGGAATATGGGTAATGAACTTAGAGCATGGATCAGCGCTTAGAGTTATGATATTACTGAGACATGGATGTCACAGGGACAGGAACGGTCGTTGGATATTCCGGAGTTTAGATGTTTCAAAAGTAATAGGGAATGAGGTAAAAGTGTTCAAGGAGCAGCACTGCTAATCAGAAAAGTATCACAGCTGCAGAAAGGGAGGTCATTGAGGAGGGTTGGTCTACTGAGCCATTAATAGTGGAAGTCAGAAAAGGGGCAGTCACTTTATTTGGAGTTTTCTATAGACCCCCCCCCCTCCCCCCCTTCAATTAGCAACAGAGACAGAGAGGAGCAGATTGGGAGGCAGATTGTGGAAAGGTGCAGAAGTAACAGGGTTGTTGTCATGGGTGACTTCAACTTCCTAGTGTTGACAGGATGGAGCAGATTTTATCACATTGTGTCCAGGAAGGGTCATGGTGTCTTGGGTGACTTCAACTTCCCTAATATTCATTGGAACCTAATTAGTGCAAATAGTTTGGATGGAGCAGACTTTGTCAGGTGTGTCCAGGAAGAATTTCTGACTCAATATGTAGATAAGCTGACAACAAGGGAGGCCATATTGGATTTGGTGCTTGGCAACAAACCAGTTCAGATGTCAGATCTCTAGTTGGGAGAATATTTCAGTGACCTTTACTATAGTCATGGAGAGGGACAGGAGCAGACAGTATGGGAAAGTATTTAATTAGGGGATGGAGAATTACAATGCTATTAGGCAGGAACTGTGGAGCATAAATTGGGAGTAGGTATTCTCAGAGAAATGCATGACAGAAATGTAGAGGTTGTTTCGGGAGCACTTCCTGCTAATGCTGGATAGGTTTGTCCCACTGAGGCAAAGAATGGATGGTAGGGTGAAGAAACCTTGGATGACAAGAGATGTGGAACATCTAGTCAAGAGGAAGGAGGAAGCTTATTTAAGGTTGAGGAAGCAAGGACCAGACAGGGCAATAGAGGGTTACAAAGTAGGCAGGAAGGAACTGGAGAATGGACTAAGGAGAGCCAAAAGGGGGCACCGAGGTGATCTACACTTACGTGAGGAACAAGAGATGACCAGAGTGAGGGTTGGGCTGATCAGGGATGGAGGGAACATGTGCCTGGATTAGGGGAGGTCCATAATGAATACTTTGCTTCAGTATTCACTAGTGAGAGGGACCTTGTCATTTGTGAGGACAACATGAAACAGACTGACACGCTTGAACAGGTTAATGTTAAGAAGGAGTTTGTGCTGGAAATTTTGAAAAACATGAGGATCGATAGATCACCTGAGCCAGACAGGATATACCCAAGGACGTAAAGGAAGTGAGGAAGAGATTGCTGCACCTTTGGCGCTGAGCTTTGCATTCTTATTGTCCACTAGAGCAGTACCAGATGATTGGACTGTGGCAAATGTTATTTCCTTCTTCCAGAAAGGGAATAGGGATAACCCTGGTAATTACAGACCAGTCAATCTTATGTTGGTGGTGGGCAAATTACTGGAGAGGATCCTGAGAGACAGGATTTATGATTATTTTGAAAAGCATAGTTTGATTAGAGATAGTCAGCATGGCTTTGTGAGAAGCAGATCACGAGGAGCAGCTCACAGTCTTACTGAAACCTTTTGAGGATGTAACAAAATACATTGATGAAGGTAGAGCAATGGATTTGGTGTATATGGACTTTAGCTAGAAGTTTGGTAAGGTTCCCCATGTTGTGCTCATTCAGAAAGTAAGGAGGCATGGGATATAGGGAAATTTGGTTGTTGGGATACAGGGAAATTTGGCTGTTTGGCTGGCCCATAGAATACAGAGAGTGGTAGTAGATGGCAAGTATTTAGCCTGGAGCTCGGTGACCAGTGGCATTCTGCAGTGATTGGTTCTGGGATCTCTGCTCTTTGTGGTTTTTATAAATGACTTGGATGAGGAAATGGAAGGGTGGGTTGGTAAGTTTGCCAATGACACAAAGGTTGGTGGAATTGTGAATAGTGTGGAGGGCTATTGTAAGTTGCAATGGGATATTGACAGGATGCAGAGCTGGAGACAAAAAAACTGCAGATGCTGTAATCCAAGCAGGTGGCTGGAAGAACACATCAAGTCAGGCAGCATCAGGAAGTGGAGAAGTTGACATTTCGGGTGTAACCGTTCTTCAGGACTGGTGGTGGGTGTAAGGGGTTGGCACACGCAGGGTGGTGAAGTGGGGATAGGTGAAGGCAGGTAGTGGGTATGACTTGGTTAGTCACGGGAGGAATGAATCCTGTAGGTGGCTGGGAGAAATGGAAGGGAGGGAGAGGAGCTCAGGACGCAGAACTGGGCTGAGAAGTGGTAGATGGTGTTCAACCTGGAAAAGTGCGAAAGGATTCATTTCGGAAGGTCAAATTTGAATGCTGATTACAGGGTTAAAGACAGGATTCTTGGCAGTGTGGAAGAACAGAT
The DNA here is from genome assembly GCF_047496795.1 of Chiloscyllium punctatum. NCBI lineage: Eukaryota > Metazoa > Chordata > Chondrichthyes > Orectolobiformes > Hemiscylliidae > Chiloscyllium > Chiloscyllium punctatum. The sequence continues at coordinate 70,037,644 of NC_092750.1, forward strand.
TGATCTTGGGGTGCATGCCCATCGGTCCCTCAAAGTTGCCACCCAAGTTGATAGGGTTGGTAAAAAGGGTATGGTGTGTTGGCTTTCATTAGCGGGGGGATTGAGTTTCAGAGCCGCGAGGTTACGCTGCAGCTCTATAAAGCCCTGGTTAGACCACACTTGGAATACTGTGTTCAGTTCTGGATGCCTCATTATAGGAAGCTTTAGAGAAAATGCAGAGGAGATTTACCAGGATGCTGCCTGGACTGGAAGGCATGTCGTTTGAAGAAAGGTTGAGGGAGCTGGAGCTTTTCTCATTGGAACAAAGAAGGATGAGAGGTGACTTGATAGAGGTGTACAAGATGATGAGACGCATAGATAGAGTGGATAGCCAGAGACTTTTTTCCCAGGGTGGAAATGGCTATCACAAGGGGGCATTATTTTACGGTGATTGGAGAAAGGTTTGGATAGATGTCAGAGGTAGATTCTTTACACAGAGTGTGGTGGGTGTATGGAATGCACTGCTAGCAGTGATAATAGAGCAAGATACATTAGGGACATTTAAGCGACTCTTGGATAGACACATGGATGATAGTAAAGTGTAGGGTATGTAGATTAGTTTGATCTTAGAGTAGGATAAAAGGTTGGCACAACATCGAGGACAGAAGGGTCTGTACTGTGCTGTATTGTTCAATGTTCTATAAATGCAGAATACTTCCTGTTTTGGTGACAGATCCATACAGCTCTGTGATGCTAGCGGTTAGGCCACCTGCAACCAGACTTAGAAGGACAAAGTTGAGAATGATTTGGAGATGCCGGTGTTGGACTGGGGTGTACAAAGTTAAAAATCATACAACACCAGGTTATAGTCCAACAGGTTTAATTGGAAGCACACTAGCTGTCGGAGCTTTTCACCTGATGAAGGAGCGTCGCTCCGAAAGCTTGTGTGCTTCCAATTCAACCAGTTGGACTATAACCTGGTGTTGTGTGATTTTTAAAGTTGAGAATGATACTCCAGTAGAAAAATGGGTTTATGTTTGCTATCTTGCATTCAGCAGTTAGAATATTCCCTCACCTCGGACACGGGGGAGAGGATCTTGGGGCATCTAAGGAAACTGGTGGCACCTTGCTTCCTCCATACAGTTTCCTTTGACAGCACTTTTGTTATCAGAGATAAGGTGGCAAAGTAAGTGGAATATCAAAGACTATCTACAACTCAATGATAAGTCTGAGTCACAGAGCTTAGTGCAACCATAGGGAGATCAAAGACCTGCACATCTGCCAGATGAATGAAATATCCTGCTCAGGTCCCTTACAGCACCTATCTTATTAAATTGAAAATGACAATGTAATAAATTGATTGCAATGGAATGGGATTTTATAGAAGGTCGTAACTATGAATGCAGCTTTAGGGAAATGATTTTATGATATTGGAAAACTCTGTGTGGTTCCACAAGTAATTTTTACAGTTATGAGTCCTGAACCATCAGATATTTGGACTCACTTGTATGCCAGTGCACCAGAGAAGTGCTTCTGAATGTAGGTATCCATCACCGGACGGAAATGAAAATACTTGCTATCCCGCAGCAAATTTATTACGAATACCTGGGAAACAGAGACAATGTTAAGTTAAAAAGCTTTAATACAAACTAGATGGCATGTTGATGTTGGCAATGCAAGTTAATGAAATAGTTCAAAAAACAAAACTGATAATCTGAAGAAAAGAAGAAAATGAATAAATTAAAGGAAGGATCTTTTTTAATGAAGGGCATTAAAACCTGACCTTTTCTCCTCAGATAGTAAGACTGTTATTCTGTACCTCATGCATACTGCTGATTGATAAAAATTACTCTATCCTACCCTTGTTACGCTCATAAACTGTTTCTGATGGGGCAACAGGGGTGTGCTGCAGAAATACACATAGAGCAAAGGAACTTAAAGAAAGAGAGATATAAAAGGATCAGAGGGTGATGGGTGTGGGATAATGGAGAGGTTGTGGGTGCGAGGGAAATCAGGAAATCTGATATTTACTCTGATGCAATGTCTCATTCTCATAATCCAGTCTGATAAATTCATCAAATCTATTCATTCCCACTACCAAGTCTGATAAAACTGGTGAATATAGAGTAAAATTCAGAGGTACAGTGATGACAAGCTTTTAAAGTGTTGTTCTCATCACTGCAAGGTAGCAAATAACATCTTCCGATGACTGTGAAAGACAGCAACTGACTAAAGTATCAATGGACGGCCACATCTTATAGTAGTTTGACGAAAGTCATGAGTTTTGGATTCATGCAGTGTCTTTAAGGAGAAGAAATAGAAGCTTAGGAAGGATATGTTTTAGGAATTAGGCATCTGAAGATTACAGTTATCAAGGTGGAGTGATAAAGATCAGGAGAGATGTGACCTATACAAGTGGTATGGGTTACATCTAAACAGAACTGAGGCCAATTTTCTCGTGGGGTGAATTATTAATGTTGTTGGGAAGGGTTTAATTAACTTGAAGAGACATAGGAACTCGGAGGTAATACTAAATAGGAATACCAAGGTGTAAAGAATATTGGCAGATATAGATAGTATTAGAGTAGGAAACAATAAAAGTTGAGCGCAAGATGGAAAATAAGAAGCTTGAATTATGGTAAATGTGCATGCTTGTTGTAAATAATACTGCTGACTTGCAGATGCAGATTGCCATGTAGAAATCTGATGACAGATACCTGGCTCTTAGAAGAGCAGAGCTAGGTATGAAACATTCCTCAATATAAAGTGTTCAGAAAAGATAGGAGAGGAAGGAAAGGAAGAGGAGCGTTAAGATTGATTAAGGAATACATTATAATGCTGGAGACAGAAGATGCCCCAGTTCAAAGTCAGAATCTATTTGGTTCAAGCTAAGGAATAAAATAGGTGCATTTCTATTATTTGATATAATCTATGGGCCACTAACTACTGGAAAGATGTAGAGGAACAAACTTGAGGGAGAATTATACAGAAGTGCAAGTATTAGAGAGTATTTATAATGGAGGCTTTTATTTGTCTAAAATAGACTCAGATAGTAGTAGTGTGAAGAGGAAAAGGTTTTGACAGCATGTTCAGCAGACTTCTACAGCAAGGCCATTCCAGTTAAACGAGGAGAGGGGGCATTGGTAAATCTGTAGTTTCCAGCCTTGGTAAATTCAACTGGAACAGAGATTTCTTTTTTTATTCATTCACAGAGTGAGGGTATCACTGGCTAAGTCAGCATTTATTGACCAGAGGGCATTTTAGGATTCACTGCGATCATTTGACTCTTAATTAATTTACTGAATTCAAATTTCATCATCTGGCGGATTTGAACCTAGGTCTCTGGATTAATAGTCTACACCTATCTTCTGAACAGCATCCCACCCAGACCCATTCCCTTACCCTTTCCCTGTCACCCTACATTTCCCATGTCTACAGAAATAGGGATGTCAGAAGGGATTGTAGCAAAGGTGACATGTTAACATTTAAGGTATTGAGAAAGGAGTCAATGAAGGTCAATGAACTCAGATGGGTGAATGAAACTTGATGTCACTAGCTCACAGGGCAACAATCTATCTTTTTTTGTGTCTTTTGTGAGCAGATTATAAGATGCATGTCTGTAGTGAGTGCCTCATGATAAAGGTCATATCATTACCATAAGGCAGGAGGTACATTAGTACTGTATTACATTTCTATCCCAATAACCTCCCTTTTTGTGCAAAAATGTTGCAGGTATTATTACTTCCAACATGATTCATCCTCACACAATAGCCAGATAGAGGTATTAAGAGAGTACCTTGGAAATGCAGTGGGAACCCAAAGGTAGTAGCTTTGGTATTCCCAATATTGAATTGAAGAAAATTTCTGTTCATCTTGGTGAGCCTGATGAGCAATGTAATAATAGACACAGTGGCACGCAGTGCAATAATAAAGTTCTTGTAAATACATTTTTAATCCACTTATACTGGGGGTGACTGTGAGGGTGGTAGAAAGGAATTGAGAGAGAAGTCTGTTGTATTGTGTTATCTACTAGAAGGATTAGATGAGACAAAGTGCACTGCTCAAACAAGCAGTTTGAAGTCAGTCATTCTAAGGATTTAATCAGCTTCTTTACGAGGTTGCAAGCCCACTCATGAGAGAAAGAGAAGATAAATTCCTTTGAACAAGATATATTCAAGCTAGGAACAATATGGAGAAAAATGTCATGTGGCAGAGGCCAGGATATCTGAGCAATTTGAACCTTGGGGCTTACTAAAGCTATCCAACCGACACAAATAGGTCTGAGCAACAAGGGATCCTGGTATTTGAATTGCGAGCATTTAGCTTAGAGGCTATATAACCATGGTTTTTATTGTTTGCTCTTTGTGCTAAAACACAACTATTGTAAGAACAAATGAAAACACTCATCTTAACATTTAACCAGAAATCAGCATGTCTGTCTATACTCAATTTATATGTCTGATCATAGAGAGGGAGGAGAAGGAAGAGGAAAGAAAAAGAGAGGAAAAACCTGCAATTTTTATTATCATACAAGCCAAATACATAATCAAAAAAGAACTATGATTCTATCAAAATATATTCCTTTATCTTTTAAACGGTTTTTAGAGAAATGGAACCCCAAAACATGTCAGCTATTATTTCAGTTTGCTCCTCATTGCTCATGAGGCATCTTTATATCTTAAATACATAATTTTCTGAACAAAATTAGGGATTGCTCCTTTAGCCTCCAATAGGTGGTCTCTTTTTCTCAAGTGCAATTGCTGCTGAGGAAATGACTGGTTCAAATCTGTCATTCAGATTGGGAAATTGTCACATAGGTTACTTACAGGATGGTGCAAATGTACAGCTTCATTATATTCATGATTTCCATTTAATTAAATAGCAATTTAAAAGCCACTCTTTTCGTGTTCATGATAGTACTGAGTCACACAGATCAGAAAGGTCTCATGTCTAGTAGTGTTGGGTTATCGGCTGGTATTTGTAACTGGTCTCATCTTGCTGGAGACAGAAAGGGAAAATGAGCCAGGATTCCTCCTGTTAATTCTTATCTACTAGGTCTTCTGGAATGTAGATCTACAATGAAAAAGGCTATGTACCCTTTTACTGTCCAGGTTTGGATGCGAGAAATGACCACTTGGGCAGATATTCACTCATGGGTGTCTAAAACCTCAGTAAGGATCCAAACCTTCAGGAAATACAGGAGACAATTCAAGGGAATAAAACAAAATGATAACGTTAATTTTGTTTTGCAATTTGACAAATGCGGTGCTAGAAATGTTGGTTCTAGAAGACAGATAAGAAATTAGATTTTCTTTAAACCACACGACACACTTTCCAAAAACCTTACTTTCCAACTGCTATTAGAGTTACCTTTAAGTAAGATTTTTAAATAAAATCACCACAGTGTGGAAACAGGCCATTTGGCCAAACCAATACTCCGAATATCATCCCACCCAGAGCTACCCCACCACCCTAACCCTGTAACCCTGCATTTCCCTTGGCTAACACACCTAACCTACACATCCCTGAACACTATGGGTAATTTAGTATGGCCAATCCACCTAACCTGCAAACCTTTGGACTCTGGGAGGAAATCGGGACACCCAGCAGAAATCCACGCAGACATATTATGGCACATCCTGGGCAGCCATGATTTGAATCCAGATCTCTGGCATAGAGACAGGGTTTACTTTAATGCATCAAAGAGCATTTAAACTGCAACTATATCTGAGATTATTTCACCTTATAGTCTAACAATGCCAGGAAACGGTTAGATATATAACTTACCAGGTTAATGATACTTACCAAAGATTGAAATACAAGCAGCCCATATTTCTCTGTGTTGTCATCTAAAATTGTAAACAGCGTATCTAAAATATCCTGTAAAAACTGGAAAAGAAAAGAGATTTATCCAGGGAAATAGCTTCAGTATCAGTGGTATCCATTCACTGAGATTTTACATTGAAATTTTACTTCAGAGTGGGGTAAACACTTTCAATGCTATTTAGAGTTAGTGCTACAATGAAGTGTCAGTGACTTGGATCTTCTCTTCAATTACTCATTGGTTTAATACACCATTCAGTGAGGAGTCATGGAGACAAAGAAAGATCAGATTTGACAATTTAACTTTCTTTACTGAAGATACCACTAATGTCCTCTGTGTCTCTTGCTGGGTGGTAATGATTGATATGTAGTGATTCGAACTTATACAGAATGATACCAGTTGGGGATTTGATAGGGATCCTCATGCCTACCGCTGTTTGAGTGACGAGTTGGAGTATACCAGTACCCGTGGAAACATAATAGTGTTTATTCTTTCTCTCTCACTCTCTGTCTCTGTCAAGGAGTTATGAGCACATATAGAATATACACAAAACTTTCATTTACATTCTGGTCAAAATTGTTAAATCTTTCCTGAGACTGTGTATTAAATCTCTTGAATAATTCAAGGGAATCTCTCCAGCCTATCTTTTCTCCAGACCTTCTATGCTGCTCTATTGCTCTCTCTCTCTCTCTCTCTCTCAAGGCAGTAGGCAGTATCTGTAGCCTTTTCGGCATTCTTGCTTTGTCTAGCAAGAAAAAAGGGAGCTGACTTGGATGATATACCCGCCTCTTTTCATGAGTACATTGTGTGAAGTTGCTGCTTACTACTATCCATCACAATAATTCTCATTAATTCCACTTTGTTCTTCTGTAAATTGATGTATCAAAATCAAGATTTTGGCATGGAAGCTCCAAGAATTATTTATTTTCCAGGACATTGCAGTGGACAATCTGAGAGAAAAATAATTGAGTCTTAAAAATATTATATTTTCATTGTCTTGAATATTTCACTTGGTTAATATCAAGTCAGGGAAAAATAAAAGGCTTTTTGTCTGACAACCAAGAACCACCCATTGGGGAATGATGAGCCTTTATTTTCTGATTGGCATAGGGAACTGGGGTGCCATGAGGATGGTCATTTTGGGAGACTACAAGAGAGCCATTTGGAGGCAGGGGTCATGTTGTAGTAATTGTAACAAGGTCAGCCAGCTGAACCTCATAGAAAATAAGTTCCTGATTGATCCAATCAGGGAGCCCTGGGTGTGTCAGAGATACTGCCTCACTATGATCAAGAATTATTCATGTGTAAATAAAGAGTGACTTGGCAATAAAGGCTTCTGTAGAGTTATTTCAATGGTGACAAGAGTTAAGCATGACTTTGAAGAAACATGCTTGCATCGGTCATCTTTGAGTTGAGGTAAGCATTTCTTACAGGATCTTAGCTGGCAAGTTGTAGTTATTGCTGGTATGTAGACATTACGCAGCAAAAGAGTCCTATTAGATCTGAACTGAGTAACATAGCTCATAGATCAGATCCAGGAAGATATCCAGGAAAGTCCACCTACATCTGGTGTGGAATAGTTAAAATGTTTAGGTTGCTAAACATCAAAATCAGAATCAATCAAGATAAATGTCTGGCTAATTGATGGTGGAGGTTGACACCAAGGTGACAATATTAATGATTGCAGAACTACTTTTTAATAAAATCTGCACTGGACTCCAGCCCTTAACTTTGCACATGCTTCTCCTGCTCCTTGGATGCTGCCTGACCTGCTGCGCTTTTCAGCAACACATTTTTAGAACTGATCTCCAGCATCTGCAGTCCTCACTTTCTCCTTGATGACTTACACTGGCAACCAATTACAGAATAAGGATCCAACTTCATTTCTGGTCTCTTGTGAAAAGCAGCTGGTTCAGTTAGCAGTGATTTTAATAAAAGGCTCCAGCCCAATCCTGATGGAATGAAACTGGTTGTGAAAGATTCACCTAGATTCACTTGACATTTTTCGATTAATAAATGGTTGCCTGAGTGAAGTCCTAATTAAATACCCAGAGGTCTTCAAGGGAGGTTTAGGGACTATCACAGGAGCAAAGGCCACCTTACATGTTGACCAGGAAACAATTCTGCAAGAACCACCTAGCACCAGTTGTCTTACAGGCAAAATTACAGACAGAAATCGGAAGGTTGGCAAGTGAAGGAATCATCAAACTAGTCCAATTCACAGAATGGACAGCACCAGGCAAATCAAGTTTGAAGCATAAACAGAAATTGCTGGAAAACTCAGAAGTCTGGCAGCATCAATGGACAGAAATCAGAGTTAACGTCTTGGGTTCAGTGAACCTTCTTCAGATCTCTTCTCTAGTCTTCTCCAGTTCTGAAGAAATGTCATTGGACCCAAAATGTTAACTCTGATCTGTGATAATCACGGAGCACAAATCCCTACTTGGCCTGCTAAAGAGGACAAAGCCATGACACCCATAGCTTTGGGCCACATTTAGCAGCAGGTTCTAATAAGTCATTATGATTATAAGTTAGAAAACCATCGGGGAGGCTGAACAACGAAAGCAAATGCATCGAACTGCAGCTCATTAGCAAATACACCACCGGTAGTATGCCCAGTGGAAGAGTCTGTAACGGGGGAAGCCAAAGGGCTGTCACAACTAGAATTTAAAGTCTTTTTCTAACTGGAGAGACCACCTCATGGGAGAGGATAGCATATTGTTATGGGAAGCAAGAGTGATTTCTCTGAGAAAAGGTTGTTGTCAAATACAGACCAATCTCGATTATCTGAACGCGATGGGCAGGGAGTATTTTGTTCGGATATCTGATTGTTTGGATAATGGATAATGTTTTTACGGATCCTTGAGATATGTTCAGATAATTTGAAATTCGGATAATTGACATTCGGATAGCCAAGGTTGCTCTGTACTGGCTGAACTTCACCACGGCCATCCAGTGTTCTCCAAAAAGAAGATACTAATGATAAATTATGTCTAGTGCTTGGATACAGACATAGCCGCATTAGTGGGGCAATACTCAGAGTGTGAACAAGGACAAAAATTACTGCTAGCAGCTCCCCCACATTCTGGGAATAGCTGGGTAAATCTTGGACTCAGTTGCACATTGACTATGCAGGTTCTTTCATGGGTTCATTGTTCTTAGTCAATGTAGATACCCACTTAAAGTGGTTGGATGTGCACAGACTTCATTTGTTAAACTCGGGGACAACGATAGAAAAACTGTGTGCATCATTTCAAATACACAGAGTCCTGGAAGTGTTGATGACATATAACAAGCCATCATTTACCAGCAGGGAATTTGGTTATCTCTTAAAGTCAGATTGGATTTGACATACAAGATCAGCTCCATACCGTCCAATGGCCTGGCAGAAAGAGCAGTCCAAACTTTGAAGGTTGGCTTAAACAGCCTCACAAGATTATCAAGTTGTCATGGTTCTTATTTGATTAAAGACCACTTCACATGCAACAACAGGGATAGCACCAGCAAAGTTGCTAATAGGCAGAAGATTCTGCACCAGGTTAAGTCTGATCTTCCTGGACCTGGGTGGTGGTGTTGGTGGGAGAGGTGCATGTGAAATGCCATCAAATACACCAATGACAGACATAAGACTCCAGTAAGTGAGAGAGACAGTTTAATATCGGGGATGAAGTATAGTGAAAGAATCATGGAAAAGACTCCACATAGGCAAGAGGCATGGTCAACATGAGGTCAGGACCTGTGACGTATAAAGTGCGATTATCCTGAATGAGCATGTGGACCATATGAAAGCCACAAATCTGCAAATGGTGTGAGAGCAAAACACGCCCTGCCCTTGGAACATTTGGAAATGCTGTTGGAACCCATGGAGCCCTCAACAACCTCGGTTGTTGGCAAAATTCTAGAATCCATCATTAAGGATGAGGTTTCTAAATTCTTGGAAGAGCAGAGTCTGATTAGAACAAGTCAACATGGATTTAGTAAAGGGAGGTCATGCCTGACAAACCTGTTGGAATTTTTTGAAGAGGTAACAAGTAGATTAGATCAGGGAAACCCAGTGGATGTGGTCTATCTGGACTTTCAAAAGGCCTTTGATAAGGTGCCACACGGGAGGCTGCTGAGCAAGGTGAGGGCCCATGGTGTTCGAGGTGAGCTGCTGGGATGGATTGAGGATTGGCTATCTAACAGAAGGCAGAGAGTTGGGATAAAAGGTTCTTTTTCAGAATGGCAGCCGGTGACGAGCGGTGTCCCGCAGGGTTCGGTGCTGGGGCCACAGCTGTTCGCATTATATATTAATGATTTGGATGAGGGAACCGGGGGCATTCTAGCGAAGTTTGCCGATGATACGAAGTTAGGTGGACAGGCAGGTAGTACTGAGGAAGTGGGGAGGCTACAGAAGGATCTAGACAGGTTGGGAGAGTGGTCCAGGAAATGGCTGATGGAATTTAACGTGAGCAAGTGCGAGGTCTTGCACTTTGGCAAAAAGAATAAAAGCATAGACTACTTTCTAAATGGTGAGAAACTTAATAAAGCCAAAGCACAAAGGGATCTGGGAGTGCTAGTCGAGGATTCTCTAAAGGTAAACATGCAGGTTGAGTCTGTGATTAAGAAAGCGAATGCAATGTTGTCTCTTATCTCAAGAGGGTTGGAATATAAAAGCAGAGATGTACTACTAAGACTTTATAAAGCTCTGGTTAGGCCCCATTTGGAGTACTGTGTCCAGTTTTGGTCCCCACACCTCAGGAAGGACATACTGGCACTGGAACGTGTCCAGCGGAGATTCACACGGATGATCCCTGGAATGACAGGTCTAGCATATGAGGAACGGCTGAGGATACTGGGATTGTATTCGTTGGAGTTTAGAAGATTAAGGGGAGATCTAATAGAGACGTACAAAATAATACATGGCTTTGAAAAGGTGGATGCTAGAAAATTGTTTCTGTTAGGCGAGGAGACTAGGACCCGTGGACACAGCCTTAGAATTAGAGGGGGTCATTTCAGAACGGAAATGCGGAGACATTTCTTCAGCCAGAGAGTGGTGGGCCTGTGGAATTCATTGCCACGGAGTGCAGTGGAAGCCGGGACGCTAAATGTCTTCAAGGCCGAGATTAATAGGTTCTTGTTGTCTAGAGGAATTAAGGGCTACGGGGAGAACGCTGGCAAGTGGAGCTGAAATGCGCATCAGGCATGATTGAATGGCGGAGTGGACTCGATGGGCCGAATGGCCTTACTTCCACTCCTATGTCTTATGGTCTTATGGTCCTCTCCGTCAAGGGTTTTCTAAATCAGAGGTGGACATGACGGAGGTAGTCACCTTGACACCTTTGCCACTGGAAGATGAGAGTGAAATTCTACTGAGGTGCTCATGGCACAAGAAGTGACTTCTGTGAGTTACATGCCACCCATAACGGATGCAGAGTCAAAAGAACATGACTCGGTGCCGAAATGTCCCAGGAGGCTCTTCAAGAAAAAGTATCACCTATGTCCGCGGTCTTAAAGTGGGAGGAAAGTAGTGATTGTAATGAGGTCAGCTGGCTGGACCTCACTGAAAATGAATTCCCTGACAGGAGCTGTTAATCCAGTCACGAGATACTGACACTCTGGTACCTGCCTCAGTATGAGGCAGAAATATAGTCAAGGACTGTTCATGTGTTAATAAGGGTGACTTGGTGTTGGTTATCGGCCCCTGCGGAGTTATGTCAATGTGACGATAGTTTTAAGAATATGTCTACTCAGAGTTGATGACTCTCCTCACACTGGATAAAATCTTTTTCAACAACTTTGGTTGCTTACTTCCTTCAATAGGCTCTCCTGCAACAACTTTTAAAACTTTATCCCTTATCACTACTTCTTTACTCTTTATCTTACCTTCTGCTCTTTTCTATTCAACTTCATACAGCAATCTGAATCACTCATCTATTTATTTCAATCAAAAATGATCTCCTCAGCTTAATACGTTGGAGATTCTCATATTTTGCCTCCAAATTATGCCTGTATAAATGATAATGGAAGCTTAGTGAAGGCCACAATGCTTCAGTGAGACCCAAAATTGAAATTCAACACTAAGAACACTGTAAATATTTTGTATTCTGCTCCACTTGAGCATTCATTTACTGAGACGGAGAGACTAGAGAGAAGAAATAATAGTGAGAGGGGAAAGATGAGATGACAAGTGACCAGAAAGGAGAGGGCAGGGAAGAGAGATGAAGGATAAGGAGGAGGAGACAACTAGAACAGAGCTAAGAATAGAGAGAGTGTGGTGGAGGACTGAAGATGAGGCGAGGGAAAGACAAATGGAGTTTGTAAAGAAGAGGGAGATGTAGAGAAGAGGCAATGGACAGTTGATGAAGTGACGCAAGGATGGATGAGTTGAGCTAAACTGAATAGGGAGAAGCAATGTTAAAAACAATGAAGAGACCAGCCTGAAGAAATAACAGAACACATTTCTTGAACTGTCTCTAATCTCTGAGCATATGGTTTGCAATAACACCTTGAACAATACAATCTGAATATTGACTTACTTTAACTATTTCTTCACCGTTAACATGACGCAGTCTTCCCAGGATGTCCATCACTCTTTCCGGCTGTGCTTTCCATTTCAAAAGGGCAAGGAGGTCAACTGCAACCAATCAAAAATTAGGTGTTAAACTTAGTAGATATTACATTGGGTGCTGTTTAATTTATGTACAGAGAAGCATAGTGTGATCTACTCATTCTCCATGCCTCAGTCTCGCATTCCTTCCTTCAGTTGCTCGTAGGAGCTTCCAATTTTCAATGTCAATGAGCAAATTACTAAGGGAACGAACACATGAGGTGGTTTGCCATTGTATTCCTTACATGTGCTTAAAGAAAACAAGTCACCTTCTTGAAGGCTCCTTTGACTTAAGCTGCTAATAAAAGGATATTAAGAGTAGTATTAGATTCAAAGAAAAGTCACATAGCTCCTAGAAAACAGGGAATTCCACTCTGATTAAAAATGCAGACAACAGGACACTGAGAAAATATCAACAAGAACAAAGTCAACATAGATTAATGAAAGGAAATCATGTTTGGCAAACCTACAGAAGCTTTTTGAGAATGTAACTAATAAAATATTAAAGGGAAGGATGTGCTGTTTTTACATTTTCAGAAAGCTTTTGATAAAATCCTACCTAAGTGGTGACTGTGCAGGAGTAAAGCATATGTGACGGAGGTAATATACATGTATGGGACTGAGGACTTGCTAGCAGACAGGAAACAAACTAAGTATAAATGAGTTGTTTTTGGATTAGGAGGTGGTGACCAGCGGGAAACTGCCAGGATCTGTGTTTGAGTCCCGGTTATTCACAATATATATTAACGATTTAGATTTGAATTAAATGCAATATTTCCAAGTTTGCTAATGACATAAAACTCAGGAGTTGTGAATGGTTAAGAGAATTTAGAGGATTCAAGGCAATTTAGATAAGTTGAGTGAGTGGTTAAAATGTGAGATATACATAATAATGTGGATAAGTGCAAAGTTATCTTCTATTTCAGTAAAAAACAGAATAGAAAATTATTATTTAAATAGTGATAGATTTGGAAATTTTAATGTACAAGGGGACCTAGGTATTTGCGTATACCAGTCACTGAAAGCAAGCTTGCAGATGCAGCAAGCAGCTGAAAATGTGTTGTTGGAAAAGCGCAGCAGGTCAGGCAGCATCCAAGGAGCAGGAGAATCGATGTTTCGGGCATGAGCCCTTCTTCAGGAATTCCTGAAGAAGGGCTCACAACCGAAATGCCGATTCTCCTGCTCCTTGGATGCTGCCTGACCTGCTGCGCTTTTCCAGCGACACATTTTCAGCTCTGATCTCCAGCGTCTACAGTCCTCACTTTCTCCTAGAAGATGCAGCAAGCAGTCAGGAAGGCAAATGGTATATTGGCCTTCATTGCAAGGGGATTTGAGTATATGAGGATGATGTCTTACAGCAGCTGCAACAGAATCTTGGTGAGTCCGTACTGGGAGTATTGTATGCAGTTGCAATTTCCTTGCAGAAGAAAATATGTTCTTGCCATCGAGTGAGTTCAGCGAAGACTTACCGGGCTGGTCCCTTGGATGGCAGATTTTCATACTAGGAGAGATTGGGTCATCTAAGCCTATATTCACTGGAGGTTAGAAGAGAGGGAATCAGATTGAAATGTCTAAAATTCTGACAGGGTTGTCAGACTGAATGCAGGGCTGATGACCACTGACTGGGCAATCTTGAACAAGGGGCTACTGTATCAGGATACAGGGTTGACTATTTAGGACTGCAATCCAGATAAATATCTTCACCCATAGAGTGGAGACTCTGTGGAATTCTCGACCCCAAAAGATGGTGAAGGGTAAGCCATTGAATAGATTTAAGAAAGATATAGTTACATTTTAAAACACTAATGGTGTTAAGGGGTTTGAAGAGACAGCAAGGGGCAGCATGGCGGTTAGCACTGCTGCCTCATAGTGTCAAGGACCCGGGTTTGATTCCACCCTCGGGCGATGTGGAGTTTTCACATTCTCCCTGTATCTCTGTGGGTTTCCTCCAGTTGCTCCAGTTTCCTCCCACAATCCAAAGAGGTGCAGATTAGGTGAACTGACCATGCTACATTGCCCATAGTATGCAGGGATTGTGTAAGTTAGGTGCATGAGTCAGGGGTAAATATACAGTAATAGGGTAAGGAAATGGGTCTGGGTGGGTTACTCTTCGGAGGGTTGGTGTGGACTGGTTGGGCCGAATGGCCTGTTTCCACACTGTAGGGATTCTATGATATAGCACCGAAGTAGGGAATTTCATGGTCAAATTGAATAGTGCAGCACACTTAATGGGCCAAAAAAACTTACTCCTATGTTTTCTAGAAGCTTCATCTGTTTACAAGTGTTATGGACTAGGCCAGACCCCTCAACATTTCAAGAAGGTAGCCCATAGCCTAACTTTGCTAGTCGTTTTAAGCAGGTGTAACATGGATATTCCAGGAGTGATGCAGCTGGTCAAACCACATAGGTTTAAACAAAACATGATTTACTTACAAGATTACTGAATGAAACACAAACAATAGAAAACAGAATATCGAATAGCAACCTATCCGAAAACCCAACAGATCATCCCAATTTAATGGTGCTGTTCCAAATACTTGCTACAATTCCCATAAAGACCCCTTCGTAAACACAGGACCTTACAGGATAGAAGTCTGTGAGAGAGAGAGTACCAGCCTGGACCTGCTTCTTTGGGTCCAGTAGCTTTTTTCACGCTACTGCTAAAAACCAAATCAAACCAAAGAAAAGCTGAGCTGGGAAAACTGGCCACTCCCCTTTCATTGTACAAGTTTTTTTTTAAAACATGAACACCTTCTGCCTGAGGTACTCTCTGTTAGTTATTATCAAATTGGCTCTAAAACCCTTCACCTCCAGACTTTTCAGAGTCTGTCATTTACGACCTCACTGAAAAATAAGCCAAGGTCAGCATAACCTTGTTACAGGAGAAGCTTTGTCACACAAGACCACAGGAACAGGATTAATCCATTTTGTTTATACAGCAGGATTGAGAAACAATGAGATAATAGTTGATCTTTTACCTAACTCCATCTATCCATTTGTACTCTTACAATTCTACCTGCACTACTTACAATGCCACTCATCTTTGTGTCATGGACAAATCTGGATGTATGGTGTTCTCTCTCATCCTCTAAGTCATTACTAAATATGGTGAATAATTGAGGCCCTACAGGATATCTAATTATCACAATGTTAGAGATTATCTTAAAGATTCATAGAAAATTCTATGCGAGAAACTACAAATCTCTGTTGCCTATCCTAAACGTGGACAACAAAAAAGGTACGCATTCATCTGGCAAAAGGAGAATGAACAGCCAGTTGGTCTTTCACACAGGTTTATTCAACAATACCTAATACAACACGATGCAGAGGATTGTCCTTATATGTTATGTATTATCCTAGACAGATACATCAAACTGTGGTTTTTTTAGGCTGGTAATTGCGGTTCAGTTAATATTGAAGGTAGATGTTTATTTGCCATATGTCCAACATGATAATTGGTAATATGATAGACAGGGCTAAATTATCCCATAGCCAATGGATTAGATCTAAACTCGGCAGTGCTGCCACATCCAGTTGCAAATGATGATAGACAACTTAACCAAGCACTGGGAGAGACGTCTCCAACTGATTGCCTCTGCTGCCATCTTTCAATGCTGACTGCTGCTACCTCATTGCTGACCATCGCTGGGCTCCAATCACTGCTATCCTCCATTGCCGTGTCAGCCGCCTCGCTGTAGGGTCTCACTCTGGCACCACTTCAGACAACAATGAAGCTGCGATGTCACTGGTGGCGACCAGCTACTTCATGGCTGACCATCAATGCCCCCAGCTGCTGTCATCACCACCTCCACAACAGAGCTCCAACGACCAAAGGACCGATAGAAAGAAAGAGAAGCAAATAAAGAAGAAAGAAATGTGGTTGGAGCGGATGAGCTCTGGTGAGGAGCCCTACTCTGCTGCCATCTTGGATCACACATTTGGTACAAGCATTTGTAATAATCTTCAGAAAAATTTCCAAGCGGAAGATTAATCTCAGCCCCCTCCTTAGGTCCAAGCATCACACATGCCAGTATTAATTCACTCCACACACTATTAAGAAATAGGTACTGTAAAAATTCTAATAACATTCCACTGAAGGCTTGTGTTCCAGAACTTACTGCAGTCTCAGACAATTTGCTCCAGTGCAGCTAGAACTCAGACATTTACCTGACAATGTGAAAAATTGCCCAGATGTGTCCTGTTCACAAAAAGCAAAAATCCTACCTAACTACCATTGCACCAGTATTGATTTTCAGCAAACTGATGGAAGGGGTCATTAATATTGATATCAAGTTGCACTTAATCAGAAATAATCTGTTTATCAATGCTCAGATTATGTTCTATCAGGGCCACTCAGCTCCTCACTGCAACCTTAATCCAAACATGGACAAATGTATTGAATCCAAGTGTGTTGTGTTTTCGTCCTTAATACAGAATTACTATCCTTATTCTGCAGTAGTAAGTACATTCAATTTATCTGAAAATTTCAAACACATTGACTAAACAGATAAACTGACAAATTGCAGTTTCAAGCAACTTCTACATGCATCCTTAGTCTAGTGTGCTGCTGCATGGAGTCCTCATGGTTCCTGGTCATCTGATATCAACCTAGTCCTTGGTTTATTAGCACACTCATGTCTTACAAAATACTCAGGCCTCTTTCTTCCAGGATAAAATTACATACAAGAGTGAGATTATATATGTACTATATCAGGTAGGTGCAAAACTGTTCACACAGAAGAATTGTGGAATTAATAAATTTTACAGTTTATATAATGTATCAGTGGTTTGACGGCCTTCCAATAAACTGATAGCATGTTACTTTAAAGCAACCTTTTCTGATATTTTATGACAGACCTCTGGAATAGATGGGATTTGAATCTGGACTTTCTAGGTGAGAGATAGGGACATTATCACTTCACTGCAAACCTCTAATCTTACAGAGATTTAAAGTTCACATTTGGCTCTTCTCAACTTGTAGATGTTTTGATCTTGTTCGTTTTGTTGGAGTGTTGGTTTTATGTTATGACAGTCTAAAGAATCTTATTATGCAAGAGTACATGTGTTTGTGTACTATGCACAGTTGGAATACTGTACATCTCCTTTGGCTGGCTTCTGTTTCTCATCACTGTTGCTCCATTAGGTGTTCAGGTTTTGTAGGATCTAAGCTCAGTGCACACTTAGGATACCTAGATGAACAATGCTATGGATCCTGTGCTTGAAAATGGGATCAGAGTATAAAGTTAGATCCTATTTGGAGTTCCTACTTGGAGCAGTTCTGGCCACCAAACCTCAGGAATGAGTACAACACAGATTTACAAGAATAATACCTGGACCTCATGAATTGTTATGAGGAGACATTATACAAATTAAGCCTGTTTCTCAAAAGATTTGTTGGTAAAGGTGTTAGCTGATTGAAGTTTTCAAGGTATTAATAGGAAAAAAGGTAGATAAAAATTCTGTGGAAGGGTCAGCAGATCCAAAATGTTAACTCTGATTTCTCTTTAAAGCTGTCAGACCTACTGAGCTTTTCCAGTAACTTCTGTTTTTGTATCTGATTTACAGTTTCTTTTCAGTAGATAAAGATTCTGTAATGTAAAATTCTATGATTCTATATAAGCTATCTTCACTCGTTGACAATTCTAGAACTAAGAGGCACTAAGGCATAGACTAAACATTAGGGCCAGATTGTTCAGGAGAAATGTTAGAAGTACTTCTACATACAAAGAATGGTAGAGGTTTAGAACTCTCTTCCACAAATGGTAGTTGATGTTAGATTAGCTGTTAATTTTAAATCTGAGATAGAAAAGTTTTTGTTAAGCCATGGTATTAAGAGACATGGGTCAAAGGTATGTATCTGGAGTTAGGCCACAGATCAGCCATTATCTCATCAAATGCAAAAGAGGCATGAGGGGCTGAATGGCCTACTCTTGTTCTTATGCTTGATGATCAATGCAATCACAATGGTTCGAAGGGTCTCACTCGATGTTGTATGACTCTAGCCCAAATATAGTGGTCTCACCTAGTGAAACATTTGCATTGCCTAAGCATTTGTTTCAAGTGTAAGTGGAAAAACATGTTCTTTTTGTTATACTACACTCCAGAATGATACATCTGGATATCGGCTCCCAGCACCAGTATAATTCATATTTGAAAGCAAGTTTAAGGTGGTAATACTTAACAAAGTTGAGAAACTGCCTAATCTGTATGTAAGAAAGAAGGACAGAGCTTTACCTCCTACAAAATAATCCTGGTATCCACAGACTTTATTAACCAAGGGTGTACATCTGTTTATGTGTTTTCTTACTTTACTTGTTTTTAATAGGTAATAAACTCCACTCTTTTTACTGAAGAAAACCTTGGAATTGGCTCTCTCTCAAATAGTTAACAAGATTAATTAAAGTGCAGTAGTTACATGCTAGAAAAGAAATAAAAATAGTTTGTTGTGGCTGAGCAATGGGGTATTTAAAAAGAGGGGAACCACTCAGCCTTCCTCACTTGGCCAGAACAGCTCCATGACCTGCATGATGTTAGAAGGCAGCTGTGTGATGGGTGTAATAAATTGCACTTCCCACAAATTTTGCAAGATTTATGAATCCTAACTATCATACTAATGCTTGCAGAAGTTGTTGTCCAGCTGCGATGCCTTCATGTTTTCTGCCATCTTTTAGCAGTGTATTGATGCTGTTTCCTTTTTTCCCTCCAAGAGATCTTTCTGGAAAGCTTCAATGAGCACTGAAACAATAACAAGCTCTATTATCCAGTTACACAGTTCAGCCTGTAAGACTTCAGTCTTTATCCTTGTCATGGCACCAACTAATGAAAAGGCCAACTCATTCTTGTGGTAGTTGCTTATAAGATATCAACTGTAGGAGTTGAATTATAAAGTTTAACAGGAAGTTGATCCTCCAGTACTTATATATCTAAGCAGGACTTCTCTGGTTCTCTTCAGAGGAAGATGCAGTGTTGACTCTGCAATGCCTCTTTTCCAACAATTCCAATGGCTATCTTTTTTCACTGTCTGCTTATCTGGTTCTGCAATAGCTAAATTTAACAAACAGTTCTATCCTTTGTTTAAAAGTCTAAATTTAGATAAGACTTTTTTGGGCTCCTAATTCATGCAAAAGAATGCTTACTTTTTATTCACTGAGTCGTGGATAATGCAGGCTGGTCAACATTTATTGCCCATCCCTAGTTACTCTTGAAGGTGGTGGGAGTTGGCTTCTTGAACCACTGCAGTCCACGTGTTGTAGATTGACACATGATGCCCTTAGGGAGAGTGTTATTTCGTGGTTTTGGATTCATGGCAAAGGCAGCAACTTAATTATGTAACTCATTCAGGAAAGGTGAATACAATCAAATATTTACCTAACATTATGCTGTATCTTATCCCATCTCATTGTACCTGATCAAGTCTAATTTATGACAGTAATTTGCACACCCACTTACCTTGTACCCATCATTATCTTTTTATGCACTCCTGAGACTCTATTCCACACACCCACCATGCCATTAATCCTTACTTTCATACAATTTCATGCCTCCCCCAATTGTTACCCCTCATCAAATACACTCTATTGTCAATTGTGCATAAGGCATGATGTTTACTTGTAGCTTTGTTCTTTCCCTGCTGTAAGAGACTAGAACATAGACACAATTAAGAACAAACAAACTTAGATGGTCCTCCAGAAATCTCACAGTTCACAGCTGCAGAAGTTGAAATGCTGGAAATCAATGGAGTTTTATCATTTATTGCCTTAGGAAATAGGCACTTTCCAGCTATCTAGTTACACAATTAAATATCAGCAAGGCCCATATCACAGAACATTCATTCATGTTAATTCAATTTTAGCAACCTGTGAAGTTTGACCATTTTCAAAGTAAGGCATTGCAGCCGGACAATGGCATTTGGAAGATGAATCATCAAAGGAGGTTCCTTCTGATAATGCACTATCAAAGGACTTGTGCTTACCATACACCAGTTTACTCATTCACTCTCCAGTTAGGCAGTCAGTTGGGTTTTCATCTGGTATAAAGTCTCCACTATGTATCAGGTTTGCCTGATCCATGAGAGCAATAAAGACAAAAGGGGACATGGAATTGGGAATTAAACCCAAAAGTGCTTTGATTTCTCACTCTTATTAAGCTATCCACATGCTACTTCATGATCTGGAGGCTAAATCTTCCTTTCATGTGTTAAGTTGTTAAAAATAGGAATATAGAAAATGGACTGGAAGACCCCAGAACAGAGAATGGGAAAAAACTGTGGCTGTAAGTCTTGCTCCTTTTTTTTGAGGTACTTTCACTGTTGGAGCTGAATTCCTCAAATTTTAGGAGCAGTCTATTGTACTATTTCATAAGCTGTTGCATTATTTTGGAACTTTGAAAAAGAAAGGTAACTAAACAACAACATTTTAAAAAAGGGGGAAGAGAGACAAAGCAGTGATCATGTGGGAAGTGATACAAACAAAGAACTAAACCTATACAGCTGACTGTCTCTGCAGCTTAGTTTCAAGTATCTCTGGACATTGGAGTTTGTGCAAGAAAAATAAACAGTGAAATTCACAGCTGACTTTGGAATGTAGCACTGACAGCCAGATTTCTGGTAATGAGTCTGCCTCTACTGTAACAAGGGGTATGTCTGATTCCAAGCGATTGATTGTGATAGGGCTTACTGTAGTCAGAGGCACAGACGTTTCTGTGGCTGACAACAAGACATCAGAATGATGTGCTGCCTTGCTAGATATCTCGGAGAGGGTGCAGAATATTCTCAAAGGGTAGAGAAATCAACAGGAGGTCATTGTAAGCATTGGAACTAATAACACAGGAAGAGAAAAGGACAAGATTCTGAGGAGAGAATACAGGAAAGTTGGCAGGATTAAAAAGTAGGTCCATGAAGGTAGCAATATCTGTTTTAATCCCAGTACCACCAGCTAGTGAGGGTAGAAGTAGGAGGGTAGAGCAGATGAATGTGTGGCTGAGGATCTAGTGCAGGGGAGAAGGATTCATATTTTCTGGATCATTGGAATCTCTTCTGGGGTGGAAGTGACCTGTATAAGGATGAATTGCATCTGAATAGGAAAGGGACTAATATACTGGTGGGGAGATTTGCTACAGTTGGTCAGGAGAATTTAAATTATAAAGGGGGGACCAGAGAGATAATGAGGAAAGAGATCAGTCTGAGACTGGTGTAGTTGGGAAAAGGGGCAAGTCAAAAGAGCAGGCAGGAACAAAGCAAAAAATGAGGTTAAGACTGATAAATTAAACTGCATTTATTTCAGTCCAAGAGGCTTAACAGGGAAGGCAGATGACCTCAGGGCATGGACAGGAATGACAGCTTAATGTTCCAGGATATAGATGCTATAGGAAAAATTGAAAGGGGGACAAGAGAGGACAGAGTGCTGTTATTGGTTAGGAATAACATTACAGCTATGCTTGGGGAGGATATTCCTGGGAATACGCCTAGGGAAATTATTTTGGTGGAACTGAGAAATAAGGGATGATCTCCTTATTGGGATTGTGTACAGACAGCCCTCCCACCCCACCCCATCACCCCTCCCCACCCCAATAGTCAGCGGGAAATTAAGAAACAATTTTTTTAAGGAAATCTCAGTTCTGTGTAGGGTATTTTAACTTACCAGACATAGACTGGGACTGACATAGTGTTAAGAGCTTGGATAGAGAGGAATTTATTAAATGTGTACAAGAAACTTTTCTGATTCAGTATGTGGGTGTACCTATTAAATAAGGTGCAGAACTTGACCTACTCTTGGGAATTAAGGCAGGGCAGGTAACTGAGGTGTCAGTGGGGGAGCACTTTGCGGCCAGTGAACATAATTGTGTTAGTTTTAAGTAGTGATGGAAAAGGATAGATCGGATCTAAAAGTTAATGTTCTAAATTGGAGGAAGGCAAATTTTGATGGTATTAGGCAAGCACTTTCAAAAGTTGTTTGGGGGCAGATATTTGCAGGTAAAGGGATGACTGGAAAATGGGAAGCCTTCAAAAATGAGGTTATGCGAGTCCAGAGAAAGAATGCTCCTGTTAGGGTGAAGGGCAATGCTGGGAGGTGTTGGTAATGCTAGATGACTTGAGAAACTGAGGTTTTGGTCAAGAACAAGAAGGAAGCATATGTCAGGTATAGACAGCAGGGATTGAGTGAATCCTTAGAAGAGTACAAAGGCAGTAGGAGTATACTGAAGAGGAAAATCAGGAGGGAAAAAAGGGGACATGAGATTGCTTTGGCAAGTAGGGTTAAGGAGAATCCAAAGGGATTCTAAAAATACATTGAGGACAAAAGAGTAACTAGGGGGAGAATAGAGCCCCTTAAAGATCAGCAAGGCCACCTGTGTGTGGAACTACAGGAGATAGGGGAAATACTAAATGGATATTTTGCATCAGTGTTCAGTGTGGAGAAGGATATTGAAGATGGAGACCATGGGGAAATAAATAGCAACATCTTCAAAAATGTCCATATTACAGAGGTGGTGGTGCAGGATGTCTTAAAATGTATAAAAGGGGATAAGTCCCTGGGACCAGATCCACTGTGCCCTAAACCTGTGTGGGAAGCTTGTGAAGTGATTGCTGGGCCCCTTGCTGAGATATTTGTAGCATTGTGGGCGGCACGGTGGCACAGTGGTTAGCACTGCTGCCTCACAGCGCCAGAGACCCGGGTTCAATTCCCGCCTCAGGCGACTGACTGTGTGGAGTTTGCACGTTCTCCCCGTGTCTGTGTGGGTTTCCTCCGGGTGCTCCGGTTTCCTCCCACAGTCCAAAGATGTGCAGGTCAGGTGAATTGGCCATGCTAAATTGCCCGTAGTGTTAGGTAAGGGGTAAATGTAGGGGTATGGGTGGGTTGCGCTTTGGCGGGGCGGTGTGGACTTGTTGGGCCGAAGGGCCTGTTTCCACACTGTAAGTAATCTAATCTAAAGTAATCTAATCTAATCACAGGTGAGTTGCCAGAAAACTGGAAGTTGGCTAATGTGGTGCTGCTATTTAAAAAAGGTGGCAAGGAAAAACCAGGGAACTAGGTCCAGTGAGCCTGACATCAATGGTGGGCAAGTTGTTGAAGGGAATACCGAGGGATAGGATTTACATGTATTTGGAAAGGCAAGTACCGATTAGGGATAGTCAACATGGCTTAGTGCCTGGGAAACTGTGTCTCACTAATTTGAGTTTTTTTGAAGAGGGAATAAATTGATGAGGGAAGAGCAAGGGACATGATCCATATGGACTTTAGTCAGACGTTTAGCAAGGTTCCTCATGGTAGACTGGTTAGAAAGGTTAGATTACATGGAATACAGAGAGAAGTAGCCATTTGGATACAGAACTGGCTCGAAGGTAGAAGACAGACAGTGGTGGTGAAGGGTTATTTCTCAGACTGGAGGCCTGTGACCGGCTGTGTGCCACAAAGACCAGTGCTGTGTCCACTGCTTTTCATCATTTATTCAAATGATTTGGATGTGAACATAGTGGGTATGGTTAGTATGTTTCCAGGTGACACCAAAATTTGAGGTGTAGTGGACATTAAGGTAGATTACCTGAGAGTACAACAGGATCTTGGTCAGATGGGCCAATGGGCCAGGGAGAGGCAGATGGAGTTTAATTTAGATAAATGTGAGATGCTGCATTTCAGAGCAAATTGGGGCAGGATTTCCTCACTTAACGGTAAGGTTCTGGAGTGTGTTGCTGAACAGAGAGATGTTGGAGTGCAGGTGCATAGTTCTTTGAATGTGGAGTCGCAGGTGGACAGGATAGTGAAGAAGGCATTTGGTATGCTTGCCTTTACTGGTTATGCATTGAGGAAAAGAGTTGGGAGGTCATGTTGCAGCTGTACAGGGTATTGGTTTGGCTACTTTTAGAATACTGCATGCAGTTCTTGTCTCCCTGCTATAGGAAGGATGTTGTGAAACTTGAAAGGGGTCAGAAAAGACTTACAAGGATGTTGCCAGGGTTGCAGGGTTTGAGCTATAGGAAGAGGCTGAATAAGCAGGGGCTGTTTTCTCTGGAGGGGTGACCTTGTAGAGATTCATAAAATCATGAGGGGCATGGATAAGATAAATAGATAAGGTCTTTTCCTCAGGATGCGGGAGTCTAAAACTAGAGGGCATAGGATTAAGGTGAGTAGGAAAAAATTTAAAAGGATAACCCTTTTAAAGGGTTCACAAGGAGGGTGGTGCATGCAAGGAATGAACTACCAGAGGAAGTGGTGGAGGCTGGCACAACTAAATTTAAAAGTTATCTGGATGAGTATATAAATAAGAAGATATCAGAGGGATATAGGCCAAATGTTGGCAAATGGGACTAGATTATTTTAAGATATTTGGTCAGCATAGACCAGTTGGACTGAAGGGTCTGTGTCTATGTTATACAGCTCTATGACTCGAAGTGTGGAGTCTGCTGGGTGGGGACGTGGGCCTTGGTGAATGGGCTCTGTATTGACGTTTTAAGGAAAACAACAAGGTAAATTCTCCTAATCACATCAATCATATTTCCCTCCTACCCTCTCCACATGGTTTGTCATGGTACCTCATGTCCTCCATCTCATAGCACTTCATAGCCCCATGACAACGTGATGTCAACTCATAACAATCAACTGTGATTGTCTTTACATTAGGAGATAAATTACTTACCATGAATAGAGGGTAATCAATGAATTGAAGAAGACCAAGTTAAAAATCACATAACACCAGGTTAAAGTCCAACAGGTTTAATTAGAAGCACACTAGCTTTCGGGGCGTCGCTCCTTCATCAGGTGGTAGTCCACTACCACCTGATGAAGGAGCAACGCTCTGAAAGCTAGTGTGCTTCCAATTAAACCTGTTGGACTTTAACCTGATGTGTGATTTTTAACTTTGTACACCCCAGTCCAACACTGGCATCTCCAAATCCTAAAGAAGACCAAGTAAGTTAAGGTAATTAATGTCGCTGAGAAGAGGTACTGGAGAAACCGAAGGAACTAAAATCTGATAAGTCCTGAGGCAATGATGGGCTACATGCTTGGGTTCTTAAAGAGGTATCTGCCATGATAGTGAATCCACGATTAGAGCTTTTCCAAAATTCCCCAGATCATAGAATCAGCACAACAGATTGGAAGCGAACAAATGTAACACCAAGAAACCACAGGCCACCTGATAGCAGTCATCATAAAAATGTATGAATCTCTCATCAAGGTTGTATTAACAACACATTTCATAAATAATAGCATGATTAGGCTGGTTAGGCGGACCTCAAGGTTTTAGAGTCCATTATTAAGAATGAGATTGTGGAGTACATGGACATGCTTGGTAAAACAGAGATAAGTCAGCATGGCTTTGTCAAAGGGAGGTCATGCCTTACAAATCTGTTGGAACTCTTTGATGAAATAATGAGCAAGTTAAACAAAGGACAGCCTGTGGACATGATCTATTTTGATTTCCAGAAGGCCTTTCACAAGGTGCTGCACAGGAGGCTGTGAATCAAGATAAGAACCATAATGTTAGGGGCGAGGTAATGGATAGGGGATTGGCTGACCAACAGAAAGCAGAGAATGGGGATAAAGGGATCTTTTTCAGGATAGCAGCTGGTGACTAATGGAGTTTCCAGAGGTCAGTATTGGGACCATAACTATTCGCTATATACACAAAATGATCCGAACAAAGGAACTGAGGGCATTGTTAAGTTTGCAGATGACACAAAGATAGGTGGACAGATAGGCTACAGAAGACCACAGAAGGATTGGAACAGGCTTAGAGAGTGGCAGATGGAATACAACATGGGAAATTATGAGAAAGGTGTGAATGTGAGAAGAGTAGAGGTGTAGATTATTTTCTAAATGGAGAAGGCCTTGGAAATCTGAGTCACAAAGGGACTTGCAAGTCCTAGTTCAGGATTAACATGCAGGTTAAAAAATTGGCAGTTAGGAAGGCAATGCATTGTTAGTATTCACTTCAACAGAGCAAGAAAACAAGAGCAGAGATGTACTACTGAGGTTGGACAAGGCACTGCTCATGCCTCATTTAGAATATTGAGAACAATTTGGCTCCTGTATCTAAGGAAGGATGTTCTGGCCTTGCAGGTGTCTACAGGAGGTTCACAAGACAGATCTCAGGAATGAAGGGCTTGTCACATGAGGAGTGTTTGAGGACTCTGGGTCTGTACTCAATGGTATTTAGAAGAAGACGGGGCTCTCTCATTGATGTTTATAGCATACAGAGTTGTTTAGATAGAATGGACGTACAGAGATGTTACCATTAGTAGGAGAGACTAGAACCTGAGGGCAGAGCCTCAGAGTGAAGGTACAGTCCTTTAGAGTTGAGATGAGGAGGAATTTCTTCAGATAGAGGATGGTGAATCAGTGGAATTCATTGCTGCAAAGGCTGTTTGAGGCGAAAGCATTTAGTGCCTTTGAAACAGGCAGGTTCTTGATTAGTAAAGGAATCATAGGACATAGAAAAGTACAGCACAGAACAGGTCCTTTGGCCCACGATGTTGTGCCGAGATTTAATCCTAATGGCAAATATAGTAACTTAACCTACGCACCCCTCAACTCACTGCTATCCATGTGCATGTCCTGCAGTCACTTAAATGTCCCCAATGACTCTGCTTCCACCACCACAGCTGGCAACACATTCCACGCATTCACAACTCTTTGCGTAAAGAACCTACCTCTGACATCTCCTTTATACCTTTCCCCTAATATCTTCAAACTATGACTTCTCGTACCAGTCAATCCTGCCTTGGGGAAAGGTCTCTGGCTATTGATTCTATGTATTCCTCTCATTATTTTGTACATCTTGATCTGGTCTCTTCTCTTTCTCCTTCTCTCCAGAGAGAAAAGTCCGAGCTTATTCAACCTTTCTTAATAAGGCAAGCCCTCCAGTCCAGACAGCATCCTGGTAAACTTTCTTTGCACCCTCCCCAAAGCCTCTGTATCTTTCCTATAGTGGGGCGACCAGAACTGGACACAATATTCCAAGTGTGGCCTCACCAGGGACTTGTAGAGCTGCAGCAAAACCTCACAGCTCTTAAACTCGATCCCCCTGTTAATGAAAGCTAAAACACCATATGCTTTTTTAACAACCCTATCCACTTGGGTGGCAACTTTGAGGGATCTATGTACTTGCACACCCAGATCCCTCTGTTCCTCCACACTACCAAGAATCCTGTCTTTAATCCTATATTCAGCATTCGAGTTCAACCTTCCAAAATGCATCACTTTGCATTTATCCAGGTTGAACTCCATCTGCCATTTCTCAGCCCAGCTCTGCATTCTGTCTATGTCACGCTGCAGTCTGCAGTAGCCCTCTATACTATCAACGACACCCCCAACCTTAATGTCATCTGCAAATTTACTAACCCACCCCTCAACCTCCTCGTCCAAGTCATTTATAAAAACTACAAAGAACAGAGGCCCAAGAACAGAGCCCTGCGGGACCCCACTCAACACTGACCTCCAGGCAGAATACCTCCCATCTACAACCACTCTCTGCCTTCTGTCTGCCAGCCAATTCTGAATCCAGATAGCCAAATCTCCCTGTATCCCATGCTTCCTGACTTTATGAATGAGCCTACCATGGGGAACCTTATCAAATGCCTTGCTGAAGTCCATATACACCACATTCACTGCTCAACCATCGGCGACCTGTCTTGACACCTCCTCAAAGAACTCAATAAGATTTGTGAGGCATGATCTGCCCCTCACAAAGTCATGCTGACTGCCTTTAATCATGCTATGCTTTGCCAAATAGTCATAAATCCTATCCCTCAGAATTCTTTCCAAAACTTTGCTGACCACAGACGTAAGACTGACTGGTCTGTAATTGCCAAGGATTTCCCTATTACCCTTCTTGAAAAGAGGAACAACATTCGCCTCCTTCCAATCTTCCGGTACGACTCCTGTGGAGAGTGAGGTGGCAAATATTCTTGCCAGTGGCTTAGCAACCTCCTTTCTTGCTTCTCAGAGCAGCCTAGGATGAATCTGGTCTGCCCCTGGAGACTTATCAATCTTAATGTTTTTCAAAATTTCTAGTACATCAACTTCATCAATCTTGATCTGGTCAAGCCTGTATCCCAGCTCCTCTCAGTTTTCATTGACAACAAGTTCCCTTTCCTTGGTGAAAACGGAAGCAAAAAACTCATTTAAGCTGATCATGGGATATGGGAAGGCAGGAGAATGGGTTTAAGAAACATATCAGCCACGATCAAATGGCAGAGCAGATTCGATGGGCTGAATAGCCCAATTCTGCTCTGAGAGCTTATCTTTGTGATGAGTTGGGATGTTCAGCTCTCAAAACTGGGAATCTCAGTGTGAATAGCTGGGATGTTCCTGCTCTCTAATTTGGAATCTCTGTGAACATCTGGGATATTCCAGCTCTCCAAACTGGGAATCTCAGTGTAAAGAGTTGAGATTCTCCAGTTCTCCAAACTGGGAATATCAGTGTGAATAGTTTTCAACTGCCACCTCTTTAAACTTTACAGTGGGGGTGAGGAGAACCTTTAGTGGAAGCGGCTGATGGAGAGGAGCAGGGGAGTTTATACAGGAAGGAGCTGTGTGTTGGTGGAGGGAGAAGGATGTTGGTTGAGGAAGGAGGATGTTGGTGGAGGGAGGGGGGTGTTTTGGTGGAGGGTGGGTGTTGTTTTAGTGGGGTCTATATATCTATCAACTCCCCCCCCATCGCAGGCTCAGTAATTACAGGGCCACGCTACTGATTCCAGCTACACCAAATGACAGCTGCTGAAGGGCTCTGGCGTGCTCACCTTCAAACTTCCAGCTGCTGGCTGCCAACTGCTGCAAGACAGGTGCATGTCATAACTATAGCTCCCATTGGGTCTGTTGGCTAAACCTCTGCCAGGCACCAAACTGCTGGCCCTCACTATGCAGATGTGGGACTCTAAAGGCAGCATGGGTAATGTAGTCCAAACAGTGTGCTGGAGGAAGTCATCAGATCAGAAAATGATGGTTTTTATGTTATAGACAGAGTGGGAGTAAGAACAAAGGGAACAGATGGTGAGGGTGCCCATAGCCAAAAGCAGAAGTTGCTAATGGTGGTGAAGGAACGATTGAGGCACTAAATGTGTGTTAATGAAGGTGTGAAAGGGAGAAAAAGTCCACACTGCTAAGAGCAAGGTCAACAAGACACAGCCATGTGGGCAAATAGAAGAAAACTGAAGAAGGCAGACCAGTGCAGAACTTACGAAGTTAGTGGTAGGGCCCTGGGAGTGTTATCGAACAAAGAAACCTAGGGGTGCAGTGCATAGTTCCTTGAAAGTCAAGTCCCAGATAGACAGGGTGGTGAAGAAAGCACTAGACGCTTGCCTCCATTGGCCAGTGCTTTGAGTATAGCAGTTGTGGTGTCACGTTGTGGCTGTAGAGGACATTGGTGATGCTACTTTTAGTATACTATGTACAATTCTGGTCACCCTTCTATAGGAAGGGTGTTGTTAAACTTGAGAGGGTACATAAAAGATTTACAAGGATGATGCCAGGACTGGAGAGTTTCAGCAAAAGCAACAGGTTAGTGGGGAGTATTTCATCACACCTGACATGTACCTTGTATATGATCGACAAGCTTTGGGTAGTCAGGAGGTGAGTTATTATATTATTTCTAGCCTCTGAACTGCTCTTGTAGCCACTATTTATGTGGCAAGGCAATTGAGTTTCTGGTCAGTAGCAACCCCCAGGATGTTGATAGCGGGTGCTTCAGTGATGGTAACACCACTGAATGTCAAGTGGCAGTGGTTAGATCACCTCTTACTGGAGCTGGTCATTGCCTAGCATTTGTGTGGCGCAAATGTTACTTGTGGAAGAGCTCAGTGGATAAATGAAGGCAGAGTCTACAGAGAAAGAGAGAGAGAGAGAGAGAAAAGGTAGGCAGATGAAAGGATTTTATTGATAGTAGGCCAGGCTAGGAGAGAAGTTGAATAGGAGTGGAACAAGGAATGTTCCAAATACCCCACAATGACACAGTTGTAATTGGGGCTCATGTGGATAGCCATGGCCAAACCTTGTTCCAATCCTACTCCGGCTCCTCCCCAAAACTCTTCTTCTGGTATATTGATGATTTCATCATGTGCTGCTTCGTTCTCTTTTGGAACTTGAAAAAATTATCAACTTTGCTTCTAATTTCACCATCACCTAATCCATCTCTAACTTCTCCCTTCCCTTCCTCAACATCTGTTTCGATTGCTGGGAATAGGCTGGCCACAAATATTCATTACAAACCCATCAACTCCCACTGTTACCTGAATTAAGCATCCTCACACCCTACTTCCTGAAAGGATTCTATCCCATTATCTCAGTTTCTCCGTCCCTGTTGTATTTGTTCTGATCATGCCACCTTCTGCAGGACAGGCTTTGAAACCTCTATTTCTTTTCTTCAACCAAGGATCTTCTGCTACCATGGTTTATGGGGCCCTTAGCTATATCTGACCCATCTCCCTCACTTCTGCCCTCACTCCTTCACTTCTCTCTCACAACAATAGTGTCTCCTTGGTTCTCACTTATCATCCCACCAGATTCTGCATTCAAAGGATAGTCAGCTGCGGTTTTTATCACCACTAGTGGGATACCACAACCAGACACATGCTCCCCTCCCCTCCTTTGTCAGAGTTCCAGAAGGACAGTTCCTTCGGGACACACTCTTTCTCCATGCGCAACATCTCCTCACATGCCACTTTCTTATGCGATCGCAGAAGGTGCAACACCTACCCATTTACCTTCTCCTTCCTCACTATCCAAGGCCTCAAACATTCCTGAAGCTGTGATTTGCCATCTTTAAAATGAGTCTACTGCATTCGCTGTTCAGTCTGGTCTCCTTTATGGTAGCGCAGACTGGGTGACCGCTTTACTACACATATCTTCTGTCCATAAAAATGACTGTGCTTCCAGTTGTCTGCCACTTAAAGACATCATCATGTTCCCACACCAACATTTCCGTTGCAAGCCTGTTGCAGTGTTTCAGCAAGTTTCAGTGCAAAGTATAGCATTTCATTTTCTGCTTGAGGACCTTGGAGCCTCTGGAACTCAACACAGAGATCAATAACTTTAGAATCTAATTCCACCTTCCATGTTTTTCACCCGCTCCCAGACCCTCATTCTGTCCTGATATGAGTTGCTATAAGCACAACCAAACTACTCTTATCCACTCTCAGCCCTATTATCACATGACATGGGTTGCTTTTAGCACAGCCTACTCATTCTCTCCTACTCTCAGCTCTCATTATTACTTATTCAGCTTCTCTTCTGTCTGACCTACTACTAATATTCCCCATATCTGCTTACATTTCTTACCTCTCTAATTCTGGGCTCCATCTCCACTTATCCATTCACCTCTCCCCCGCACTATCCCAATCTCATCTTCAGTATAAATACTACATTTTCTTAGCTGCTGTCAGTCCTCATGAGTTACCAGACTTGAAATGATAATTCTGCTTTCTCCCCATGGATGCTGCCAAACATACAGAGTTTTGCTAGCAATTTCTATTTTTGTATTACTTTGGTACATCTGTGCTCTATTCCCTTCAAGCTCATGGCACTTCAGAAAAGGTTCACTTGATTGATTCCAAAAATGAGAGGCTGTCTTATGAAGAGAGATTGAGAAGTTTAGGCCTGTACTCTCTGAAGCTTAGAAGAATGACTCGCAATCTAATAGAGTCAGACATGTCCAGCACAGAAACGGACTTTTCGGTTCAACTCGTCCATGCTGACCAGGTATCCTAAATTAATCTAATCCCATTTGCCAGAACTTGGCTCATATCTCTCTATTCATACACCCACCCAAATGCCTTTTAAATGTTGTAATTGCACCAGTCTCCACTACTTCTTCTGGCAGCTCATTCCATATATGCATCACCCTTTGCGTGAAAAGGTTGCTCCTTATGGGCTCTCCCACCCAGAGAAAAGACCATGTCTATGTACCCTATCCATGCCCCTCATGATTTGAAAACCGCTGTACAGTCACCCCTCAGCCTTTGATGTTTCAGGAAAAGCAGCCCCAGCCTATTCAGCCTCTCCCTATAGCTCAAACTCTCCAACCCTGGCAACATCATTGTAAATCTTTTCTGAACCCTTTCAAGTTTCACAACATCCTTCCTTTAGGAGACTGACCAGAAATGCACACAATATTCCAAAAGTGGCCTAACCAATGACATGTATAGCTGCAACATGACCTCCCAACTCCTATACTCAATGCTCTGACCAATAAAAGGAAGAATACCAAATATCTTCTTCAATATTCTTTCTACCTGCAACTCAACTTTCAAGGAGTGGTATATAAGGTCTTAGAGGATTGATAAAGTAGACATCAAGACGATGTTTCATGTGGGGCATCTAGAATGAGATGTCATAGTTTTAGGATAACAGGTAGCAAATTTTAAATATGAGAGGAAGAATTCTCTTGAAAGGGTTGTGAATCTGTGGAATTCTGTGATATACATTAAATTTAATAAGGAGATCGACAGATTGTTAATTATTAAAGGGCTGAAGACTTATGGAGACTGGGCAGGAAAGTGGAGTTGAAGCTGAGATGAGATCAGCATTTTAATTATTTTATGCCATTTTAATGATTTATGCATGCGGATCTAAAAGTCTCTTTGAACCTTCACTGTTTCCAGCTTTTAATGATATTGAAGTGAACTTTCCTTTTTAAGTTAATGTGGATAATTTCACATTTAACTACTTTGAAATCGACTAGGCCTAATTTTGACCATTCATAGAATACATTACTATTTCATTGTAATTTCACACTACCTTCCACTGTGCTTATAATGCTGCTTATCTTTGTGTCATTGGCTAATTTGAATACATGACTTGCTATTCTATCACCAAAATAATTTTTAAAAATATGTTCTAATCAACAAGTTCAGCGATGTTTTTATACATCTCTAGAGCAGATGGGACACGACCATGACACCACAAGAACCCTTCAAAGTCATTAATAAGTATAGTGAAGATGTGGAGCCACAATTCAATTCCTTGTAGGATGCTACTAATTTTTAGATGTCTTTTGTTATTTTAACATTTTTTTCTAATTAACTTTTTCGAATCAGATAGTACCCCCACTATATCAATTAAGAACACCTGCCCATTCACTCTATTCATTATATCTTTAATTATAAAGGGGATCATGAAGAATGGCTCTGAAAATCTTCTGAATTTGGTCCACCTTTCCAAACTAAGTAAAGAATTCATTAATAAGGTTTTACTGTGAGCAATGCGAATAGCTGGCGCTGCCTTGCACTCCTTGTAATCTTCCTCCATCTCCTTAAGATCATCCATGAAAAACCCATACCTTGTTGCTCCTGCAGGCTTAAATCAAGTTGCTGTCCAATGTTGTTTAGAACATAGTACAAGATATCCACCCTGGCGGAGGTCTTTGCATATACCTGAATATATTCAGCTTGTTGGTATTAATCAAAATGTTCTTTGGCTTCATTTGTCATCTTTCCAACAGGTGTCAGCAGCTGAGTTTGAAGTGGGTATTCCATGTATCCTTGAGGCCACCATTTAAGTTTCCAGGTGCAAAGTCATTGAGGAGACTGGTGGTTGCAGTTTGAAAGCATCATGCCAAATATCCAGAAATCTGCAAGTGTACCTTTTTGTGGTTGCACCCTATGTGGACACTAGTGGGATGGAAGTCCAAGGGGTTTGCAAATTCTCCTGGTTAATACAGGGATGTGCAGATGTGTATTGTGAATTGTGCTCCACATATCTGGGAAGACAGCTAGAGGTGCAATCCTAAATGCCTACTCATTGTGACAAGCATTATTGCTACAAAAGTTCGTATTATTGCTGGCACTGACAAAAAACTAGTCACCTGCCTTATCTATTTGTGGACTGCCAACTGAAACAAAATCTGGATGTGTTTCCAACAGACCCCTGGAATATTGAGAGGCAAATTTTGATCATGATGACAACTTCAACAGTCACCAATAATGCATGGCCATCAGGGTAGCAGGGAGTAGGGTTTCTTCAAATTCACAGATGTGAGCAAATTCTGATGTGACAACCACATGTTCAACTATGTCAAGGAACAGCAGCATTTTCTGTTTCTTCTGCTTGAACACTTATGTTGTGTGTAGTGCCTTATGTGAGTTGCACCATTCTTTTGTTTCCCTCTCAACAGCAGGCTGCAGCTGTATTGGTCACATTGTATTCTTGTCCAAAGTCTCAGCTAACACAAAGAAGACACATCTTGTGGTACACCACAACATGATTTCAAAATGGAAATTTAAAAACCATACAACATCAGGTTATAGTCCAATGTGTTTATCTGGAAGCAGTAGCTTTCAGAGCGCTGTTCCTTCATCAGATAATTGTGGAGTATAAGATCGTATATCACAGAATTTATATTAAAAGGGATTACAGCACTACAGATCAGGAAGTGCTCAAACTCGATCAATATCCTGACAACAGTACCTCGATGAAGGCATAATTTGGAGGTGCCAGTGTTGAACTGGAATATACAAAGTTAAAAATCACACAACACTCGGATATAGTCCAACAGGTTTGCTTGGAAGCACTAGTTTTGGGAGTGCTGCTCCTTCACAACCACCTGATGAAGGCTCTGAAAGCTAGTGCTTCCAAATAAACCTGTTAGGTGGAGGCTAACATCTATGTAGCAGTGTTCACCTTACTAAACCAGACCAGCACTTTCTACTGATCTTAAACCAACATTTGGGTAATATTTATTTTCAAATAGGGTTTTGCTGTTGTTACACCAACTTTGGTTAAACTATATTTAACTTCTTTTATTTGTAGTTTAGTATTTCAGTCTGCAGAGTCAACTATCCATTCCACATAGAAAGGTGATGATCAAAACCAATAGTATTACTGGACAAAGTAAGGCAGCTTCTGTGTTTCTTTGGCCAGAACACAACATTATACCACACCATAAATGTTATCAAACAATAGATACCTGAAACATTATTTAAGCAAAGTCAGACATATTGGCCCTGAAATTCAGCCATATAATACTTGTGTATGATCATTTAATATGGTGGATCTAAATTGCAGTCTCTGGTACTCCATCAGAAGGATAAGTCCATTAAGACCATGATAAAGATAGCAGACAAAAATCTGAGATGTTAAGCCTTCTTACACCAGTGTCTAATAGGGGTTAGTACTGATTTGGATACCTGTAAGTGAGAAACAAGTAGTACCTAAACCAGCTTTGAAAACTTTGGAAGATAACATAAAATAGTACACCATTACCATTCTGTGTCAGTTTAGTGGATGATAGTAGAGTTGAGATCCAAAAGAACTCCTTGGTACTTCGTTGAAATATGAGACTGGATGGAATGTTGGCACAGCCACTGAAGTCTTCTTTACAGCAGGGAAGACCCAGGTACAGCCCATGGTTACTGAAAGTGCTATTTTCATCACACTGCAAAGTAAAATTCCAAGGTTAATTTTATTCTTTCTACAATTATTCTCCATCATTCATCTTATCATCCTCTCTATGCTTCTCATTTCTGCAACTTCATCCTTTTGCTGAAAGACCATAAGGTGACACAATCCATGGCTTTCACTATACCTCTCAGCTGACGGATTGGTAAGCCAAAGCTTTGGTAATCAATTTTATAATAACACAAACCATTATATTGATAAGCTAATTGATCTCTTTTGAGATATGATATTCGTTCCTAAAACAGAATGTAAATGACAATTCTTTTAAAGGTACAAGTTCAACAAAAAACAGTAAAAATATTGATCTTTATCACAAGTAGGATGTGATATCAAAGGGTGGAAGTGTTGTACAGAACCTGTTAGGGTGAAGGGCAAGGCTGGTAGGTGTAGAGAATGATTGATGACTAGAGAATTTGAGGTTCTGGTCAGGAAAAAGAAGGACGTATAAGTCAGGTATAGACAGCAGTGAATCCCTACAGGAGTATAAGGGCAGTAGAATCAAGAGAGCAAAAAATTTTCACTTTCATAATGGTGATGGTGCTTTGGCAAATAGGGTTAAAGAGAATACAAAGGGTTTCTACAAATACATTGAGGACAAAAGAGTATCGAGGGAGAGAATAGGGCCCCTCAAAGATCAGCAAGGCCGCCTATATGTGGAACCACAGGAGATCGGCGAGATACTAAACGAGTATTTTGCATCAGTGTTTACTGGATATGGAAGATAGAGAACTTGAAGAAATAAATAGCGATATCTTAAAGTGTCCAGATTAAAGAGGTGGTGGTGCTGGACATCTTAAAATGCATAGATTCATGGGACCGGTTCTGGTGTACCGTGGAGCCTTGTGGGAAGCTAGGGAAATTAGTGCTGGGCACCTTACTGAGATATTTGTATCATTGATAGCCACAGGTGAGGTGCCGGAAGAATGGAGGTTGGCTAATGTGGTGCCATTATTTAAGAACGTTGGTAAGGAAAAGCCAGGGAACTACAGACAGGTAAGCCTGATATCAGTGGTGGGCAAGTTGTTGGAGGGAATTCTGAGGAACAGGAGTTACATGTATTTGGAAAGACCAAGGACTGATTAGGGATAGTAAATATAGCTTTGTGTGTGGGAAATCATATCCCATTAACTTGAGGACTTTCCCACAGCAGATATTATTATAAATTACTTGGCCTATATGATGGTCTATCTTTTATGTACAAGCTATTTTTCCTTCTTGCAGCCAAACTAATGTTCTTTGGCAAATGACATGGATCTGCATAGCCCAAAGCTGAAAATTGATCACCACATCAGTTGACATGGCTGATTGTCAATGTGATAATGCTGGGTCAGATGCCTCTTCAGTAGAAGGGACCAGCATGGGGGACCATGCAGAAGTAACTGGATATGTAGCGTGTTGCATCTGGCTTCTATTGTGCTGTCTCCAGCAGTGACTCATTGAAATGTGATGATTGTATCACTTATATAATGGTGCTGATACCATAATAGGGCATTATAGGACCGAACTCAATACATTTATTATACTGAGAGAATGCCCTCAGAACAGTTCTCAAGCTTAACCTGTCACTTGCAAGTGCAGCATTTCTATTCCATCCTTCAGCCAATGTGCTGCAGTTATCTATTGGGCTACGGCAGGTCTCTGGTCAGTCTTTCAGGAAAATTTTCACTTTCATAATGGTGATAATTGCCATTATGTTTTCATGTAGAGAATTATAATGATTTTACAAATGCTTCCTGAAAGGATTATGGAAGCAAAACTAACAAAAACTGGCAAAACAAAATAGGAGAAATGCTTTGCATGAATGATTTACAGTTCTACAAAATTAAAGTTGTTCTTTTAGAGAGGCAGTGCAAGCATGTTGGGTTGAATGGTCCATTCGGTGCTGTGTTGGTAAATGTACTAAAGATATGCCACCTTGAAACCACTAACCTTATCCAAATCAGAATTTTGAGAGCTTTGCAATTAATTACATTTACTTATAGAACCTGCTATGCCAACAGCATGTTCTTGCTTCATTCAATATCTGCATTTACCAAATAAATCATTTTGTGACAATTACAGCAGGTTCACATGCTTTCAAAATGATGAGTTCAAAATTGATTCTAACTATGTTTGTTTGAAAGCTGGCCACAGTAAATTATTACCTATAGCAATTATAATAACCCACAGACAACAACTGTAGCATCACCAGGCTCCTCACACACAGCAGGAAAATCAAAGTGAATTGCATTTAAATTAAGAGATGCAGAATGACATTGTCATGAAGGCCAGTGGTAAAGGGCTAAGAAGAATCTGATCTCTGCACACTAGAATACAAATCTGTCTATATTTCAACACATTAAACGCCATTGGTTAAACCCAGGCCTTCTATTAGAGAATGGTTGACTTTAGAATACTATTGCAGAACAGTAATGAGCAATGTGTTGATGCCTCTGTCAACCATTAGGGAGTTTGGGCTCTGAACTAGAATATCACTAGGGAGGAGCCTATGAGTCTCAAATGGGGGAAATGTCTGTGCTAAAGACGATGACAGGGTGTGTCTTTTACCCCAGTATGTCTGATTCCAACTGATTGTTAGAGCTAGGAGGAGGCACTGACACCCATAACAGATTGCTGAATATTCTAGTCTACAGCCATTTGAAAGGACTGTTGAATGAGTTTGAATCTGAATTGTAGTAAGAATGGCTGTTGACAGGATACCACACTTAAACTAATGTGCAACATAAGATGAGAGGTTGTATCTAATGCAGGTTATTCTGCTATAATGCATGCTTCAACAGCGTGAATTGGCTATAACGCGATTGACGAATTGTAGGTGTTGTTTGGATAACGTGAACTTTCTACTGAACACGTATAGTGATTTTCTATTAATGATCTTTTACAGTGCGATTTTCTATAGCAGTTTTCCATCATGTGATCTTCTATAGCACGAGCTTGCAGAGGAACACAATTGTCGCGTCATAGCAGAACCACGTATAGGAAATCAAAGAGAACTGTAGTTACCTTGTAGACGTACAGTTCATGGACGTCATCTGAGAGTGTTGTACCATCGTCACGCATCAGTGGTGTAAATGCAAAACCAAACAGCTTCTTTTCACCTTTATCTTTTGCTAAATAAAAATTGAATTTTGAAATTAGAACCGTGGATAAGAACAATTTTTAACATTATCTGTATTATAGAACATATAATTCCAAGTTTATCCTGGTCAGTTTATAGTGATATAACCAAAACATATATAGTGGTGGCCCCAAACTTGAATTTGTAATGGCGAAGTTAATCCTGCTTTCAGCTATTATGGAGTGAATTGGATAGCAACATCTAGCATACATGCATACATATTTAAACACACAAATCCAAATATGCTGTCAGGGATACCCTGCTCCTCCATAGATGTTCTCACTGACAAACTTGGCATTAAAAGAGATATATATGGATGAACTTAGAGTACTTGACCACTAATTTCTCATTAAATATGACAGAAAAGTTAGGGCTGGTAAATTCAGCAATGAGCGAACTTGAAATAATGTGTTCAGACATAATTATTGCGAAACAACTGTCTGATTTTAAAAGTATAACTTCTCAATGTTCAATGTTAGAATCATATAGTTTTTACGACAAGGAAAAAGGCCCTTTGGCCTATTGTGTTCGTGCCAGTCATTAAGCATCTATATATTCTAAACCAATTTTCCAGCACTTGGCCCATAGACTTGGATGCTATGATGTTTCAAGTGCTTCTCTAATTACTTCTTAAATGTTGAGGGTTTCTGCCTTTGCCACCATTTTAGGTAGTGAGTTCCAGATACCCACTATCCTCTGGGTGAAAACATTTTTCCTCAAATGGCTTCTAAACATCCTCCTTCTTTCCTTAACAATGTGTCACAGGTTATTGATCCCTCTACTAAGGGGAAAAGTCTCTCCCTATTTAGCCTGTCTATACGCTCATAACTTTGTGCATCTCAACCAAGTCACCCCTCAACTTTCTCTACTCTGAGAAGAACAATTGCAACTCTTTATATAACTGTATCACTCCAGCCCAAGCAACATCTTTATGATTTTCCTCTGCATGCTCATTAGTGCAATCACATTCTTCCAATAGTGCAGTGACCAGAACTACACACAGTATTCTAGATATGGTCTAACTAACAATTTATATACTTCCATTAAAATCTTGTTACTCTTGCATTCAATGCCTTGACCAATAAAGACAAGTATTCCATTTGCCTTTTAACCACCTTATCTAGCTGTCCTGTAATCAGGGTGGGAAGAGTCTTTGATTATGTTGATTACTTTCCCAAGGCAGTGGGAAGTGTAGACAGAGTTAATGGAAGGAAGGCTGGCATTCGTGATAGACCCGGCTGCATTATATCTCCTATTCATCGTTCAGAAGTCAATTAGTATTGGAAGTCTCTTCCTTAACCTAATCTGATTTTCCTTATCAGGACGTGATTTAAATCAAATTTTTTGCTTTAGACTCTACATGGCTCAGTAAGCTGACTGTTTGAAGAGCATCAGTGTTTCTTGCTATTCCCACAGATACCATAGGTCTCCTGTACCACAAGCAGAGAGGATATAATGAGGATACAAAAAGATATAGATTAACTGAGTGGCAAAGATATGGTAAATGTCCATTATTGGAAAATGTGTATGCTCTAAATTGCAAGAATAATAAAGAACTATATTTTCTAAATGGTGAGAGACACACATCTCTGAGATGCAAAGGGGTCTGGTCCTGGTGCATTCATTATAAAAGGTTAGTATTCAGATACAACAAGTAATTAGAAAATCCAATGTTATAATTTATTGAATACAAAAGTAGAGAGATTGTGCTTCAATTATACAGGCTACTGGCGAGATCATATTTGGAGTACTGCACATAGTATTGGTCATCTAATTAAGGAAGTAAATGTGTTGGAGGCAGTTCAATGAGGGTTTACAGACCAGTAGCTGGAAGAAAGAGAGAAGAGAGCGATAATGAGAGATTGAAAGTGAGTGATTGAGTGACTGACTAAGTGAGAGTATGGATGTGGGTGCGTGCATCTCAAAATGAAAGGTTGGATAGGTTAGGCTTTTACCCAGTGGCATTAAGACCATTAGGTGACTTGATTAGGTGACATAAAAGATCCTGAAGGGTCTAGACAGTGTAGATGTGGAGATTATGCTTCCTCTATGGGAAAATTTTGAACTAGGGATCACCGTTTAAAAATAAAGGATCACCCATTTAAAACAATGAAAAAGCAATTTTTTTTTCTCTGCCAGAGGGTTGTGAGGTTTTGGAACTCTATTCCTGAAAAGGTGGTGGAAGCAGCTGGTGGAATATTTTTAAGACTGAGATAGATAGATAGCAACAAGGTGGGGGGGGGGGGGGGGGGAGGGTGAAAGATAATTAATCATAGGTGGGGATGTGGATTTGAAGTTACAATCAAATCAGCTATGATCGTATTGAATGGCACAGCAGGCACCAAGACTGATGGCCTGCTCCTGTTCTGAATTCATATGGCAATACAGTATTAGATGTAGATTCAAATTGGTCTCCTCTCCAAAGGCTGCATAAAAAATTTGTGAACAACTGTCAGGAATGTCTATGTCAAGATCTATTCTGTTGGCTCTGACTACAAGTTCAGGGTATTGAAAACAATATTCTGCTGAGGGACAACAAGGCATCTCTCAAATTGTGATAGCATTTTTTTAACGTTCACGATCAAACATTCTGTGCTGGGCAAGGGTATCACACAGGATTCTGCAGTCAGAATTCACACATTTTGATTAAAAAGAATCTTTTGCATCTTCCTCCACTCTTTCTGACTTGCAGATATTGATTCAAAGAAGAACAAAGAACAGTACAGCACATGAATAGGCCCTTTGTTCAACAAGCCTGCACTGACACACAGCTAAATTAAAAACCTTTTTGCCTCTATGCGGCCCATATCCAACTATTCCCTGACTATTCACGCATTTGTCAAGATGCCTTTTAAATGTTGCTATCGTGTGTGCTTCTGCCACGTCCTCTAGCAGCACATTCCAGACACTTACTATCATCTGTATAAAAATAAATTGTCTCTCACATCACTTTTAAATTTTCCCCTTTTACCTTAAACCTACATCCCCTAGTAATTGACATTTCTACTTTGGAAAAAAAGACTCCCAAGTATCCACTAACCATACCTCTTATAATTTTGTAAACTTTTATCTGGTCGCCCGTCAGCCTCCGACATTCTATTGAAAAATAAACCAAATGTGTCCAATTTCTTCTTAGAGCGAATATCCTCCAAACCAGGCAATTCCCTGGTAAACCTTTTCTGTACACTGTCACAAGAGGTGAGTCCACATTCAAATGCACCACTTTATAAAACTTGAAACCACCCAAAGCTCTGCTGCCCATGTCCTAACTTACAATGCCCCACTTTCCATTATCCATATGGTTGCTGACTTTTATTGGCTCCTAGTTATGCAAATTGAAAATTCTCAATCCCACAGCCACCTCAACCTTGTTTCTGTAATCTTCACTAGCCCCCAAGGTCTTGTGTTAAGCCATGATCGATTCTTCCACTCAACTTTTCTCTTCCTGTTGGGAACCACTGCTGGATTTCCCAATCTATCCATGAAATAAGATCCCACACTCCTGGCTACATTCTCGTGAATCTTTACTGTACCCTCTCCAATACCTTCACATCCGTTTGAAAATGTATATCCTAAACTGAGGCAAAAACACTGTTTACAAAGGATTCATCAAATGTCCTCACTTTTATTCTCTGTGCCTTAACTTATACAGTCCACATACTTCTAAAATCTCTTTCTCAACATGCCATCTTCAATGACTTATGCAGGTATAGCATAAATCCTTCTGTATGCATCACTTCAGAAAAGATGTTTTCTGAATGATAGCATCAATCTTTTGTCAATAAAACCCATCTGTACAGTGAGTGCCAGACTAAGAAAACAAATGTAATATTTAACTTTACATTGTTTTGAACCATTTATTGTTGTGGGGATCAGTTAGCTCAGTTGGCTGTATGGCTGGTTTGTGATGCAGAGTGATGCCAACAGTATAGATTTAAGTCCTGCATTAGCTGTAGATACCATGAAGGACTCTCCTTTTCAACCTCTTCCTCTGCCTCAGACATGGTGACCCACCATCAATTGTCTCTGACGACAGAGTAGCTCTCTGGTCTTGGAAGACTATGTGATTTTACCTATTTTAGTTACAAATTATCAAAACATTTTGCCACAGTTTTTCTAAATATCAAAAATTCACATTTGCCAAAATCAAATTACCTCAGCATATCGATTTTGTTTTCAGTGGTGAGCACTTTTTGAATTACTCGCACCACCCCTCCAGACTCTCTGTTCCTGCCTCCCTCTCTAGAACTGTACCCTCCATTGTATCCTCTTTGTACCCTTATCAAACGTATAATTTCACATTCCCTGCATTCAATTTCAGTATGTAGTGATTGTAACGGGGACAGCCAGGTGGACCTCATAAAGTATCAGTTCTTTGATTGGGGTTGTTAATCTGGTCCAATCAGGGAGCCCTGGCAGACAGATATACACAGGAGTGTTTCCCCGTCCAACTCTATTTTGATTTAGTCCTTACCCTCCCCTTCACTGTTTTGATCACACAGCATTGCCCTTTGATGTGCACTTTGTGTCTTTCACTGTGTCTCACACCTGCACACACACACACCA
The DNA here is from genome assembly GCF_047496795.1 of Chiloscyllium punctatum. Taxonomy (NCBI): domain Eukaryota; kingdom Metazoa; phylum Chordata; class Chondrichthyes; order Orectolobiformes; family Hemiscylliidae; genus Chiloscyllium; species Chiloscyllium punctatum. The sequence continues at coordinate 70,081,104 of NC_092750.1, forward strand.
TGGGTGCTGGGGAATAAAAATAAGCACTACCGCCTAACTGCGGTAGTGTGGGGGTTGAATAAAAAATAAAAAAAAATAAAACAGGGGTCTGCCCTTCTCTTCACTGTTTAAAAAAAAATAAAAAATAAATAAATAAACAGGACTGTTTCCCCGTCCAACTCTATTTTGATTTAGTCCTTACCTTCCCCTTCACTGTTTTGATCACACAGCATTGCCCTCTGATGTGAAGGGCAGTGCTTGTCATTGGCCACTTGGGTGTTTTTCCTATCTTCCTGGTGGTGGAAATTGAATAAAGATTCGTGCACTTTGTGTCCTTCACTGTGTTTTACACCTGCACACACACACACCATGGGTGCTGGGGAATAAAAATAAGCACTACCACACTTAGGCGGGAGTGTGGGGGTTTAAAAAGAAAAAAAAAATAAAAAAAAATAAAAAAATAAAAAAAATAAACAGGAGTGTCAGTGGTCCTGTTCACTCAGAGCTAGCTCTGAGGAAGCTGGATTAGTGTCAAGGATTCTCCATGTATAAATAAAGGGTGACTTGGTGACAGGATACCGGCCTCACAGAATCCTCTACAGTGTGGAAACAAGTCATTGGCCCAACAAGTCCACACTGACCGTCCTAAGAGTATCACCCAGACCCATTCCCCAATCCTATTATTCTACACTTCCTTTGACTAATGCCCCTAGTTTACACATCCCTGAAAACTATGGGCAATTTAGCATGGCCAATTCACCTAACCTGCACATCCTTTGGACTGTGGGAGGAAACCAGAGCACCTGGAGGAAACTGTCGCAGACACGGGGAGAATGTGCAAACTTCACACAGTCGCCCAAAACTGGAATCAAACCCAGGTCCCTGGCGCTGTGAGGCAGCAGTGCTAACCACTGAGTCACCATGCCGCCCCATGTGGAATTACTTCAAGTGCACTTTATTTACATTAATACCACTTTTGTATAGTATGTAACACATGCAGATCTGCATACATTTTCACTCTGACAAAAGATTGGAATCTCAAATAAAATAGAATACTAAAATAGAAACCCCTACAGTGTGAAAGCAGGCCATTCAGCTCATTGAGTCCACACTGACCTTCTGTACAGTATCCCACCCAGACCCACCCTCTCCATGTAACCATGCATTCCCCATGGCTGACCCACTTAGCCTGCACACTATAGGCAATTTAGCATGGCCAATCCATCTAACCTGCACATCTTTAGATTGTGGGAGGAAACCAGAGCACCTAAGGGAAACCCATGCTGACATGGAGAAAATGTGCAAACTCCACACAGACAGTCGCCTGGGGTGAAATCAAACCCAGGTCCTTGGCACTGTGCCGCCTCAGCAATGGGACATTCTTAATCAACCTTCAAAGATTTTATGACACGCTCATGACTTAAACTCAGTCCTTCTGACCTAAAGGACACTACTACTGCACCACAAGACACCTCCCATACCCAACTAAGTGTCTATGGACAGAGAAACTGTGGTGTCCCACAAGGATCTGTGCTGGGGCCTCAATTATTCACATTATTTATTAATGATGTGAATAATGGCATAAAAAATCATGTAGCGAAATTTACTCAAGACACAAAGTAGACAGCATTATAGACAGCATAGGTGACAGCATAAAACGACAAATGGATATTGATAGATTTAAGTGAATGGGCAAAGTATGTCAGATGGTGTTCAATTGAAGCAAGCATGAGGTTATCCATTTTGGATTGAGAAAAAAAATGATAGATCATGGCATTTCTAGGTACAAAGTTAAATACAGTGGATGTTCAAAGATACTTGGGTGTTCAGGTGCAAAGATCTTTAAAATGTCAGAAAAGGATGAAGAAAATAATCAAGAAAGCTAATGGAATACTGGCCTTTATATTTAGAGGATTGGAGCACAAGGATACAAAACCTCATTTGGACTCCATTTGGAGAACAGGTCAGGCAGCCTCACAGGAACAGGAGAGTGGACGTTTCGGGCATAAACACCTGAAACATCGACTCTCCTGTTCCTCCGATGCTGCTTGATTTGCTGTGCTTTTCCAGCACCACACCTTTTGACTCTGATCTCCAGCATCAGCAGTCCTCACTTTCTCCATTTGGAGAACTATAGCAGATCTGGACACCACACTTTAGGCCTTGGAGGTACAACATAGGTTAACAAAAATGATATTTTGACTTCAGGGGTTAGATTATGAGGAGAGATTATACAAATTAGGTCTGTTTTCTCTAGAATTTAGAACATTAAAGGATGATCTGAACAAAGTCTTCAAGATATTAACAGACAAAGGTAGATGAAGATAAACTATTTTCACTGTTTGGGGATTCTAGAATTAGGGGGCATAGTCTGAGAATTAGGGCCAGACTGGCAGGAGAGATGTTACAAAGCACTTCAAAACATAAATGGTGATAGAGATTCGAAACTCTCTTCCACAACTGATAGAAGCTGGATCAGTTAATTTTAAATCTGAGATAGATTTTTTTTTGTTAAGCAAAGGTATTAAGGGATATAGGCCAAAGGCAAGTATATGGAGTTAGACCACAAATTAGCCATGATCTCAGTGAATGGCTGAACAGGCTCCAGGTGCTGAATAGCCTAATCATGTTCTGAACTCAGCATTTCAGATCAATTAACTTTGGTCAGAAACTAACATGCTTTGGGCAAGAGAGAAGCAAAATATATATTTTTAATTCTTCCAGGAGTTGTGAGCATCACTGGTGTCCATCCGTGATTGCCCCGACAAGGTGGTGCTGAATCATCTTCTTGAACTGCTGCAGGATTGTGATGATGACAGTGAAGGAACACCAATATAGTTCCAAATCAGGATAGTGTGTGGCTTGGAGGGAAACTTGCAGGCGATGAATGCAGCTTCTAGAGTCTGCAAACAGCCAGGGTATTGCTGACCATTGTCAATATTTGGTGTCCATCTCCAATTTTCTGAGGGCAGTTACGAGTCAACCACATTGCCATGGGTCTGGAGTCACTTGTATGCCAGATCATGTAAGGATGGCAGATTTCCTTCCCTAAATGACATTAGTGAACTATATGATTTTTTATGTCAATCAATGATGATCTTGTGGCCATCAGTAAATTTTCCATCTAAGAGTTAAATCAATAAATGAATTTAAATTCCACTAGGGTAAAGTCCTATTAGGAACCCCACAGTACTTTACTTAAATGGTTAATTTTTACTCAATCTGTATCTGATGGCTATTCCAGTCTAGGATAAAGTGGGAGCAATTTGAGATGAGCTTGATGCTAACCTCATCTAAAGTCCACTCACAATAATTCCAATAGGATTGGGATTGCTGTCTCTAAGGGTAGTTTTTTTAGTACTTTTACCCTTCTCTAATGTTTACATGACTAAATCAAAACAAAAAAAATATATAGTTTCTGTTAACTGTTTGATTGCTCATAAGAGGTTAACCTTGAGATTCTTGGAGATTCCAGGACAATGCTGGAGTGATGGCAATCCCAGAAAGGACAGTTCTTTGGACAATGATTGTAAGTGGAATTACTGAGATCAAAAAATGTAGCTCAATAATGTGAATGCAGACAATGATCATTGTGCTTAAATGATAATGCCTGTGGCACTACTGTATTGGGCTGGGTGTTAATTTCACACTGTAGGGATTCTATGAATCATCAATTACAGTTGATAAGCTGTCAACAGCAACAACAGATGAAGCACTAGTGATGGTCACATGATTGCGTGTGTATGTGTACATGTGCATGGCACTCTTAAGTCAGTGAGAAAGAAGGGCAACTGGACAGGACATGATCAAGTCAGGAAGTAAATGTGACAGGTGGAGACAGGATAGCAGAAGTATGATTAAAGGAGGTTAGCTGCATTGTGTTGATCAGGAGAATGAAGTGTGACTTTGGGTGAGTAGTGGCCAGCAGCGGTTCATGAATTTTCAATATGGGGTCAAGAGGAAAAATCTTGCTTTATTTTGCGCCATGTTCTGCCATATGTAGTTTATAATCTTACTTTGATTACAGCCTGCAACCATCCCTTTAAGGACAACCTGTCGGCCAACACGTAGACCTGGTTTTCCTAAATGTGGCAGAGCAATGCCCATCACTTCAGATCAATTCATTTTAACATTAAGGGGCCTGAACAGGGAATTTGATCCCTTCTCTTGTATACTTTTGTCCTTTACCAAAATAGTATGAACTGCAAAAGTATTATTTAATGAAAAACATCTCCTGCCCATAACATTAGAAACTTGGGAAGACTTTTGGTGCCCGAGGAAACAGGTGTTATGGGCTTTGTCTAATAGCTCTGATAGGACTCCTAACAAATAAAAATTCAAACTTCCAGCAATTAAGCAAACTGGGCCGTGAGATTTCACATCTTAAAAGAAAAACAAGCTTCATGAGAATTATGTGAATTAGGCACTGTCAACTTAATACTGTAATTTACAATTAGTTATGCTATCAGTTCTACATTTCCACCCCCCCAACCAAAAATAATTTTATTATATGTCATGACAATCTTGAAGCTACATTAACTTCTTTAGGGACTCAACCCATAAATATGTCACAGCTCTTCCCAAATTTAATTGTTCTCAGCGTTCTGTGAAGTCAAATTTTATGGGGATCTTTCTTTCAGCTCTTTAGCTAAGTGACCCTTCAACTTTTATTTATGATCATACAGCTCTGGATGTCTTTGTTCTTAATTCTGGTTCCCAACATGTATCCAACATCATCCTTGCAGCTTCCAAGCTGACTCTAATAACTGCTCTTACAAGGTTTGAGGACACTAGATTTTTTTTCCTTTAGCTGCAAACCAGGCAAATGTTCCAGCTGCTCTTTCCATCACTAATTCCAAATTGAACATTAGACTCATCTGCATTCCACACAGTGAATGATACAGTTGGTATTTTATCTGCTTAAAATACAGAATTGACCAACAACTATCTCTTATTGGCTTTCTTGATCCAATGAGATTTGGACTTTATTGAAGCAAATCTTTATCTGCTGTGAGAAAAATCCAATTAACCTTAACAAATAAAACCTCTACTCCCTTTGCCATTCTCTATGACAATGTTTTGGGATATGTTTTGGGAATCTTCATGTGAATTAATTGTTTTACATTGAACACAACTCTTTAATTTTGTAACCCATACAAATAAACTATATTGCTAAAAGTTTTGATGACTTTTCTCCACAATTTCTATTTATATGAAGGAACCTTGTTGATCAGCAAATGGGACTAGGTCAGATTGGACAGAAGGGTCTGTTATCATGCTGTATGACTCCACGACAAATTAATAAATTGTTGCAGAAGTATATTTATAGAAAGGTGACCGCAGTACAATAAGAATTTTCAAATAAGTTTGATAAAAATGTAGTTTAATCTGAAACCAGAGTCTTAAATCTAAACAAAGACAATTAAGAAAGTAAGAGAAAGAAGTTGACTGCAGTGGATTGGAAAAAGTACATTAAAATGTTGATGGTAGATAGGAAATGACTATGATTAAAATAATTAATGTTCGGTTTTCAAAAGACATGGTTTAAGGTAAAAATATCCAATATAAAAACAAGGGAGCTGTGGGTAACAAGGAAAGATAGTATTAGAAGAACAAAGCAGCCTGAGGAGGTTGTTAGAGAAAGTTGTAAACCCAAGGATTCCAAAAATATGAGAATTCAGCAAAGGATGACCATGAAATTGATAAAACGAAAGTATAGAAAATGATGCAGACTAGAAATTAATGTAAAAATATATTGTAAAAGCTTCTTAGGGTTATATGGAAAAAAAAGATTTTAAAAGCCAAATGCAGATGTAGTACAGGCAAAAACATGAACATTTCTAATAGGAAATCGAGGAATGGCTGAGAAACTTAATGAACATTTTGTGTCAGTATTCTCAGAGCAAGAAATAGATGTATCCCTGTAATAGTTGAGGCCTAATGGCACAGGGGGTGTGAAGAACTATAAGAAATTAATATTAGTCAAAAAAGTAGTCTTGGAGAAATTAATGGGAATGAAAATGAGCAAATCTCAGGACCCAATGATTTTCACCCGACAATGCTAAAAGAAATGGCTATAAGGATAGTGAATGCATTGGTGATCACCTTTCAAAGTGCTATTAATTCTACAATGATGCTTGCAGTTTGGAAGACTACAAATTTAACTCCAATGTTTAAAAAAGAATAGAGACAGAACAACAGAACTGTTAATCTGATTTCAGTAGTTGGAAAAATACAAGAATGGAACCCTCAGGGCCAGTTGGTTTTTGGAATTCAGAATTTCTTGGATTTCAGAATAAGGGACAGTTTAACGGTTAAATAAAAAAAACTTACTGAACAGCAGATACTCCTATGAGTACTACGAGCTCTGAGACAGAATTGATGCTCGCCAGTGATGGGCCATGCCCCCACGTCATATCTGAGTGATATGGGTCGAGTGGGTGTGAAGTTGGATTAACTGTTTGTATGCCAAACAACCTTGTTATGGAGAAAAAAACTTCACGAGAAAAAACTTTGGATTTCAGAGCTTTTTGGGTTTGGGGATTTCGGATAAAGGCTTGTGTACCAGTATAAGAATGTGACCACTGGACTTTGGAAATAATTGATTGGGAGAGTCAATATGAAGGGGAAATCATTTTTGACACTCTTAGTTTCTTTTTGAGGATGTTCCAGCAGAGTCAGTAAGGAGGAACCAGCGGATGTGGTGTATTTGGATTTTCAGAAGACCATTGAAAACGTCCCACAAAGGAGGTTGGCGAACAAAACTGAAGACTGATTAGGGATAGTCAACATGGCTTTGTGCGTGGGAAATCATGTCTCACTAACTTGATTGAGTTTTTTTGAAGAAGATTGATGAGGGTAGAGCGGTGGACATGATCTATGTAGACTTCAGTAAGGTGCTTGACAAAGTTCACCATGGTACTCTGGTTAGTAAGGTTAGATCAAATGGAACAGAAGAAGAACTAGCTATGTGGATACAGAACTGGCTCGAAGGAAAAAGAGAGTGTGGTGGTGGAGGGTTGCTTTTCAGACTACTGGCCTGTGACCAGCAGTGTGCCACAACGATTGGTGCTGGGTCCACTGCTTTTCATCACTTATATAAATGATTGAATTGAAGATAGGAGGTATGGTTAGTACGTTTGCAGGTGACACCAAAATTGGCGGACTAGTGGACAGCATTAGAGTTCAACAGGATCTTGATCAGGTGAGCCAATGGGCCGAGGAGTGGCAGATAAATGTAAGGTGCTGCATTTTGGAAAGGCGCTGCATTTTGGAAAGGCAAATCAGGGCAGAACTTACACACTTAATGGTAAGGTCTTGGAGAGTGTTGCTGAACAGAGACCTTGGAGTGCAGATTCACAGTTCCTTGAAAGTGGAGTTGCAGGTAATAGGATAGTGAAGGAGGAGTTTGGTATGCTTGCCTTCATTGGTCAGCGCATTGCGTATAGGAATTGGGAGGTCATGTTGTGGTTGTACAGGACATTAGTTTGGCCACTATTGGAATACTGCGTGCAATTCTGGTCTCCTTGCTATAGGAAGGATGTTCTGAAATTTGAAAGAGATCAGAAAAGACTTACAAGGATGTTGCCAGGGTTGGAGACTTGAGCTGTAGGCAGAGGCTGATAAACTGGGACTATTTTCCCTGGAGCATCAGAGGCTGAAAGATGACTGTATAGAGGTTTATAAAATCAGGAGGGGCATGGATAGGATAAATAGACAAGGTCTTTTCCCTGGGGTGGGGGAGTCCAAAACTAGAGGGTATAGGTTTTAGGTGAGAGGAGAATGATTTAAAATGGACCCAAGGGACAACTTTATCATCCAGAGGGTGATGCGTATATGGAATGAGCTGTCAGAGCAGGTGGTGGAGGCTGGTACAATAACAATCTTTAAAAAGCATCTAGATGAGTATATGAATAGGAAGGATTTAGAGGGATATGGGCCAAATGCTGGCAAATGGGACTAGATTTATTTAGGATATCTAGTCAGCATGGATGAGCTGGACTGATGGGTCTCTTTCAGTGCTACGTATCTCTGTGACTCTACATGGAATTGACAAAATATACTAGAATGAATTGAGGATTGTTTTTTTTCTGTTAACCAGTCAGTGGGAATGATTGCCAATTCTCAGGTTGGCAGTCTGTGACCAGTGGAATCACAAGGATCAGTGTTTGGGCACGGCTGCTTACAACTTGTAGATTTGGAAGTGTGGAACCAGCTGTAATAATTCCAACTTTTTGGATGACATAGAACATGGTTGGAATGTGTGCTATGAGGAGGATGCATTTAGATACACTGAATCTGTGGTCAAGAGCACAGTTGAAGAAGGGCTTATGCCCGAAACGTTGATTCTCCTGCTCCTTGGATGCTGCATGACCTGCTGCGCTTTTCCAGCAACACATTTTTCAGCTCTGACCTCCAGCATCTGCAGTCCTCACTTTCTCCTAGATATAATATAATGTGGGTAAGTGTGAAGTTATTCACATTGGTAGGAGGAACAGAATACGGAACATTTCTTAGAAGTTGAGCAGTTAGAAAGTGTTGATATTCAAGGAACTTATGTGCCCTTGTTCGTAAGTTACTGCCAAGCATGCAGGTGTAGTTTGGTAGGTAAAGGGGCGTATGTTCAACTTGAACCCTGGTTCAATGGAGAGTCTAGGAGGGCATTCCAACAGCAGCTCCATGCATACCTAAAAATGAGGTGTCAACCTGGCAAAGTTACCTAACAGGACTACTTTGGTGCCAAGCAGCAGCTCATAGAGCTAAGCAAGCCCACAACCAACAACAGGAGGAGGTTCTACAAATTTCTCCATCTTGAAAGATGAAAGAGCCCAGCACATCAGTGCAAAAGACAAGGCTGAAGCATTTGCAACCATCTTCAGTCAGATGATGATCCACCTCGGCCTCCTCAGTTGTCCCCAGCATCACAGATGCTAGTCTTCAGCCAATTTGAATCACTCACATGATCTCAAGAAATGATTAGATGCATTTAATACTGCAAAGGCCCTGACAACATTCCAACAATAGTACTGAAGACTTGTCCTCCGGAACTTGCTCCACCCATAGCTACACTTTTTCAGTACAGCTACAACACTGGCAACTAACTGACAATATGAAAAATTGCCCTGATATGTCCTGTACACAAAAAGCAAGACAAATCTAATCTGGCCAATTACTGCTCTCTCAGTCTATCATCAGTAAAGTAAATGAGAAAGCATTGGCCTAACGTAAGGTGCTGCATTTTGGTAAGGCAAATCAGGGCAGGAATTATACATTTAAGTGTAAGGTCCTGGGGAGTGCTGCCGAACAAAGAGACCTTGGGATGCTGGTTTATGGTCCCTTGAAAGTGGAATTGCAGATAGGGTAATGATGATGATGTTTGGTATATTTGAATTTACAGGTAGTTCTCATACAACACAGTAGTTGCGTTTCAGGGAAACTCACTTAATAGAAATAATGGAGCTGATGAAAAAAGTGTGGTTGGGGCAGACCAGCAAAAAATATTACTCGCGATTGCTCAAAAATCACCCAAAAGCCTAACATAGAGTGTAGCACAGCCTGAATAAAGGTTTAACTCATATTTATTAACAAAACAAGACAAAAGTAAACTTAACACATTATATTGAAAATATATTGTTAATGCAAGGATAGGGGGTCATCATGATCATCATCTTAAGGTGCAGTTGTGGCTGCAGAAGTGGATGGCTATTGTTGATTGTCTTCTGACTGTTTCTTGGGGGTTGGTTAAAAATAAATGCATCCAGTTTTGCTGCTTTGCCCTTTTTCTTCTGTCTTGAAGAAGCTGTTCATAGGATGCCAGATAATATCTTATTGAACAAACTGCTACCTTGCTGTGTTCTGCGTTATAATGGTTGTCCTCTAAGAGCTGCAACTGCCCCTCAATTTCCCTCAGAACAGAGAACAGAAGAAAAGTGGAAAGCTCTCGTGGTGCTGTATACTGGACTTCATCTTTTTCATCTCCAGCTTCCATGTCCCCCTCAGCAAGAAGCTGTTGGAGATCAGCTGTAGAGAGGTCTTCACAGTGGGACTCAAGCAGCTCGTCAATATCCTCATTTTCCACTTCTTCAAAGCTAGGCAGCTTTTCAAGGGCAACACAATGCTCTTTGATGTTTGGGAGCTCCCCTGATGGTTCACATCTTTTAAAATCTTGGACTACGGGAGGAAATGCCAACGCACGCTCCTTGTTTGCAAAGGCAGATTCACTGATTAACTTTACATTATGGAATGCATTGTGGTTCTTAAAACCAGCATCTCACCCACTGTCAGCACTCAAGGCAGGCACATCTGCAGGATTTTGAGCATTTTTCTTTCGATCTACATAAGTGGATAAGGCTTTCTCTTTTATGGTGAGAAAGGTTTTCCCAGATCGCTTTTTTGTTTGATCTTCTAACCAAACACTTAGAAGCCTCTCCACCTCCTCAAGTACCTTTGGCCACAACCTCACAGATTTCCTGAGACTCAGACTTGTTCCAGCAATACAGGTTGCTTTAATCTTTTCAGCACTGCCTCTAATGGTGCATAAGGTAGACTCCCTCATTCCTGTTAAGCAAGCTATATCACATGTTCTCTCCCTTTGCTCAAAATGCTTTATTACATCTAGCTTTTCTTCCAGTATTATAGCCTTTTGCATTCACCATCTGCAATTTTATCACCAGGACCCTTCTTGCTAACATTCTTGTCAGTATAACATTTTTGCAAAAATGGAGAGGCATAATGGAGAGGAGAAGATTGTGTGATATGCAGGAACAAATTAGAAAGACAAATGGTATGTACAGTTGGTTCTGCTATAATGTGAGTCTCTTCAACATGAATTCGCTATAATGTAATGAAAGAATATAGACTATTATTTGTAGAATGCGAACTTTCTTTACCTGTATTGACTATAATGTGATTCTGGTCCCATTGGTTTAAATTGTGCTGCTATTACGCGATTTTCTTATAACTCAGGATCACATGTGAACAGAACTATTGTGTTATAGCAGAACAGATTGTATAAGGATAATGCAGAGTTATACAGGGCTTATACAGGAATTATACAAGAATATTTTTGTCTCAGAGGGATATCAATGATTGGTTTAACATTCATTGGTTTAATTCTTGAGATGAAGCTGCTGAATGTATAGTACTGTTCCTCTCACATGCTCCGATGGCAACTGACATTGGTACTTGCGTATAACGGCACGGAGACTTTGGTGCTGACATCGGTGCATGCGCAGAACGGTGCAGAGACTTTGGCACATGTGCAGAATGAAGCATACGAAACGATCACTGGAATCATGCTATTGTGAACAGAAGTAAGCATTCTCGAAAATACCATTCCCTAACTTTTCAGTGATATTATAGCTAAATTGAACTACTGAAACATGCTTTATATGAGAACTACTTGTATTGAGTAAAGGAGTTTGGATGTCATGTTGCGGCTGTACAGGATATTGGTTAGGCCCCTTTTGGAATACTGCATTCATTTCTGGTCTCCCTGCTATGGGAAAGATGTGAAATTTGAAAGGGTTCAGAAAAGATTTACAAGGATGTTGCCAGGCTTGGAGGGTTTGAGCTATAGAGAGAGACTGAATAGGCTGGAGCTATTTTTCCTGGAGTGTCGGAGTTTGAGGGATGACCTTATAGAGGTTTATAAAATCATGAGGGGCATGGATAGGGTGAATAATCAAGGTCTTTCCTCCAGGGTATAGAAATCTAAAACTAGGGGGCATAGGTTTAAGGTGAGAACAGAAAGATTTAAAAGGGATCAGAGGAGAAAATTTTAAAAGGGACCAGAGGGGAAAAATTTAAAAGGGACATAAGGGTCAACATTATCAAGCAGAGGGTGGTGCATTTATGGAATGAGCTGCCAGAGGTGGTGGTGGATGCTAGTACAATCATAGTATTTAAAAGGAATTTGGAGAGATACGTGAATAGGAAGGGTTTAGAAAGATAAGGGCCAAATGCTGACAAGTGAGGCTAGATTAGTTTAGGATAACTGGCTAACTTGGACGAGTTGGACCGAATGGTTTGTTTCTGTGCTGTACATCCTATGACTCTAGTGGTATTATCACTAGACTAGTAATCCAGAGCCTCAGGTTGGAATCCTACCATGGCAGATGGTGAAGACTGAATTAAATAAAAATCTAGAATTATGACTCTAATGATGATGATGAAACCACTGCTAATTGTTGAAAAAACCCCATCAGGTTCACTGATATTCTTTCAGGGAAGAAATATCTCCGTTTTTGCCTGGTCTGGCCTATATGTGAGTTCAGACCCACAGTATTGTAGTTGACTCTTAACTTTGGTCAATTAAGTATGGGCAAAAAGGATTGGTGTAGACAGACATGCCCACATCCCATGAACAAATTTTCAAAAATGGTGGAAGGTGTCATCAGTAGTGCTAACAAGCAGGGGGAGTTGAAATGTTGGGCCACGGGGCAGTTTGGTTGATTGGTGCGGGTGTCTCGGAGATGTTCCCTAAAGCGCTCTGCTAGGAGGCGCCCAGTCTCCCCAATGTAGAGGAGACCACATCGGGAGCAACGGTACAATAAATGATATTAGTGGATGTGCAGGTGAAACTTTGATGGATGTGGAAGGCTCCTTTAGAGCTTTGGATAGAGGTGAGGGAGGAGGTGTGGGCACAGGTTTTACAGTTCCTGCGGTGGCAGGGGAAAGTGCCAGAATGGGAGGTCGTAGGGGGGTGTGGACCTGACCAGGTAGTCACGGAGGGAACGGTCTTTGCGGAAGGCGGAAAGGGGTGCACTGAACTCATCTCTACCTACCTTGACACTGTCCTATCCCCCCTAGTCCAGGAACTCCCCACATACGTTTGAGACACCACCCATGCCCTCCACCTCCTCCAAGACTTCAGTTTCCCCGGCCCCCAACGCCTCATCTTCACCATGGATATCCAATCCCTCTACACCTCCATCCCCCATGACAAGGGCCTCCAAGCCCTCCGTTTTTACCTCTCCAGACGTCCCCAACAGTACCCTTCCACTGACACTCTCATTCGTTTGGCCGAACTGGTCCTCACCCTTAACAATTTCTCCTTTGAATCCTCCCACTTCCTCCAGACCAAAGGCGTAGCCATGGGCACACGTATGGGCCCCAGCTATGCCTGTCTCTTTGTTGGCTATGTAGAACAGTTGATCTTCCGGAATTACACCGGCACCACTCCCCACCTCTTCCTCCGCTACATTGATGACTGCATTGGCGCCACCTCGTGCTCCCGCAAGGAGGTTGAGCAATTCATCAACTTCACCAACACATTCCACCCTGACCTTAAATTTACCTGGACTATCTCTGACACCTCCCCCCCCTCTTGGACCTCTCCATCTTCATTAGTGACGACCGACTTGACACTGACATTTTTTACAAACCCACCGACTCCCATAGCTACCTGGATTAAACCTCTTCCCACCCTATCTCTTGCAAAAATGCCATCCCATATTCCCAATTTCTCCGCCTCCGCCGTATCTGCTCCCAGGAGGACCAGTTCCACCATAGAACACACCAGATGGCCTCCTTCTTTAGAGACCGCAATTTCCCTTCCCACGTGGTTAAAGATGCTCTCCAACGCATCTCGTCCACATCCCGCATCTCCACCCTCAGACCCCACCCCTCCAACCGTAACAAGGACAGAACGCCCCTGGTGCTCACCTTCCACCCCACAAACCTTCGCATAAACCAAATCATCCGCCGACATTTCCGCCACCTCCAAAAAGACCCCACCACTAGGGATATATTTCCCTCCCCACCCCTTTCCGCCTTCCGCAAAGACAGTTCCCTCCGTGACTACCTGGTCAGGTCCACACCCCCCTACGACCCACCCTCCCATTCTGGCACTTTCCCCTGCCACCGCAGGAACTGTAAAACCTGTGCCCACACCTCCTCCCTCACCTCTATCCAAGGCCCTAAAGGAGCCTTCCACATCCATCAAAGTTTTACCTGCACATCCACTAATATCATTTATTGTATCCGTTGCTCCCGATGTGGTCTCCTCTACATTGGGGAGACTGGGCGCCTCCTAGCAGAGCGCTTTAGGGAATATCTCCGAGACACCCGCACCAATCAACCAAACCGCCCCGTGGCCCAACATTTCAACTCCCCCTCCCACTCTGCCAAGGACGTGGAGGTCCTGGGCCTCCTTCACCGCCTCTTCCTCACCACCAGACGCTTGGAGGAAGAACGCCTCATCTTCCACCTCGGAACACTTCAACCCCAGGGCATCAATGTGGACTTCAACAGCTTCCTCATTTCCCCTTCCCCCACCTCATCTTAGTTTCAAACTTCCAAGTCAGCACTGTCTCCTTGACTTGTCCGGACTTGTCCAACCTGCCTATCTTCTTTTCCACCTATCCACTCCACCCTCTCCTCCTTGACCTATCACCTTCATCTCCTCCCCCACTCACCCATTGTACTCTATGTTACTCTCTCCCCACCCCCACCCTCCTCTAGCTTATCTCTCCACGCTTCAGGCTCACTGCCTTTATTCCTGATGAAGGGCTTTTGTCCGAAACGTCGATTTCGCTGCTCGTTGGATGCTGCCTGAACTGCTGTGCTCTTCCAGCACCACTAATCCAGTATTTGGTTTTCCGCATCTGCAGTGATTGTTTTTACCTTGTTATCACCTGCAAGTTACCTTCTAAGCAACTCACCATCCTGACTTGGAAATATGTCACCATTCCTTCACTGTCACTGGGCCAAAATCCTGGAATTTCCTTCCTTAGGACATATGGGTCCACTGCATGCCCTGCAGTTGTTCAAGAAGGCATCTCACTACCACCTTCCCAAGGACAACTCGGGATGGGTAATAAATTGTGGCAGAGGCAACGAGGCATCTCCCCACCCCCTGGCCCACCCCACCATGAATGAATGAATTTTAAAAGAAAAGACTCGAAGATTTAATTATGTAAGCAAAGAAGTCCTGTTTCAATTGTACAGCAGACTGCACCTACAGAATTGTATGCAGTTCTGGTTTCTTTGCCTCAGGAAGAATACACTAGCCACAGAAGGAGGGCAGAGATGATCATCAGTCTGATTTCTTGCATGATGGGCCTATCCTGTGAGGAGAAATTGAGGATATTGTTTGTATTAGGATAGAGATAAGGAGGAAGTTCTTCACTTAGAGGGTGGTGTAAGTTCAGATATAAAGTAAGTTTAAGAGATTGAAAGATTTGAATTGAATTGAATTTATTGTCACATGTATCGAGGCACAGTGAAAAGCTTTCACTTGTGAGCATTACAGGCAAATCACAGAGTTAAGTAGCCTAGATAAGTAAATAATAAGTAAACAGCGGCAAAAACAAAAACACAGGTACAGGTGAATGTTAAGAATTTGAGAGTCCATTCAGTATTCTAACAACAGTAGAGTAGAAACTGTTCTGAAACCAGCTGGTGCATGTGTTCAGGCTTCTGTACCCTCTCCCTGATGGTAGAGTTTGTAGAAAAACATTGCCAGGGTGGGATGGATCTTTGAGATTGCTGGTGGCCTTTCCCCGACAGTGGGCCTGGTAGATGATTCTTTAGATGGGTGGTTGGTCTTTGTGATTGCCTGAGCCGAGTTCACCACTCTCTGTAACCGTCTCCAATCTTGAATGGTACAGTTGCCATATCAGGTAGTAATACATCCAGACAGAATGCTTTCGATGGTGCACCTATAAAAGTTGGCAAGGGTATTTGCCAAATTTCCTCAGCTGCCTGAGGAAGAGGAGACATTGTTGGGCCTTTTTATCCAGTACGTCCACATGAAGAGTCCAAGAAAGCTTGTTATGGATGACCACTCCTAGGAGCTTGACACTCTGCACTCATTCCACCTCTGTGCTGTTAATATGTAGGGGGGCATGAGTAACATCCTGCTAAAGTCAATAATGAGTTCCTTGGTTTTGCCGGCATTGAGAGCTAGGTTGTTCTCAATACACCATTTTTCTAGGTCTTCTATCTCCCTGTAATCTGTTTTGTCGCCATCTGAGATTCAGCCGACTATGGTGGTATCATCAGTGAACTTGTAAATGGCATTAGTCTGGTATTTGGCAACGCAGTCATGGATATACAATGAATACAGTAGGTGGCTAAGTTTGTACCCCTGGTGGGCTCCAGTGTTGAGTGTTAGTGAGGATGAAATACTGTCCCTAATCTTCACTGATTGTGGCCTGTGGGTCAGCAAACTGAAGATCCAGTTGCAGAGAGTGATGCTTGGTCTGCGATCACTAGTAATCAATCTCAAGGGGATAATAGTGTTGAAGCCTGAACTGCAGTCAATGAGTAGGATTCTTACGTAGCCATTCTTTGTGTCAAGATGTTCTAGGGAGGAGTGAAGGGCAAGTGATATGGCATCTGACGTGGATCTGTTGGTCGGATAGGCAAATTGGAGTGGGTCAAGAGTAGTGGGGAGGCTGGAATTGATTAATGCCATGACCAGCCTTTCAAAGCACCTCATGGCCACCAAAGTTAGGGCTACTGGGTGATAGTCATTGAGACATGCTGCATGAGCCTTCTTAGGCACAGGGATGATGTTGACCTTCTTGAAACAGGCAGGGACAGTGGTCTGCTGCAGGGAGGGGTTGAAGATGTTAGAAAAGACCTCTGCCAGTTGATCTGCGCACGCCCTGAGTGCATGGCCTGGTAATCTGTCTGGTCCCATCGCTTTCCTTGGATTCACATGAAGGAAAACTGATCTGACCTCTGATGCAGTGACTGTTGGGATAGGTTTGTCAGGACTTGTCGGAATAGGTGTTACCTCTCCGCCAAAATTCTGCTCAAAGCGAGTATAGAAGGTGTTGAGATGATCTGGGGTGGTTTTGTCATTGTCTGCTAATCTGCATGTTCTCTTTTTAGAACCTGTGATGTCATTCAGTCCATGCCATAGTTGCCGGGTGTCTGTCTGGGTCGCTAATTTGGGTCGGTATTGGTCCTTGGCTGTTTTAACGGCTCTGCGAAGGTCATATTTGGATTCCTTATATTTGAATGGGCCTCCTGGTCTGAAGGCCTCACGCCTGGTTTTTAGCAGGTCCTGTATGTCCTGATTCATCTACGGTTTCCTGTTGGGGAACATCTGGATTGACCTCCTCGTTATGCAGTCCTCCACACACTGTGATGGTGGTGGCGTACTCGTCCGAGGTACCTGTGAACTGTTTGAAAATGGCCCAATCAGCCTATTCCAGACAGCAGTGGAGTTGATCCTCTACCTCCTCTGACCAGCACTGAGCCTGTATCCGCGAGGGGGTCTCCTGCTTGAGCTTTTGCCTGTAAGCCGGAAGAAAAGTCATGGCATTGTGGTCCGATTCCCGAAATGAGGGCGGGGACGAAGCAGTAAGCATCTTCCACAGTGGTGTAGTAGTGGTCTAAAATGTTCGAGCTCCTAGTGGGGCAGGTAATGTTCTAGTGGCATTTAATGACATCAAGAGATACTGGGATAAGGTGGGAACATGATATTGAGGCAGATAATCAACCCTGATCTAGAAGTGTGGAGTAGGCTCAAGGGCTGAAAAGCCTACTCCTGCTGCAATGGTTCTCTATTCCAATCTACTGGGAAGAATAGGTCTAAGGACAGTTAAAAGTTATAAAAATGCTTTTAATTTGTATGATTATTCCTTAAATGTGAACCCGGATTGTGATCTGTTTCAGAATCAAAGTCAGCTTACTTCACAGAGTTTGGGATCCAAAGTCTGAACCTTCTAGTCAATATTGCTGAGTTTCTTGCTACTCCAGAGACTTGAGCATATAATTCGGCACACCATCTAGTTCTGCACTGTCTGGAGTTTCATTTTTTACATGGGATATGAAGCAAAGATGCCCATTTGCTTCTAACATGGACATAAAAGATCCCATTGCATTAATCTGGAGAAGAGCTGTGATGCATCTCATGTCTTATGGCCAACATTTCTCCCTTATCTAACAACTAAGAAATGGATGATCTAGTGATTGTTTTTTGATATTTGGGCAAGGTTGATGTATGCAGATTGGCAGTCACATTTCTGACACTATAACTATGATTACATTTCAAATTACATATTTGCTGTAAACGCTTTGGGGTATCTTGAGTTCATGAAAAGTGCGATAAAAATGCTACAAATGGAATCACAGAGAAGGTCTGGATAATACTTTGGGGCAAGTACAGAGACTTATGACTGCAACAGCAAGAGCACAAATCTTTTTCACTAATACATTTCAATAAACACAATTGACAATAGGTGCAGGAGTAGGCCATTCTGCCCTTCGAGCCTGTACCACCATTCATTATGATCATTGCTGATCATCCTCAATCAGTATCCTGTTCCTGCCTTATCTCCATAACCCTTGAGAGCTCTATCCAACTCTTTCTTAAACGAATCCAGAGACTGGGCCTCCATTGTCTTCTGGGGCGGAGCATTCCACACACGCACCACTCTCTGGGTGAAGAAGTTTCTCCTCATCTCTGTCCTAAATGGCCTACCCCTTATTTTTAAGCTGTGTCCTCTGGTTTGGGACTCACCCATCAGCAGAATAACAATCTTTGCTTCTGTGACTTTTACATCAGTAAATTCAGGGAAGGTAATCCACTAAATATGCAAAATCTTTGTCCATATGCAGTTTGCAGTTTTGTGACAATAGAGAACAGATTAAGCACCCGTGATACATCATACATGTTTATCCTGCTCCCTAAATCCCTTAAAACTTACTGGACATGATATGGGTAGGAACATTTAACCTCAATCCATGATACTACGACAGAAAATCTTGCAGTCAAGTTGTGAAAATGTTTTGCTTCATGACAAATATTCCAAAATAGGAAGGTTGTATTGTCATGTTCCATTTTAAATTTTTGATCTGTTTTATTCTGAACTGGCATTCGCAGCTCATATATCATCCAAGGTCACTGGGTAAACTGGTAATTATTTCATTGAGCATGTCTAAAACCACCCTTAAATCAATGAATAGGAGGTGAGAGTGATAATAATGTGATAACTTTATCTTTTTTTGTGGAAAGTCACTTCACGTCTGAATATTCCTTACCCCAGTTATAAAGCTGAGGCTAGAAACTTGCACAGTAGATCGCTCACAGGCACTTACAGACCTATCTGTGCACAGCATGGCAGTTTCAGCCTTTTGGGAGACTTCTTAAAAAGATTTACACAATTAATGTTTTGATACAAAAGTCTGTAAGTTTCAAACTTTTGTCAGAATATACTGAGTATGACCTTTTAAACAATTTTCTCTTTAAAGCCAAGATTTAGGAGTACTTACTGGAACAATGCCTGAATTCAAATCGAAGATGTGAGCCTCTAAACTTGTCAACAGGGATGGGCAGTTTGATGATCTCACCCCAGCGTGGACTGTTGTTGTGGTACATCACGAAAGAGCAATGTTCACTTACAGAGGGCTCTCCTGAGCCAAGACTAATACAATCCTGTAAATCACAAAGCAATATGTTGAACATTGCATCATTGTTTGAATGATACTTGTCAATTCATCTTCAATAATAAGATCACAATGTAGGAACAGCAAATCTAAAGAGAGCTGTAGGACATAATCTAATTGTACATCTCTATAACTCTATTTGATTCCCATGGATACAGCAATACTGACAGCTTTTTAAGGTCTGGTTAACATTACGGATTTTAATTTGCAGTTCACTTACTCTTTAAAATATTTCTATTTTTTTACTGCTCATCCTTCATGTGAGTTGGAGACACTAAGGAGCACACAAATGGCCGTCAGCATCATAGACGGAAGTTACAGACACTCGGTCATATCCAAGGTAGAGGCAGATAGATGGGTAACTGTTAGATGGGACAAACAGTCAGTGCAGATGTCCCTGGCAGCTGTTCCCCTGTCAAACAAGTATTCTGTTTTGGATACTAATGAGGGGGACAGCCCAGCAGCAACAGACAAAGCAGTGGCACCTAAAGTTGGCTCTGCTCTACCGAGGGGAGGGACAAAGCATGGTAGAGTGATAGTAATGGGAAATTCGATAGTCAAAGCTGCTTTTCTGGTCATGGGAGACACTTCAGGATGGTATGTTGTCTCCCCAGTGCCAGGGTCATTGATGTCTCAAAACAGGTACAAGGCATTCTGAAAGGGGTGGGTAAACAGACAGAAGTCATTGTCTAGACTATCACAAATGACATAGGCAAGGAAGAGTGACAAGGTCCTGCAAAGACAATTCAGGTAGTTAGGTAGTAAACTAAATAGCAGGACCTCTAGGGTAGTAATCTTAGGATTCCTTCCTTTGCCATATGCTACTGAGGCAAGGAACAGAGATATAGTATGATTGAACAAATGGCTAAACAGCTAGTGTAGGGGAGAGCGCTTTAGATATGTGGATCATTGGGATGTATTAAAGGAAAGCTGGGACCTGTTCATGAAAGATGGGTTGCACCTAAACTGGGTGCATCTTCAGGCAGGGAGGTTTGATAATGCCACTTTGGAGAGTTCAAACTAGTGTGGCAGGGTGCGGTGGGAATCGGAGCAGGTCAGTAAGTGCAGAGACTGGGGAAGAGCTTGAGACTAAGGCAAATATGGCTAAGAGGAAGGGCAGTTAGGGAGAGGTTGTTGAGCTCAGCGGAACTGGAGGCGTAGACTCCATTTGCTTCAATACAAAAAGTACAACAGGTCAGGCAGATGAACTTTGAGCTTGAATTGATACTTGCAATTATAATGTTGTTGCTATCACAGAGACACAGCTGAAAATGGCCAACATTGGCTTAACATTTCTGGATATTGATCTTTTAGATAAGACAGAAGAGGAAGCAAAAAAAGGTGGGGGAGTTGTGTTACTGGTTAGGGAGCATATCAAGCTTTGTTGAAGGAGGGCATCCTGGAGGAATCTTACAGCAAGGCATTATGTGTGGTGCTGAGGAATAGGAAGGGTGCAATCACAATACTGGGATAGTACTCAGACCTCCCAGATGCCATTGGGAAATACAGGAAGAGATATGTAGTCAGATTCTGGAAAGATATGAAACTAATATGATTGTTGTGGTGGGTGATTTTTAACTTCGCCCATATTGACTGGCATTCCCTTAATGCCAAAGGCAACAATTTGTTAGGTGTGTCCAGGAGGGTTTTTTAAAACAGTACGTTGATACTCTAAGTGAGGGTGGGAGGCATACTAGATCTGATATTGGGAATTGAGCCTGCCAAAGTTTCAGTGGGGGAGCATTTTGGGAATAGTGACCATAATTCCATAGGTTTTTGGATACTTATGCATAAGAACAAATTGGGGGAAGGCCTACTATAACCGAATTAGGGAAAATTTGGAGAATGTGGATTGGGAGCAGCTGTTTGAGGGTAAATCCACATGACATTTGAAATATTTTAAAGACCGGTTGATTAGATTGCAGGACAGGTATGTTCTGATGAAAATGAAAGATAGGAATGGCAGGATCTGGGAACTTTGGATGACAGAGGAAATTATCAGCTTGGTCAAAAGAGGAGACAGGCCTAAGGTCTAGGCAACTAAAAACAGACTAAGTCCTTGAAGAATATACAGAATGGAGGAAGGAGCTCAAAGGGGAAATTAGGAGGGCCAAAGGGCCATGAAAAGTCCTTAGTCAGCAGGGTTAAGGAGAATTCCAAGGCATTTTCTACATATATTAGGAGCAAAACAGTAGCTATGGAAAGAGTAAGCCTTTACTCAGGTATAAAGGAGAGAGATTATGTGTGGACCAAGAGGAAATGAGTGAGATCGCTAATGAGAACATTACATTGATATTCACCAAAAAGACAGACATGAGAAATGTTGAGGGTAGGGCAAGGTGTGTGAATACTCTCAGATAGGTGAACATAATGAAGGAGGACGTGTTGGGTGTCGTGAAATGAATTAAGAAGGACATGTCCCCAGGAGCAGATGGGATATATCCCAAGATATTGTGGGAGGCAAGGAAGGAAATATCTGGGGCCTTAAGAGATATCCTTGCATTGCCTTTGGCCTCAGGCGAGGATCCAGAAGACTGGAGAATGGTCAAGGTTGTTTAAGAAGTGAAACAGCAAGAATCCAGATAATTACAGGCTGGTGAGCCTAACATACGGGGTGGGGAAACTGTTGGAGAAGATACTGAGAAAGAGGATTTATTCATATTTGGAAGTGAATGGAATTGTTGGCATGACCTTGTGTGGGTAAGGTCCTGTCTCGCCAACTTGATTGAATTTTTTTAGGAGGTGACAAGAATGATTGATGAGGGAAGGCCAGTAGATGTTGTCTACATAGACCATAGTAAGGTACATTTGATAAGGTACTTCATGGCAGGTTGGTACAAAAGGTCAAGTCTCATTAGATCTGTGGTTCGCTGGCTAGGTTATAGAAGACAAAGACATAGTGGAAGGGTGCTTTTCAGAATGAAGATCAGTAACTAGTGGCGTTGCACAGCGATTAGTACTGGGGCCTTTGTATTTTGTAATATAGATATATAAAATGATCTGGAGGAAAATGTATGTCGTCTGATTAGTAAGTTTGCTGATGACACAAAAATTGGTGGAGTTGCAGACAGTGAGGTGGGTTGTCAAAGTATAAACAGAGGAACCTCTATTATCCGAATATCAATTATCTGAAAATCAAAATTATCCGAAGGAGAGCTCGAGGTCCCAATAGAAACATTACATCAAAGATCTGTTTCCAACAGTGATCGCATCTTTTGTTTACAGTGATTAAACAAGCACCGTCTCCAAATGACTAACCTCATGCCCGGTCTCTCTCCTCACACTTTCCCTGGAGTTGTACAGAGGGGTGTACCCTAACCACCCCCCTTCCCCAGATAATCTCTCCAACATTGTCCTGTACAGGGCAAATGTGGAACCGGTCAAAAAGTTGCAGTAAAAACGTGTGTGTTTGTGTGTGTGTGTGTGTGTGTGTGTGTGTGTGTGTGTGTGTGTGTGTGTGTGCGCGCGCGCAATTTGGAGACTTACCCCACAAAGGCAGCAGCAGCAGTCTTGTTGGAGAGGGGGTGGAGCGGATGGGGGGGCGCTTTTGGACAGGGTTGGGGGGCAGGGGATGGTGTTGGATGGGCTTGGTGGGTGGGGTTGGACGGGATTTGGGGGCAGGGGACGGTGTTGGACGGGGGTGGGGGGCAGTGTTGGACTGGGTTGGGAGTGGGGGCAGACAGGGGGATGGTGATGGCCGGGTTTGGGGGCAGAGGGCGGAGTTGGACAAGGTTTTGTGGCGGGGGGGTGGAGTCGGGGTGGGGACTGGGACTGACGGGGAGGCGGTGTTGGATGGGGTTGGGGCGGGGTGGATGGGGGCAGAGGGCAGGGTCGGATGGGGTTTAGGGGCGGGGGTGGTGTTGGACGGGGTTGGGGGCGTAGAGGGCAGGGGTTGGATGGGGTTCTGGGGGTGGGTGGAGGGGCGGTGTTGGGGTGGGGGCTCACGTGCTTTGTGTTGGGGGGCGGAGGGCGCTGTTGGAAGGAGTTTGGGGTGTGGGCGGGGACGGTGTTGGGGCTGGGTTCTCGCACAATGTGTGCTGCTGCAAGTCTCCTGAATGGGGAGCAGACTTTAAAAACTCCGAGCCCCAGAGGAAAGGCATTTAATCGATTAACTGAATCATTGATTATCTGATCAAAATAATGCCCGCCCATCTTGTTCGGATAATCGAGGTTCACCTGTAGTGGGATATAGATGGATTGGAGATTTTGGCAGAGAAATGGTAGATGGATTTAATATGGATAAATGCAAGGTGATGCATTTTGGAAGATTAAAATCAGGTGTGAATTATACAATAAATGGCAGAACCCTTTGCAACATCGATATACAGAGGAATCTGGACGCACTGGTCCACAGATCCCTGAAAGTGGCAATAACAGGTGGATAAGCTAATCAATAAGGGATGCAGCACACTTTTCTTCATCAGCTGGGCATTGAATATAAAATCTGGCAAGTTACTGAACTCTAGTTTAGTTTGGAATATTCTTTGTAATTCTGGTCACCACACTACGAGAAAGACATGGATGCTAGGCACAGGTTGCACGGAAAGCTGATCAGGATGTTGCCTGGTCTGAAGGGTTTTCGGTATGAGGAGTGTTTGAATAAACACAGATTATTTTCACTGGAAAGACAAAGGCTGAGGGGCAACCTGATAGAGGTTTACAAAATTATGAGAGACATGTTTAGAGTGGATAGTCAGAGGCTTTTTCCCAGGGTGGGAGGGTCAACTAAAACAGAGCACAGGTTCAAGGTGAGAGAGGGAAATTTTAGGGGAAAATTGCAGGGAAAATGTTTCACAAAAATGGTTGTGGGTGCCTGAATGCACTGCCAGTGGAAGTGGTGCAATTAGGCACATTAGCAATGTTTAAGGCGTATCTTGATAGACACAAGAAACAGGAGGTGAACAGAGGGGTAGAAACCGTGTGTTAGCAATAAGTAGCAGGTCTAAATGAGGATTAGGAATCGGTGCATGCCTAGTGGATTGAAGGGCCTGTTTCTGTGCAGTATTATTCTTTGTTCTGCTGGAATGCTTGTCCACTCGGATATCCCTCCATTGTAATTAATTCAAATTGTCTGCTATCCAACTTTAGAAAAGTATTGCATACTGATACAGTCCAACACTTATATTACCATTGTTTGAATTCAATTACCTATTAGTAGCAGTTCGTGGTGTAAGCAATGCGTTTGAGAGATGGATTCATACTTCTGAGTGCATTTCATTCAGGACCCAATCAGCCAAACAGAGATTTTCCTCCCATTTCTCTGGGTATTGAGTATTAAAGTTGAAGGGATAAATATAACGTGCAAAACCACAGTACAGCCAGTCACCTTCTGTTGCAAGAGTCTTTTCTTCTAGCTACCACTGATTTTGTTTTTAAAATCTAAAATACTGACACCAATGTAACGAAGTGAACTAATTTTTTTTTCGAAGAAGAATCTGATAGTCCAGAATAATTCAGAAAATGAAAACTGCAGTCAGGAGGTTTACACAAGGAAAAGGAGACACTGGGCTGAATTTTACTTTTTTTTGGCGAAGTGCAAGTTGTGTCAAGTTCAGTGAAGAGCTTTTACCTGAGAGGCTTGTCGAGATAACTCACTGTATCTTACCAAACTTGTCTCTGTCCATTTGGTGTCTCTCACATATGATTCCAACCCTATCTTACTACACGCTGTTGCCAGAACAGCTTGCCACTGCTGGGATATCCCAGAATTAACTAGCATCTGTTGTCCTACATAATCTTTTAACAGGTGGTCGTGCACTCAGACAGGCACTGTCGGGTCAGAACTGCCCTCCATTATTCCTGAAATTTGTCACAGAGATGGTAGACAGGGGGAAATTGGCACATCACTTTGAGGGGCAGGGTTCTGGAGGTCCTGCTGGACAATGTAGAGTGAGGCAGTCTTTCTCTTCTCTCAGGGCTAGTAGTGGAGGCCACAACACTAGACCCTGTCGGCTTGATCTGAGATTAACACCAAGATTAGAAAAGTCTGAGCCATTTGGAAGAGTGCCAAACATTGTAGCGAGAAGGTCAATGTCCTCCTGCATTCTGTCAGATAACTCACACTTACTCTATCTCTACTACTATAAGAAAAAACCTCCACCATGGCTCATGCTCTACCACCCTCACTACTGTCTGCATTATGTGTCCTCACTTGCTGTCAGCAACTTCAATCCCTGGAACCACTAACTCTGCATGCCCTCTGTGCTGCTTACTCACTATGCTGCTAACAAACCTAACAAAAACAGTAATTGCTGGAAAAGCTCAGCAGGTCTGGCAGCATCTGTGAACAGAAATCAGAGTTAACGTTTCAGGTCCAGTGACCCTTCCTCAGAACTGGAACTGGAACTAGAACTAACAAATCTATGCCACCCTACTTTATGAAATCCCATCCAAACATTCTTCCATTCTTCTCTCAAGTACTTATTTGCAAATTTCATGAATGCATTTATGGTATTTGTCCCTGAGTAAATATGTCCCTGTTGACTTCCTCGTGAATTTTGGTATGAAAAAGCGTAGAATCTTTCAGGTTGATCTGCAGCTTGAAGGGCAGGTAGAGGTAAGTAATTGAGGTAAGATTGAGGGTGGCAAAAATATTGGTTTCCTGATAGTGGGTTGAAGGTTTAATGCTAAGTTTGCAGAACCTTTCAGATGAGTTGGGTTTTCTTCTTTCACATTCACTCATATCTCATGATCAGCTCAGCCTACTTAATTAAGTTTATGGATGTAATCCTGTTAGGCAGAGGCTGGAAACACATTCATAAACATAACCATATATACTTGGTATGCATTTGGCAAGTAGACTGATTCTGCTAAATTCTGGGATAACAAACCTCTTCAGCAACACAGTTCCTTCAAAACCAAGTTTTTTTTTGTGCAAATGCTTTCAGTGAAAGGGGTGAAACTCCACTGGATCAACCAGAATCAAAAGAATCTCATTTGTTCTTATACAGTCATAGAGATTCGTCCATGGTGACCAGACACTGTAAATTAACCTAGTCCAGTTTGCCAACATCCCTCTGAACCCTTCTTATTCATATACTCATCCAGACGTCTGTTAAACGTTGTAATTATATTAGCCTCCATCACCCCCTCTGGCAGCTCATTCCATACATGCATCATTCTCCATGTGAAAAAGTTGCCCCCTAGGTTCCTTTCAAATCTTTTCCCTCTCACCTTAAACCTATGCCCTTTATTTCTGAACTCCCCTACCGTGGGGAAAAGACCTTGTCTATTCACTCCATGATTTTATAAACTTCGATAAGTCACCCCTCAGCCTCTGACACTCCAGTGAAAATAGGCCCAGCCTAATCAACATCTCCTATTCTGAAATTCTTCAACCCTGACAACATCCTTGTAAATCTTTTCTGAACCATTTCAAGTTTCACCATCTCTTTCCTATAGCAAGTATTAAACATTTGGAATGTAAAAGATGAGACCTGATTAGGCCCACAAGCCTGCTCATAAAGCAGCCACACTCACTGATTGCAACAAACCTGACTGGGATAGCCGAATGGGAGCTGAGCTCAAAAAGAGCTCAGCTGAAAAAGTTCAGATATCGGTGGGGTAAGTAGAAGTTAAAGATTTTGGGCTATCAGGGACACTGAAAGAATCCTCGGGAATGGAAGGAGGAAATCACAGTGATACTGACAAACAGGACAAGGATGGAAGGGATAGGGACAAAGAGACAGTGATTGGGACAAAGAGGACAAGGAGGGAGACATTTAAGGGGGAAAACAAAATAGGGTAATTAGTAGTGCTGGGGACAGAGAAAGAGCAGGAAAACCAAAAAGGGGTGATGTAAAACTAAGACTGGGCATGGAGATGCGTTTGGAAGTAGAATCAGCGGGAAATACAAGAGCAATGAGAGAGACAATGAAATGACAGATAGTAATTCAGGAGATTGAAGAAGGATAACGGGGGTGATAAAGGAAAGACTAGCCACAGAGATAGGGATGGAATTGTAGAGGAGGAGGATAAAGGGTGAATGAATTGAATGAAAAGTTAACAATCACCAACTTTCTCCTAAATCAGCTTGCAAAAGAAAGCATTGCAGAGAATGCATAGTATAAACGGGAAGTCCATGTGCATGTGTTCCTATGCAGCATAAATACATCCTGAGGGAATCGGAATAGAAACTAAAAAAGTACCATTGCTCGAGCATTTAATTAAGTGCATTGAAGGGAAGCGCTCACTGCAGGGCAAAGTGAACAAGCACTATCAACACCTAACACATACAAATCAATCATACTCAGTGACTCATTTAACTCTGAGAAGGGGGGAACATAAGACTCACCAAGTGTTGATGCTGGTGAGGGAGGATTTCCCACATGCAACACTGCAGGTCATGTCTTTGAAAATGAAGGAAAATTGGATAAAATTATTATGCAAATTAAAAATTCCAAGGTTGTAAGGAATAATGATAGGGAATAATGAAATCCACTCAGTCAAATTGAGCTAATTGCTCAATGAATGAAAGCAATATAAAGATCAAGTCTATCAAAAGGCTGGAAATGGCAGAATGAGGAAGAGAAAAAACAATCATGGATCATGGGTCATATACTCTCCATGCACCTTTCTAGGTGACTCCAGGGAAGGTTTTCATCAAACATATGAGCAACATGATAAAGGTTCAAGGGGTAGTCTGACTGTTTCAAGATCCCTCATAGAAAACAAAAACTGATTCCTAATTTTTCTTCTCAGATCAGTATTTCGATACCAGATATTTGACCAGCTTAACCTAACAATACTGTGGTTAGGGATGTGGAGGCTGAAGAGAGGAAGGAGGAATGTCCATGGCAAATAAAACCAGAAACATGAGGCTAAGGGTCTGTAGCTGTAGACAAGCAAGCAGTGTCAGAATAGAGAAACAGAGTCTTCAACAGTATTGAGCAGTCTACTGAGAGGGTGTACCAAAGACATTACAGCTACCAGTAGACTAGTGGAAGGCAGTTCCAGAAATGTCTTTGTATGATGAGGGATGCGTTCTCTTCCATTTGTCACTGCCTGCATCTAGCGAGGCAGCACTATGGCTACGCCGCTGAAGATCACAATAGGATTGAACTTCCTACACACAAACTCGTTTTCAAAATTCAACTGGGGACATGTGTTGGGTTTTCTGATTGGCAACCCATAAATGGATTCATAAGTCAATCAATGACATTGACAGGAATGCAATATAGTTTTCCAGTTCACCATAGACCCACAGAATCAAGATACCTAGTTGTCAGATTTGCGGTTGACTTTGAGGATGCTTGCTGATTGCCTTGTTAGCATGCTTCAAGTGACTTTGGCATGCCTCCTCTAGTGATCCAGGACAAAGAGGGTCGCCTGCATACAAGCAACCATCATAGAGGCATTTGGGTCCTTTGCAGAGGAGAGGTGATTCAGCAGAGCATCTTTCAAGTATCCTGACATGATGACCTCTGCATTCAGGTCTGTTGCTCCTCCTTCTGGTCGGTGTCCCCGATGGTGTGAAGGTCTGGTACTCACCCGGCTGAACCTAACTCTCCGTGGCGATCACCACCTGTTGCATGGAAACAGCAATGTGCTCAAGTGCCAAAGTGAGAACAGTAGACAAAATTGGGCCGATTCCTCTTCCCTTCATTCTAGTCTGTACTTGACCTTTGGCACATCTGCCACATATTCCCCTGTAACTCCATCAAATGGCTGAAACTCATCATTTCTACAGAACTCAACAGTACATATTGATTCAGGAACCTTGGTTATTTCTTCTTCCTCTAGTTGCAGGCCCATGTCAGTGCCCATGCTCATCTAAATTTTTCAACAAGCTTATTTTAAATTGATCACCCACTGAGATGAATGTCTCTAAGCTAGTGAAGGACATTATCTGAGGCTCACGACTGTTCTTCTTCATAGGAGAGTTCAAAGGGCTGATAAGAATGGTCTGAGAGGCTAGGTCTCTTTTCTAATTTGCATTGGGATGGAAGCTTAAAGTTGTTCAGGAAGAAAAGGATTTATTTGTGTTATGAGCTGCTACTCACAAACAAGGTTCCTTTAAGACCTTGGTGCTTGATTGTAGTTGTGAGTAGTAGATTGGAAGATTATTCATGAGATTACTGCAGATATCAATCTCCCTTCAACACAGATACATTGCCCCCATTCTCTCACCAGCTTTGCAAAGAGTATCAGCAGCCTTATATCAGGCACTCTCCCACAGCACATTTGTGGAGCACACAGGAGTCAAAATGTTGTGGCACAAGAACCAGACTCTCTTCAGCTGCCGCCCTGGCACTGATCTCCACAACAACTTCTTTTCCAGGTTGTCTTCATCAGTCAGGATGCCCTCCTATTGCCATCCTTAAGGGAAAGAACTTCCCTTCTCTCTTAAATAGCCTTCAGATAATCTTTGGGAAGGCATCGCGGAAGAATTGTATCACCTTTTTGCATGGTCTGAGATCTCTCCAAGGTGTGTGACAGTGATGAGCAGAGATTGAGTGATGCTCCTGGCTGACAGATGAACACATGAAATAAAAATAGGAGTCACCCACTCAGCCCCTCAAGCCTGCTGTGCTATTCAATGGGATTGTGGCTGATCTGTTCATGTTTTAAATTCCAACTTCCTGTCTATTGCTGAGGTCCTTTGATTCCTTGCCAAGAAGCTCACCTAAAAATATTCAATGACTCGCTTTCTGAGGCAGAGGATTCCAAAGTCAGAGAACCTGAGAGAAAATAAAATTCTTTTTATGTCTGTCCTAAAAAAAGTGACCATTAATTTTAAAATACTCTTCCCCAGCTCCGGATTCACTCACAAAATGAAACATCTTTTCCCAGTCCAAATTGTTGAGGCCATTCGGGATTCTATATACTTTAATTAGCAAGGCTCTTCCAAACAAATCCTTACCATCCTTACCCATAAAACAATCTATTCCAACCAATCTACTCAAATCTACTCAATCTAGTAAACTAGTCTGAACTTTCTCGAGTAAATTTGCATCCTTCCCAAAATAAGGAGACCAAAGTTGCATGCAGTATCCAGGATGTGGTCTGACCAATTCCTGTATAAGTAAAACATAGCATCCTTAATTTAATGTAATCTCCTCTCATAATAAAGATAGCATCCTATTGGCCTTTATTTTTTGCTGGATGTGCATACCAACTTTTGTGGCACACGCGTTTACATTTCTGTGCACCCTGGAATTCCAGTTGTTCACACTTATTCCAAATTGGTCTACAAACTCCTCATCTCTTCTGCATAATTAGAACAAAGAACAATACACAGGAACCGACCCTTCGGCTCTCCAAACCTGTGCTGACATATTTTGCCCTTCCATACTAAAATTGTCTTCACTTACAGGATCTGTATCCC
The DNA here is from genome assembly GCF_047496795.1 of Chiloscyllium punctatum. NCBI lineage: Eukaryota > Metazoa > Chordata > Chondrichthyes > Orectolobiformes > Hemiscylliidae > Chiloscyllium > Chiloscyllium punctatum. The sequence continues at coordinate 70,111,813 of NC_092750.1, forward strand.
TTTATTCCCTTCCAATTCATGTATTCGTCCAAATGGTCCTTGAATGCTGCTATTACGTCTGCTTCCACCACCTCCCATGGCAATGCCACCAACTTTGTGTGAAAAACCTGCCTCTCACATTTCTTTTAAGCTTCCTCCCTTGCATCTTGAACTTGTGTCCCCTTGTAATTGACCACTCCACCCTGGGAAAAAGCCTTATACTTTCCACTCTATCCACACCAGTCAGAATCTTATAAATTTCGATCAGGATGTCCCTCAACTTCCTGCATTCCAGTGAAAACAAACCCAGTCTACCCAACCTGTCTTCATAGCTAAAATCCCCCATACCAGGTAATATCATAGTAAACCTTTACTCTACCCTCTCCAGAACATCCACATCCTTCTGGTAGTGTGGTGACTAGAACTGTATGCAAGATTCCAAGTATGGCCTAACTAAAATTCTATAGAGCTGCAGCATAAACTGCCTACCCTTATACTCAATGCCCCTTCCAATGAAGAGAAGCATGCCATAAGTCTTTTTTACTACTTTATCTACCTATGCTGCCACCTTCCATGATCTGTGAATCTGCACACCCAGGTCCCTCTGCATATCAATACACCTAAGGATTTTGTCATTCGCTGTAGAATTTCCAACTCTACTTGACCTTCAAAAATGCATTACCTCACATTTGTCAGGATTAAACTCCATCTGCCATTTTTCTGCCCATGCCTCCAGCTGATCTATATATTGCTGTATCCTCTGACAATCCTCCTCACTATCCACAACTCCATGGTGGAAGCAGACATAATAGCAGCAAACCTTTGTATCATCCACAAACTTACTAATTAGACCAGTTACACTTTCCTCCAAATCCCTCCTGCTCTGCCTGATGGTCACCTTTTCCCTTCCTGCTTGTGGAATCTGAGTCTGCGGTGTGACAAACTCTCTATAGGTGCTATCCATGACACTCTCCGCCTCACGAATACGTCACAGTATCCCTAGACTTCACTCCAACTCCGAAACTCAGGCTTCTAGGAGCTGCAGCTGAAGGCACTTCTTGCACACATGCAGATCCCAGGCACTGGAAATGCTCCTGGCATCCCCCATCGACCAAGGGGAGCAGACTACGATTTGAAGCTCTCCTGCCATGTCTTACCCTTTTAACTTAATTAGTCCTTACAATGTTAAACCTTTAATGCTATGCTGAAGCTTCTGATGCTCTCTGATCCAATAACAATTTCTCAAAACTTACCAGTTACTCACCAACTAGAGTTTCCAGAAACAGTATATGCTCGCGCTTCTTTGCCCACTGGAACTCTCAATGCCGACCTTCCTTTCATGATGCTGTCTCACCTCTGAACCTTTCCTCTCACTGTTTTTATTGGTTAGAGGAGGAAGGATGGATGGAAACACTACAGTAATGTAATGTTTGCGGCTAACCGTTCCTTAAGAGCAGGTTCTTCCGAGATAACTTTCATGCCCACACTGAGTATGAATTCCACTCTCAGAATGCATACAAGTGACGATTCAGCATCCTCTGGTTGTAATACTTTCCTATTATCTTTGTGTCACCTACAGCTATTTGTTGTTACTCCCATCATTTAAGCGTAAAGGTGCACATGGACTGCAATAGTTCAAGAAAGCAGCTCGCCAACACCCTCTCAAGGGCAGCTAGGGACCAGTAATAAATGTTGGGCCAGCCAGCGATGCCCACAAGTCAATAACATAAAACTCTGCTTTCTGCCAACCAGCCAGTCAATCTTTTAGTCATGCTTACATGTTCTCCCTATACCATGAGTGGCTATTTTCTGTATTAACCTTTGATGTGGTATCTTACCAAATGTCTTCTGGAAATCCAAGTACACATGAATGTGGGGCCAAATTGCATAATAACTTCATTTACAAGTTTGCTGACAAAACCACCATTGAAGGTTGGATCTCAAACAACATGACAGAACACACAGGAAGGAGATCATCCTTACAATGTTAAATACTTTTAATATGAAGTTGAAGCTTCTGATGCTTCACCAATGTCAGCAAAATGAAGATGCTGGTCATTAACCTAGGAGGTGGAGTGGAGGACTTGCCCCATTTGCAATAATGGTGCTGAGATGAAGTCGCTCAAGTTCCTGGGAGTGATGATCATAATCTGTTCTGGTCCACCCATGTTGACAATACGATACAGTCAAGAAAGCACAGCAATGCCTCTACTTCCTCAGAAGGCTAAGGAAACTTGACATGTCCATAAAGACTCTTGTAAATTTTTATTGATGCATCATAGAAAGCAAACTATCTGGATGCATCACAATATGGTATGGCAACTACTCTTCCCAAGACTGAAAGTACTCCAGAGTTGTGAACATAGCCCAGTCCATCATGCAAACCAGGCTCCCATCCACTGACTTCACCTATACTTCCCACTACATTAGGAAAGCAACAATCAACAACCCTTCCCATCCCAGTTATACACTCTACCTCTCTCTTCCATCTGGCATAAACATTTGCATAAACAGATTTAAGAACAGCTTCTTTTTTGTGTTATCAGGCTTTTGAATGGACCTCTTTAATGTTAATTCTGATCTGTCTCTGCATCTTCTCTAAAGCTGTAACATTGTAATATACAAGTGCATCAGAGTGCAGGATACAATCGATACACTTAATAGTAATCAAATCAAACCAAATACAGTGCATCTACAGGCTCCCCTTCATTAACAGCACAATTGGCTCCTTCAAAGAATTTGGCTCCCTTTCACAAAATCATGCTGACCCTTCCTGATTACATTGCGCTTTTCTAAGTATATTCCAGCTATAACCTCTAGTGATTGAATCTAAAACTTTCCCTATGACAGATGTTAAGCTAACTGGTCTCTCCTTCAGTTTGCTTAGTACTGTTTCCCTAGAGATTGTATTTTCATTAAGTTTCTTTCACTCTTCTACTTTCTGATTTATAGCTACTGTTGAAATGTTTTTTGGATCCTCTACAGTGAAGACAAAGCAAAATATTTGTTCATTTCATTTCTTTATTCTTCATTATTTCCTTATCATTTAGAGGAAGGATCTTCTGGCTACTTGAGGGACTGCAACAAAGGTTTGCCACAACTGATTCCTGGGATGACAGAATGACATATGAAGAGAATGGTTCGGAGTTTAGAATAATAAGGGGGGAAATCTCACAGAAATCTCTGAATTCTAAAAGGATTAGACAGGGCAACTGCAGGAATCAGTTTCTTAATGATTGGGAAGTTCAGAAACGGAGGTTACAGTTTAAGGATATGGGATCATTTATGACTGAGATGAGGAGAAATTTCTTCACCAAGAGAATTGTGAGCCTCTGGAATTATCTGCCTTCAGAAATAAATTGAGGCTAAACATTTAATGTTTCAAGGAAAAATTAGATATAGTTCTTAGGGCAAAAGGGACCAAAGGGTATGGAGAGAAAATGGGAACAGGGTACTGAGTAGGAAGATCAGCCATGATCAGATTGAATGGCAGAATAAGTTTGAGAGGCCAAATGGCATACACCTAATATTTTTTAATGTTTCTATTTTTACTAACTCCCTAATCTCACTTTCTAGGGAACCAAAACTCACCTTACCTACTCTTTTCCTTTTTAAATACCTGTAGAAATGATTGCTTCCTCTCACACTCTAATGTCTTTCTCCTGATTAACCTTTTAGTCATTATCTGCCCTTTATCATATTCTAACGAATCATCTGACCTGCCATTCATCTTTGCACAGTTATTTGCTTTTTCCTTAAGTTTGATGTTTTCCTTCCTTTTGTTAACCACAGATGGCAGTTTTTCTCTTTGGAATATTTATTTCCAGTAGTTCTCAGTATATTACAAATATTCCTTCAAAGGTCTGCCATAACATCTCTACTGATCTATCCCCTAGCCGAGTATACTAGTTACCTTAGTTTGCTCAGCTTTCATGCCCATATAATTGGTCCTATTAACGTTTAAAATGCTCGTTTTAGACTAAATCTTCACCCTTTTAAACCAGATATTACATTTAAACATACTATAACTGCTGCTACCTAGGAGTATCTTTATTCTGAGGTAATTAATTAATCCTGTCTCATTGAACAATACCAATTCTAATATAGGAGCATATTACTGGATTAGATTAGATTCCCTACAATATGGAAACAGGCCCTTTGGCCCAACAAGTCCACACCGACTCTCTGAGTAACCCACCCACACATTCCTTTACTTTATATTTATCCCTGACTAATGCACCTAACAGTATGACAATTTAGCATGGTCAATTCACCTGAACTGCACACCTTTGGAGTGTGGGACGAAGCCAGAGCACCCAAAGGAAACCCACGCAGATGCAGGTAGAATGTGCAAACTCCACACAGACAGTCAGCTGAGGGGGGAACCAAACCCAGGTCCCTGGCGCTGTGAGGCAACAGTGCTAACTACTGAGCCACTGTGCTGATGCTGGAATCTACTGAAAACAGTAAATGCTGCAGATGATAGTGGGTGAGACAACATCCATGGAGAGAGAGCAAGCTAATGTTTAGATTCTAGATGACTCTTCATCAGAGCTGAAATGAAGTGCAGAGGGATAGTATTCATGCCGTACTTTGCTCGGGGGAGGGGGGCATTGTGTGAATGCTGATGGAGAAAAGATGTTGATAATTCAGATAAAGTTATCGGAACTTTATCTGAACTATCAACATCTATTCTCAACCAGCACCCTGCACCCTCTACCTAGCTCCCCCCACCCTCCAGACTATAGCATAAACACTACCTCCTTCACACTTCACTTCAGCTGTGATGAAGAGTCTAATATAACCTGATCTCTGGTTGGTCCCACAAAGTTTCTTAGAGCAATACAACTTCAAAAGGTATTCAATGAACTCCTCATTCAGGCCACCATTACCAATCTGAATCATTCTGTTTATATGTAAATTAGAATTACCCATGATTACTTTTGTTCTTTTTTCACACGTATCATTATTTCTTCATGGACACCTTGCCCATAGTGCGATTATAGATTGGACACCTATAGACTTCTCCCATTAGTGATTTCTTTCCCCTATAATTCCTTATCTCCACTGAAACATTTTCCACTTGATCTCCTTAACCAAGGTAACCTCGAACTAAGGCACAAATGCCATCTTTGATTAACAATGCTGTCCCATCATCTTTACCTACCTTTCTATTTCTGTTGAATGTCATGTACCCTCCACCCCCACCCTTATGGTCTCATAATTTTATACATCTCAGTCATGTCCCTTGTCACTCTCCTCTGCTTCAAAACAAGCCCAGTCAATCCAGTCTCTGCTCATAAACCCCTCCAGTCTTGGCAACATCCTGTTAAGTTTCTTCTGCACCATCTCCAGTCAATCGCATCCCTCCTATAACATGAATTTCAGAACTGTACATCATAATATTCTATTAGAGCGCTAACCAAATTCTTGGACAGTTCCAGCATAACCTTCCTACTCTTAACCTCTATGCTTCAGTTAATAAAGGCAGGAATTGCATATATTATTGAATTTATCTGCATTTCCTGCTATATTAAGGGATTGGTGTATATGCATACCAAGACTTCTTGCCTACCTGTCCATACAATTTGATATTTTGCTGTGCAAGCAAATCTAATGAGATAAGAAGAACGCAGTTGAATGAGAAAGCCTGCCCTACCCACAACTGAAAATACCTCTTACTTTTAGGTCCACGCAATATCTCAGAAAAGCAAGAATCCACCTAAAATGTGTCAACTCTTGGTTTTTCCTGATAATTCATGTCAGGATTCATTTATAAAAACTCTGTATTTTCCTTCTTACAACCAAATATTTGTACTAAAACCTTTTAAACAAGCTGAGATGCTTTTAACATCAAAATCACATTCTTAAAGAATCACTGTCTTTCACTTTTGTTCGGTTGTTCTGACATTTCTGAATATGTTTATGTAAACTGTAATGCTGTTTATATAATGGGAGCACTTATTTGAGAAGTAGCTTTGCCTGAAAACTCAGCAACTGGAAATAGCATTAATCAAAATACAATAGCTGGATTATCTCAGCTTCAGTTCCATATATTAATTTATGCTGCCAAACTCAAAATACATTACTAATTTGTGAAGCACTGATTGAATAAGCAAAAGTATATTCAATTCAAACCAACTAAATTGGACAGGAGAGAAACAAAACAGAGATTGTACAGTAGATTGATGGAGCAACTCCCTAAAAAATCCAAAATATCTATTTCCTGCAATGTTCACCTGATCAACCTCAAATCCTCTTTCATGCATCTTTAAGTTTTGCACCTGTGCCCCAACCTGCTCATCAATTCAATCCCAGTTCTTCAACAGTTCAAATTTTAATTCTTATCGTCACATTTTAGTTATTTCATGGCTTTACTCTTCCTATGTTTGGAATCTTCTCTTGCAGTCAAGTCTCTGTTTATGTCACACCACCAATTTGAGCCCACTTGCTTCAACCCATCAATGGCAGCCATATCTGCACAAATCTCATGTTCTTAAATTCCTTCATGTACCTCTTCTTGACACTCCAAACTTTCACGTCAATTAACTTCTGGATAACTGTACAATTGAACCCTCACCTCCACCTATGGACCCCTGAAAAGCCCACTTGACTACCCTAACTTGCCCTACTAGGCACGGTGGCTCAGTGGTTAGTGCTGCTGCCTCACAGTGCCAGTGACCCAGGTGCGATTCCAGCCTCGTACGACTGTCTGTGTGGAGTTTGCACATTCTCCCCATGTCTGCGTGGGTTTCCTCTGGGTGCTCTGGTTTCCTCCCAAAATCCAAAGATGTACAGGTTAGGTGGATTGGCCATACTAAATTGCCCATAATGTGTAGGTTAGGTGCATTGGTCAGGGGTAAATGCAGAGTAATGGGGAATGGGTTTGGGTGGGACATTAAAAAAAAAGTGGGTGACACCGTGGCTAGCACTGCTGCCTCATAGCACCAGGGAGCTGGGTTTGATTCCAGCCTTGGGTGACTGTGTGGAGTTTGCGTATTCTCCCTGCGTCTGCATGGGTTTCCTCCTTGTGTTTTGGTTTCCTCCAACAATCCAAAGAAGTGCAGGTTAGGTGAATTGGCTATGCTAAATTGCTCATAATGTTCAGGGATGTGTAGGTTAGGTGCATTGAGTAGGGGTGAATATAGCATAATAGGGTGGGAGAATGGGTCTGGGTGGGTTACTCTTCGGGGGGTTGGTGTAGATTTGTTGGGCCAAAGGGCCTGCTTCCACACTATAGGGATTCTACTCTTCTATAACCCAACCTTACTAGAACTCACAACTCAAAACTTATGAATTCTCTGGCTACCCTCTGACTCAATCTGACTTGACTACATGACCTGACTGCTTCTGACTCCCGATTTCCCCTAACCCGCTCTTCTCCAACTTGAACTGATTATACCCCATCACTTGATTTGTCCTTGAAACTGTCCTAACAGCTCCCCTGATCCTCTGACTATTCTCCTAACTGGGTCCCATCTTCAAAGCTGATATGACTACCCTATTACCACCCGACCCAACTGCTAACATACTGCATACCATTACTACCTCCCACATCAACCACGTGATCCTTCCCCCTTACCTACTTATCTCATTCACCCTGATTCACTAAAACACTGAAAAGCTGTGTAAATGAATTAATGCATTTAGTTTGAGAGTGAATAAACATTTAACAAAATAAAGCAGCTAATGCCATAAAAAGGTAATATGCTTTGGTTTTTCATGATAATTCAGTACGAGGGAAGACTTTGATTTTAGATAGACTGCATTTTTTTTTAAGAGACCAGGTTCACTAGTTCCAGGCAGAAATGTGGAGCGGCATTGCTGCATAAAGATGTAAGAGCAGGGTGGCAAACCAATGGTGATTACCATTCCTTAGAAGATTCAGGCCAATACATTTTTCAGTGAAATGAATGATAGTGCCCTGCAGTGGGAATTCTTGGCAGTGTTATCTTTTCTCACTCGAAAGTATTGAAGGCCGATGTTATTATCCCTCAATACTGACACCCTGGTTGAGGTTATTTAATTCAACGCAGGATGAAGTTCTTTTGACTCCTCTCTGTCTTGAATGGGCAACCCTTTACTCTGAATTCATGCCCACTGATTCAAGTGCATTCAATTTAAATAAAGGGGAAAAAACCCTACACTCTATGAATTTATCCTATGACTATCTCTGCTAATTTGATTTCCCCAATGTATATGAAGATTAAAGTTACCTGTGAATAGTGTATTGCCTTTGTTACACATACTCATCATTTCCCGATTTATTCTCTTCCTTACCGTATAGTATTGGTATCTACATTTTCTAAGTGAGCATCAAGAGAACTTCTCAGCAAGTGTAAAAAAATCTTACCTTGAGTGTCTCTCCATCTGCATAAAGGACGTAAACCGTTATTTCTATGTTTTTCTGTACACTCTTTCCACCTCTCTCAAAATCTCCTCGTTCCAATGTCAGATACAAATCATTTCTGATGTCACCTGCAGGATAGTCACATAACATGCCCCAAAATGTTACTTTGATAAAATTTAACAGAAATAGCGTAAAAATGATGGGTGAATTTGCAGGTCGACTACATACACTTAAACCACAGCAGTGAAGTTAATCTAAACAATGGATCGTGCAGGGTCGGTATCTGACTGAAAGGAAGCATGTAGTCAGTGAGATATATATGCCACTCCTTCAGCTCAATGAACGACCCCACCTAAAATTCTAACCTACCTTTCTTTAGATACTGACTGTCATACTATGTAATCCTAGTATTTTCTGTTTCTTATATCTCCAGTAACTGCACTTTTTTGTTCCACTTATATAAACATGGCAAAATGTCTTACATGATTCTTTGCCAGCAATGTGGAAAGGAGAGCATGAAATGATTATGGTTGGTGAAGTATTGATGCTACATTACATTGCTGACTCTACCTAACGTTATGATTTATTATACATTTACAAAATTTAAGTCAAAATTGTTGAATTTCCACTGGAAAAACTGCCGAGCCAACTCATCTGTGGAAGTCAGTGGTGAGATCCTTGGACAGTCCATATCACAGTAGGGGAGGTATTGGATGTATTAGAATAGATGAAGGTGGATTAATCTGCTGTCCTGACCAGATATGTCCAGGAACCCTGCAAATGGCGAGAGAAGAAACTGCGGGGGCCCTGGTTGATATTTTTGCATTATTGTTAGCCACGGGTGAGGTTTCAGAAGACTAGAGGGCAGCGAAAGTTGTGCTGTTACTCAAAAAGGGCTGCAAAGAAAAACCTGGGAAATACAGACCAGTACGCCTAAAATCTGTGGTGGGTAGGTTACTTGAGAAGATTCTGAGGGACAAGATGTCCATGGATTTGGAAAGACAGGGTGTGATTAGGAATAGTCAGTATGGCTTTGTGTGTGGAAGATTATATCTCACAAATTTGTTGAAGTTCTTTGATGAAGTGACCAGGAAGGTTGATGAGGGCGGACAGTACATATCGTCTACATGGAACTTTTGATAAAGTTCCACATGGATGGCTGCTCTGGAAGGTTAGATCGCATGGAATCCAGGGGGAACAGGCAAATTGAATACACAATTGGCTTAATGATAGAAAGCAGAGGGTAATAGTGAAAGGATGCTTGTTGGACTGGAGGCCTGTGACTAGTGGTGTATCTCAGGGGTCAGTGCTGGGTCCATTGCTGTTTGTTATCTATGTCAATGATTTGGATGAGAACGTACAAGGCATGACTAGTAGGTTTTACAGATGACACGAAAATAGACGGTATCGTGGATAGTGAGGAAGGTTATCAGAAATTGCAGCAGGATTTTGATAGTCTGGGGAAGTAGGTTGAGAAATGGCCAATAGAGTTTAATATGTAAATATGAGGTGTGCATTTTGGAAAGTCAAACCAAAATAGGAGTTTCAATGGTGAATGGTAGGGCCTTAATGAGTGCAGTGGGATAGAGGGACCTTGGAGTTCAGGCGCACGGTTTGCTGAAAATGGAGTCACACATTGACAAAGCAGTGAAGAAGGCTTTTGGCACATTGGCTTTCAATAGTCAGGGCACTGAGTATAGAAATTGGGAAGTTATGTTGCAGTTGTACAGGACACTGGTGAGACTGCACTTGGAGTATAGTGTTCGGTTTTGGTCACCTTGCGAAAGGAAGGGTGTTATTAAACTGGAAAGGGTGCAGAAGAAATTTGCAAGGATGTTGAGAGGACTGAAGGGACTGCTATGGAGTGCCATTGGACCTTTCTCTTTACAGCGTAGGAGACTGAGGGATGGGGTCTTATAGAAGTGTAAGATCATGACAGGAATGGATAGGGTGAATGCACTCAGTCTTTTTCCCAGGGTTGGGGAATCAAGGACTAGAGGGCACCAGATTAAGATAAAAGGGGAAAGAATAAATGGGTACCTAAGAGGCAGCTTTTTTACACAGAGGGTGACACGCACCTGGAATGAGCTGCCAGCGGAAGTGGTTGAGGCGGGTATATTAACAACATTTAAAAAGCATTTGGACAAAAACATGGATAGGAAAGGTTTAAGAGAATGTAGGCCAAGTGCAGGGAAATGGGGTTGGCGTGGATGGACATTTTGGTCAGCACAGACCAGTTTGGGCTGAAGGACCTGCCTCCGTACTATAGGGCTTGATGACTTGATATTGCATTTCTGGTTTATGAAGTTTCTCGGATAGTTGAGAGTAACCGTGTTTGGTGTAGGCTGTTCCAACAATTAATTGTGCCTCATAATTCCAAAACAATCCTTTTAAGTATTTTTTAAAAAACCTGTATATAGCCCTTCTACTGCAATATAAACAAGATGGTGCTAATGTCTCTATGAGGTAATCTTTCCTTGTAGTAATAAAGCGATAGATAAATGGTAGTTCTGAATGTTGTTCAAAACATTTCATGTTTTTTTAACTTCTGGTGCATACAGCAGGGATATGTTACTCTGAAGTTCTGATTGTGATTCTGAATGTCTACATGCAATTCCAATGCAGATATGGGAGTTTGAGAAGGAACTGCCCAAGATGTACAATCACTTCTATTTTATTAGAAGCAAATCTTAAATAATGTAAGCCAAGTGGACAATTTTTCAGAATCCCAAGCCAGTCCTTATAGTCCTATTAGGTGCTCAGTCACAGTAAACTGAGAGTCAATAATTTGTGCTCGATGTTTAGCAGATAGCTTCTCTGTACAAATGGTTTATCAAAAGTAGTAAATAGATGGTCATATGTAATTTTGTTTCTGGCTAGTGATCAGCAGGTACGTTAAACATATTACAAGGAAAATACATTTGGTCCAGATACTTTGGTGGTGTCTATATTCTGTGCGAGTTGATATGGAGAAAGATCCTTGGTTTTTTGCAATTTCATGTCAACACTTTTGTTTCCAGTGTTTGTCAATTGTTTTTGGTTCTTTGTGATTCACAATCATTTCAAGTCAATTTAAAATAATCAACCATTTGAACAAAGTCATCTTCTGTGTATTGATTGCAGCAAGTTTAAAGTTTAGATACTTTTTAATTGAGATTGATAATTCCAGTTACACAGTTTTCAAAACATCTCTGCAGTTCTCTCTGAATATGAAGTTGGAAGCTCTGAATTTACAAGAAAATGAAGACATACAATTTTTGAGTTCTCTGAGCAGGCCTTAGTTTCCAGTTGTCTTTCACTTAGTTGAGGAATCAGTGAACATGGGAGTTTACAAGTCTCTGATTTAAATTTTGACACACATATACAAGAAAAAAATGTCTCCGTTTCAATTTAACTCTGGTAAAGCAAGGCCCAGAAAGATCTCAGATAGGAAATGTACATGATGGTGGACTCCTGATTCTTAATCTTGCCAACAAATAGGTGTGGTATGTTTGAGGAAAGATTGAAAGACTGTTTTAAATTGCTTACATATCTGGACAAAAGGAAGTGTAACTAAAACCTATTAGTTTCTGCAATGGGGGCTATTTCCTTCTTGCTAATTTGCTCCCATTAACACTGTAAATAAACAGTTCCTCAGAAGTTCTGAATGCAACTTTACCAATAGGTTTTCCTCCGATATCATAGGTGAATGGACTCAGTGAAGACTGTTAGGTTAACTTGTCCATGCTGACAGTTAAGATAATGGTTCCTGTGCAAATGGTTAGACACTCGGACCTACCCTCCTAATTTTAATGCCTGTGTACTCTGAAATCATTTTGTTTGCATCATTATGTTCCAACATATAGCAATCTAGGATAGTGAATGGAATACAGTATTATGCCTGCAATTAGAGCCAGGTGAAATGAAATAGTTTGTTCCCTGCCTCCAGGAGTCCAATGTTGCGTACTGGTCACAAAATATTCCTGAATAAGCAAAGAGAGCTTAAATAGATTGCAAACTGGTTTGGCAGCAGAATGCAAAAGGTAATGGTGGATGGGTAAGAGTCTATGGGGAGTGGGGAGGGGACACTGACCTGTAGATTTTGACCAGCCTCTGCTCCGGATCCATTACTTGGCTTGAAAATAATGTAGAGGAGGATGCCTCTAATAATATGATTAAAATCAAATACACATATTTCCATGCCTCACTGTGTTCACTTTTACAGCTCCAAAACCAGGCCAGTATCTACTGTGCAATTGTTAACACAAATAATACACTAAATTGAGGAATCTTAGCCAATTTTGTCCATACAAGCCCAGAGGATGTTATAGTTAAGTGTTGTAAGCCAGATGAAGTCAGCCTACTCAGGATAAAAAAGATGAATCTGGGAGCCTTGTAGTCTGATAAATTTATGAAATCATCAAGGAAGGTTCAACAATGCACAATTACAAAACCCAGGCTGTGGAGATGTTAGTCCACCCAAAAAAGTGCAACCATTGCACCACTTAGCAGTAAAAGCACTTAAAATATGAACATTATGAAGCTGAACTTGTCCATAATAGAATACTGTTAATAAACTTGGCATGCATGGTCACCCTAACATCCCCATCATTCACTTGTCATTTGAATATTAACATATGCTGACTTAAAATGCAAATAATGCTGCTGCAGATAAAGTTAATAGACACAAATTACATGCTAACCTTTCTATATCTATGTAGATGCCAGGAAGAATTTTGTTCATGTGCACTAAAACTAACATAGTACATGGGTTTGTGCTTTGAAGCAAAGGAAATACCTTTATATTCAACCGCACAAATGCAATATTTAGCTACTTTCAAGTATTTACCTACTTTCTACTCGTCTCCATAAATTGGAACAAACAAACTCATAGGTGCAGTAAAATGAACAGTGACATTTACACTTCATGTTTGAGACAAGAAGAAATCTGAACAGTAGTGCTTAGTGTAAAATATTTGAAATACTTGATTATGCCCAATTTACTCATATATCTTTCCTAATTGGTAAAATCAACAACGCAGGGACTGAGAGTGTGCTGACAAATTAGAAATGAAATAATGGTAGTACTGCTTCAGGAATACTATAATTTTATAAGACTAGAAAGTACAATACTTGCAGCCAATACTTTTGAGCTGTCAACACATATTTCTGGTTTTAAACTTTCTTTCATTACAAAATAAAGAACAATTCCATCTGAACTCATTAATTATTCATCCAATACAGTCTCACAGAATAGTTTGAACATGCTGTGGCTGCTCGGCGTCGAGGACTCTAACTTTTTTGTTGGGTTTTATTAAAATATTTCGTAACTTGCTGTGTTCTATAGAGTCCAAAGTTGTGAAGATTCTATCACAATAGTATTATGAAAGGCAGTTGTTTTAGAATAAATAATGTTTAAACATGGTATGGTGATCAATGTTCAAATGCAAAGAACTGCCCTAGATGTGTGGTACTCTTCGAAATGAAGAATAATCCAATAACATTGAATGGAATCTTTTGCTTCAGCAATCAGTAGCACAATGACAACAAATAGAATCAAATAATTCTACAGTACAGAAATAGGCCATTCGACCCATCATGTCTGTACTGGTTCTCAAAACAGCTACCCAACTGATCCTATTCTCAAACCCTATCTCCATAGCCCTCTAAGTTCATCACTTTCAAAGATACATCCAGTTCTCTCTTGACCTTGCTAGGTAATCTGCTTCCACCACTTTCCTAACAGCGCGTTCTAATTCAATTCTCTGAGTAAAGAACTCAACACTCCTTATCTCACTCCTAGCTCTTATGCTGAAATCTTGAAATTGTGACTCCCAATTAATGACATACCAACTGGTGGAACAGTTTCTTCTTTATCCTGTCAAAATTGTTTGTAATTTTGTATGTCATAATTTTAAGGTCATCTCTTAATAGTCCTTGCTTCAAGCAGAATAAGCCCAGTTTCTAAAATCTTTCCTTATATCTAAAACGCCTCAACCCTAGTATCATTCTAGTAAATCTCCTTTGCATTACCTCCAGGGTTTTAACATAATTCCTTAAATAAGGCACCCAGAGCTGAACACAATATTCCAAATGTTGTCTGACCAAGATTTGTAGAGGCGTAGAAGCATAATCTATACTGCTATTTATAAACCTAAGGATCTTATAAGTTTTCTTAACAACTGTTTCAACTTGCCTGGCTACCTTCAGAGAATTATACACGCGAGGTCCCTCTGATCCTGGACTCCCCTGAAAGTTATACCATTGTGTCTGTATGGTTTCTTTATGCTTTTTCTACAACTGACTCGTAGAACGTTACTGTTCTATTCTTCATAGTAAGCAAAAGCTAATTCACACACTGTTAGTGTGCTATTGGTCGTTTTAGGACAATTGCCTCACATTTCTTTGCATTGAAATTCATCTGCCAGGTGTCTTCGTATTTGGCCTATATTTATCTTATCCCATATAATGGCCCCCATCAGTTTTCCCACTGTCAATGTCAAGGTTTCTTGGGTTATCTTTTGCCCATTTCTTAAACATTAGTGTCACATTTGTATTCCTCCAGTCCCCAGGACTAATCCTATGTTCAGACAGGCCTGGCCATTTCCTTACGGGGTCCACGCTATCCTTCACTAATCTTTTACTATTAACATGTTTGAAGAACAGTTTACTATTTGTTTTATCGCAACCTGCTATCCTTTCCTCAAGCTTCCTCTTAGTCTTCCTTATTCTAGCCTTAGCGTTTCTCATGTATTTAAATACTGTTTCAGATTTCTATTGCTATTAAATTCTGGTAAGCATCATATGCCTCCTTTCTCTTCCTTATTTTCTCATCAATATTCTTAATCATCCAGGGTACTCTAGCTTTGGACACCCTGTATTTATTTCTTATCGCTATGTACTGAGGCACTCCTTTATCTCCCTTTTGAAAGTTCTTCATCCATTTTTCATCCACCAAAGTACATTTCTAATCACCCTGCTCCAGTTCAACTTCTGGATCCCTAAAATCTGCCCTTTCCAGTCTGGGATCTTAATCCTTGATTGATTTTGTTTTTATCCCTTTCTAACTTAATATTGAACATTATTATATTATGATCACTATTTCTGAAATGCTCTCTCACTCTGACATTCTTCAGAGGTCTCCTGCCAAGGACCAGATCCTGCACAGTTCATTCCCTGGTGGGACTGGAAATGTAATATACATGTTTCATGAATTTCTTCCCTTCCATGCCCCACAAACCACCTTTTTTGCCGTCTTCTCTAGGGTAATTAAAATCACCAACTATCACAACCCTAATTTTTCTGTAGATTTCCATAATCTGTCTGCAAATGCTCTCTCTGTTTTCTGTCCATTATTTGAAGATCTACATACCCAACAATGTCATCACTCCTTCTCTGTTTCCTCACCTCCAACCATGGATATTCTAATTCAGGAACTGCATTGTGTTCAAGATATGACACTACCTCTGATCGAGAGTTCTACACCTTTTTTACCCACCCTGTTTCTACTAAAAACCTTATAACCCGGATATTAAGTATCCAGTCCTGTTCTGCCTTGAGTCACATTTCTGTCGATGCTACTATGTCATATCCCCCAGAGCAATTCCAGTTCTCCAATTTTGTTCACTATTCTCTGTGCATTTATGTACAGTCAATTTAATTCTGCCCTTATCCCTTTCTATAGTGAGTGGCAAGCCATTAACCAAAACTGGTCATTGTTCTAAAACGACCAATAGCACACTAACAGTGTGTGAATTGGCTTTTGTTTACTATGAAGAATAGAACAGTAATGTTCTGCGAGTCATCATTCTGCGAGTCAGTGTGAATCACTGTTGCTTGAAATAAGAAATAACACAGCAACATGTCAAGGACTACGTACTGAGGGATGTACCAAAACTTGGGGCAACTGCTGTCAAGGCTGCCGAGAAAGACAGCCATCTAGGATCTTTCTGCCAAAGTACAATGAGGGTCCGTTCTATTATCAGATCCTCTCAGTGCCTCAAAATGAACATAAATAGTTTCCTGCATTACTAGAAAATGCCTTTGTTTTTGCAACTGTCGAGAAGCTCTGAGAAATATTAAAATTCTATTATTTTTTTCTGTCTGGAAAGACAATACAGAACTGACGTGGAGACTTTGTATGTACTTATAGATGATTTTTAAATGAATAAGCTATATTTTTGAAATAAAACAAAACATAGCAACAGTAGGTCACTGTTTGCAAAGAGAAAAAACACAGTAACAAGTTTGAACCACTGTTGTTTCCAGCGAGCAACAGTGCAGGTTACAGTTGCAATGAGCAACAGAACTGAATTGCATGGTTGTTACTTTGGACCTGTGAAATCCAACTTGCACAACAAACAGTAGATTCCATATACCAGTACCCTTAAAGTCTCTTAGTGGAGGTGTTTTGTAGCAGTTCTGTATTGAGGTGTAGCATCAGATGTTTTTATATCAATGGTAATGGCTTCGAAAAAGGATTCTTTTTCAATTTCTCAATTAAATTGAGAAATTGCAGCATGATTTCACCATGCATGGTCTATAATTCTAAGATCTGGCAAATTCTGAAGCTATTCTTCAACATTAAATCAATAGCCTTGTTAGGCCTTATAAAGAAAACTATCTTTTTTGGCATAAAGTTAATTTATGATGGTGCAAGAAAGCTATGGTTTTAGAGCATTTGAAGTAACACTCAATTTTTGAAATATATGCAATGCAGCCAATGTAGTCCAGCCTTAGGGGAGTAAAATGGTTTACTGAAGTAAGTGAAGTAACCTTGATATGAATATTACTGTGTGCATGCTCCTGAAGTGCAATGTATATTTATGAAAATGCAAGCAGCGAACACTGCAAAAAAACAGGCATTGGGGACTTACACCCTACTACCTTCATCTCTGCAGCAGAGAAAAAGAAGGAAGGGAGGGGTTATACGGATTGAGTTTGACATTAGTCAACAGAACATTATTCACAGCATGACACACATTTTAGCAAACAATAGAAACTGCATGAAAGTTCAACATTGTTCCATTAAAAGGACAAGACAGATTATTGAGACTGAGACTAAGACACAAATAAAATTTGAATCATATAAAGTACAGTAATGACCAAAACATGCTCATTGCTCCATCTTAATTACTGTTGTAAGGTACCAAAGTACATACATGGAGGTCATTCCCAATCCATGTCATTAGAAGTTTTGAATCTATCAATCAGTCATACAGTTAATTTATTGAGCAAGTTCCACAAAACTGACTGCTCAAATTTCCAAATACTTTCTAATTGTCATTTGGCTGCTTCACTTAGTGTTAAAGCAAACATCTATTAAAACAAAACAATATAAATATATAATTCCAAATCAAGTCACTAAAATTATTCAGCACATGTGTTAATTTTTAAACAGCTATAAATAATTTTCCTGTGTATAGCTCTATCTGAGCCTAAGGGTGAAATTAAAAATTCACCTGAACCTTGCACTTAACACTTCTGGCTTTTATAAGGAATTATTTGAGCCCATGAGAATCAGAGCAGGAGACAGGAGAGAAAGTAGGGTTAAAGGACATTTCACAGGTGTTAACTTTCTTTCTGCACACATTGTATCTATGTCATACCAATTCCCTTATTAAACTGTACAGATGCATGATTCACAGGAGCCTGGAAGCAATTATACAGATTTTGCTCTGAAATAAATTCCTCTCAAAAGAGTTTAATAGGACCATAGTTAGAAATAAGGGGAAAATATAATACACTAGGGAAATCTGAGGCATATGATATATAAACACAACAAACAGGGATGTTTATTGGCAATTGTGTCTTTCATCCTGCAAGTATTGATGCAATTTAGATATATTTCCATAAGCATTCAGACAATGCCTTGGTGGGCATACAACATAACCAGATCTAGTCCTTATACAGTTATCACAACTTGGTGTTGTAGCTTCATTCTGGTGTGCTGATTGTCGTTGTGGATGTTTCCATATAATTTATTTTATATATGTTGTTGTTTGGAATGATGATTTCTATCAGAGTCATCATACGTATGTTAGACGGTTGATGATATGCAGTTCAGATTGTCATTTACTTCTTCGCATGATTTGACAGTTGATCATGAAAATGTCATGTGACCTAGTCTGGACACCATGACATAATGTGAACCCAAATTCCCATATGTAAATCTCAAACTTGTTGTTTTGCCCTTATTTAAGTTGCTACTTGTCTGTATGCTCATTGATCGTGCTCTTTTACCATTTTCTCCCTTTCCAACAATACATCGTGTATACATAATTGGATGGTGACGCTGTGTGGATGAAAAACTGTATGGATTATTTTTCCAAACATGAGAGCTGTCACTGAGGGCAAGTTATCATCTAGAGCAAGCAGATTTAACATAGCTATCAAAAATTTTTTAAAGTCACTTTATCTTTAATGATCGTGGATTTTATTGTATGAACAGTATGTTTTGTGAGACCATTCAACTGAGGGTAGTAAGGAGAAGAGTTAATACAATGAACACCCTCTTTCTTATACATCTTTGAAGGATTCACTAGCAAACTAAAGAACCGCTGTCAAACACATTGTAATATACCAATCGTACTAAATATTGTAGTTAATATGTCAACAACTGTGGCGGTTATAGTATTTTTGATTGGTTGTACAAAAGGGAGTATGGTGAAATAGTCAATCAACAAACTGTACTCATTTCAGTAGGCATGGAAAATATCACTTCACACTTGCATCAGTGCTCAGGAGGAATCTCAATTGAATGGAGAGGGGGCTCTCGGTTATTAAGGTTGATGGAATTAACATGTTTCACATGACTTATGAGTTGACCCTGGGCTAATATATAGACTCATGTGCCAATCTCTTGGGAAAAGAGCTTATAGGTCTAAATGACATGGGTTATGGCGAGAAATGCAGCAGAATTGAGCAAAAACTCCAGTGAGTCATATCTTAATGTTAGGAACATCTTTTAATTCATCTGGTGTTCAAATGAAATTCTTCTAGACAGTGGTGAGTTGCTTATTAAGGGTGGGGGGAGCTGATGCGTGTTAACAACCTTATTAACTGCACATCTTGCCTGAGTATTATGCAGCTTTCTATCTTACATTTGCTGCAAGTGAACTAGAAATCAAGAACTCTTGAAATGGAGGTCAGAGCAGGGATCTGGTTGATTTCAGTTCATCACTGCCTGTGAAGAGCTCCACATTGATCACAATGCAACAGCATCTCAGGGCACAATCCATGGGAAGCAGCTACAGACAACCATTGCCCACAGACATTGGCATCTGATAATTGTCAACTCCTCAGCATCCTCACGACATCTCTCCAAAATACTTGAAGGATGTTTAGGAAGTACAGACATACATTGCAAGATGCATTTGCACCTAGCATTTAAAAGGCTGCTGCAAGGACACTACACTCAAGGACATACACCCAACTCATGATTGGTCCAGGGCTAATTCCTTGCTGGCTTGGTGTTTGTGCAGTTATCACCAACCTGTAATTTGTGGCAGCACGGTGGCACAGTGGTTAGCACTGCTGCCTCACAGCGCCAGAGACCTGGGTTCAATTCTCGCCTCAAGCAACTGTCTGTGTGGAGTTTGCAAATTCTCCCCGTGTCTGCGTGGGTTTCTTCCGGGTGCTCCGGTTTCCTCTCTCAGTCCAAAAAATGTGCAAGTTAGGTGAATTGGCCATGCTAAATTGCCCATAGCATTAGGTGAAGGGGTAAATGTAGGGGAATGGCTCTGGGTGGGTTGCTCTTTGGAGGGTCGGTGTGGACTTGTTGGGTCGAAGGGCCTGTTTCCACACTGTAAGTAATCTAATCTAATCTTTGCAGCATCCATGATTTGCCTTGTTGGTCAGTGCATCTGTCAGAACCTAAAGGTTATCAGTACTACCCAACTTCGAGCTGCATATCATGGGTGAGAAGGGGGACTTCTTGCTGGACAGCACACCAGCTGTCAATCTAACACCTGCAACAGCATGTGCCCTCTGATTGCATGGCAAATCACAGTGCATGATTATTTAAACAAATGCAACTTGTTAGAAAGTAGATATGAGTTAGTCCTCAATCCTGTCAATGGAAGAGGTCACTGTTGATCAGGAGTGCTGGTACTGTCAAGTATGGGCACTGTTTACACACAACACAGGGGTTTGGCCATGGACAGATGCCCATACGGGCGAGCCATGTTAGGAAATATGTCCCACTACAGTCTAGAGATTGGGCAATGGTAAATCCTGGAGGGCCATCATAAGCAGTCAGGGGAATTGTGTATTCCTAACTGAGGAGCTGCGAAGACAGTGGTCAGTGTCTGGTCAGTTATGTGAAGGGGATGTTTGTTGAAGGTGGTGAGAGGTCTGGACCGAATACAGTACAGAGGGTCAGCACGTTGAATGATGGGGATGGTGTACAGTAAAGGGGAGGGCTCAATGTTAAAAGTGAGTGGAGGTGGTGAGGGAAAGCAGAGCATTTGTTGAGTTGAGAACAAGATTGGTGACAGTGGCGGGTGGAAGGGGGATTCAAGGTAAATAGGCGGAGTATTGCAATACAGTATCAGAAGGTATGGTATGCTACATGAGTGGAGATTATTGGCTGTGACCACTGCCACGGCTTTCACTGGACCACAATGGGCATCAGTCAGGTATAATGTCAGGTTCAGGGGGCACGGAGGAACACTGGATGCACAGTTCATTGTGGTGGGTCTCCATATAGGCTGCCAAGTAGTGCAAGGTACCTGTTGACCGGGTAGAGCCTGATGCTAATAGCGTTCAGCACAAGTTGTATTCATCACTGGCTGTTCACTAGACACTAAGTGCAACTGGAAAATGGTTAGGACAATGCTGACAGTGGATGGAACAGTATCAGTTTGATGGGTGGAATCACATATTCCACAACTGCTGGATGGTAGGACATTAGGGTACATATAAATTAAGCATAACGTTGTAAACTGCAGCTACATTTCGTTCGCAATAATTTAATTATCCATTTGCAATAGCTGCATGTACGGTTAGTGCAGTCAAAGGCAATTTGCTCCATGCCACTGGTTCTTGAAAATTGGACATTGCTACTAACCTCTACATCATTAAGATGTCAATGAGTTAAAGAGAGGTGAATGCTAGTCAAAATCAAGCCATAACTTCTCACATGTGCAGGGACACTGTGGGAGATGGAGATGATTATCATGTAAATATCACAATGGACTTGGGTGAATGCAATTATAACTTTCAAGGCTCATGTGAGTCTGGGATGCGAAGAGGTTGGACCGCAGCAGTCACTTCCTTTTTGATGTAATGAGTTAGTTACTAGCTGATGCAGCACCTTACCAAGTTGCTGCATACATTGTAACTGAAGCTGAATGAATGTTGAAAACATGATCCTCATTGTAGGGACACTGCATGTCTCACCGTATGGATGACTGTTCAGCCATCATCTGCAGGGTACGCCACCACTTACTGTTCTCAGAGCTAAGTATTTGGTTGTTCCTTATGTCCCCAAAATGGATCATTGCCAGAAAGAATCATACACCCAGCCACTGGCAAGATGTTGGTCTGTGGCTACCTTCCTAAGAAGGCAAAGGTAAATTTAGAAGGAACAGAGCCAACAGCAAGTCCATGAACACCAGCAAGTCTCTGCAGAGGCCAAGGAGCACTCAGGTTAGGCAGCTGTCACAGCTGAAGCCCTCTCCAGACGTGTAGAGTTCACAGGAGGAGCAGAACTTTTTGCCTCCCGACTGCATTTCCTTGGGATGAGCGAGGCACAGTGTGGATTAAGCTTGTACGTCTCAGGACACTGTATGGAACTTTGCTGGATATTAGAGTGAACCTTACGGCTCCAAGAGCGGGAGGCCATCTCATTCTTACTCCGAACCTCTACATCACTAGCTCCTTCAAGGAATCGACAGTTGACCTGTGCATGATTTCTCAGTCATGCACAAAGAGATCAAACAGTGATCGATGTGCAAAATCACACCAGTTAATTTTGTTTCTCCTTGACACAGTCAATGCTGTAGTCTGAGCCTTGGGTTCTGAAACATGGCTGGCTTCCCTCAGGTGCAGAGGGCCGTCGTCTGCAGACACTTGGCACTGAGAGGACTGTATCACAACACTGAGGAATTCATCATGTGGAAGAGATTCAATTCATGTGCAGATGACCTGTAATCACTGTTACCACTTACAGGAGGCTACCCTAGCAGTAGCCATGACTCCAACATCCTGAAATACTCTTTTGTACCAGCCAGATTTGACAGTCCTTACGCCCCAACATGGATCATTGCCAGCAAGAATCATACATCTAGTCACTGGTAAGATGTTGGTCTGTGGCTGCCTTTCAGGTGAATTAGAAGGTTGCTTACTTTGGGACAAGGATCACCCACTGCGATCATGGCTGATGACATCATTACACAACCCCGAATGATGTGTAGTGCAGTCATATGTCACCCATACTTCTACCAGATCCATGGTAGTGCAGATGACAAGGCTGCTGAAAACGTGGTGCTGCTTCTAAGACAAGTCCGCAGGTGAGGGAGCCCTCCAGTATAGTCCAGACACAGTGTGCTTGCTGCATCATCTGAGCATGTTGCACTTTGCACAACTGGAACAGGCAATGAGGAATTATATTGACTGCTTAGGAACTGTGAAAACAGAAGCAGTCTTGAGGAAGAGGACAAAGACACTGGAGACAAGGAACCTGTCCTTGTGCCTGATAAAGCTCAGTCTGGCATGACAAGCCAGACAGGACCTGATTGACAGCCAGTTTCAGTAGACAAGAATTAGGTACAGCATGCATTCTTGCATTGTAAAATAGTTGTTGGTCATCATGCCAGTGGAGAAAGTGAGTACTGCAGATGCTGGAGATCAGAGCTGAAGATGTGTTGCTGGAAAAGTGCAGCAGGTCAGGCAGTATCCAAGGAACAGGAGAATCGACGTTTCGGGCATCAGCCCTCATGCCAGTATCTGGTTTACACTATGGAAGTGAATTGCATCCTCTATTTGTTTGGTTTGCATTCACTCTTGCTACCTGTAAATAAAAGTTCACCTTTGAAATTGTTTGATTGCTTGCCTGTGCATGATGTTCTCTTCCAGACAATAAGATACAGGTCTACAATGGACACTGGGTGATGGTGACTCAGAGAAGATGGTCAGATTTCACTAAGAATAGGTAAACTGTATGGCCTGGTGTAAAATAGTGATGAAGGTGAGAGATTGGGGTTGTACTTGCGCGGGGGTGTCAACCAAGTCGATATGTGCTGTGACCTTACAGCTGCTGTGCCATTTTGCTGCCAGTGAAGGGCAACAATGAAATGTCCAAGCTTGATTGTAGCCTTTTAAAGATGGTATGGATGGCAGGAATGTTGGTCTTTTGGTAGATATGAGTGATGAGCTGTTCTCAGAATGGTGGGTTGCAAAATGGGGGTAGAATTGGGCGAAAGGAGTGACCGGGGATGTGACATGTAGCTAATCAGGCAAGTTTGTCAAGATGCAGTGAGACATCTTACTCAACCTCGCAGCAAAATACTCCAGGAAACGCATGACACATAGCCAAAAAAATTCATAATATTCAGTCCTTGCTTTTTTATGCCCATATGACCTACATAGAAATGGCCTAACATGTCTTAACATAGACTTGTTTGCCTTTGAAGATTACATTATTGAAAAGACATAGTTTACCTAAGAATGACCAGAATTAATGTACCACCTCATGGACAAGCTGCATGTGTTCAGGCCACCGTTGATGATCTCTTTGAGATATTGCAACTGGATTTCAGCAGATGTAACTTACTGAATCTGCACTGTTCAAATGTGAGAAAAATGCAATGTTGCAGTCTGAAATCATTGGTGTTGCAATGGGTTTGATACCTTGTGGATCATAAGGATATATAGATCCTGTATTTAGGGAGAACAATTAATGATGGTGCATCTGTTTCGGTGGTATAAGAAATGTCAGGTGTCAGTCCTGTGAAATTGTATTGACATATATGATAGACACAGGCAATATATGGGATGTCAAAAGAAGCAGTGATGATGTCACATGAGCCAGTTTTTATCTTTATGTTGTTTCAGAAAAGTAAAGTAATGGAATCAACTGATGTTTGAAAATAGAAAATGCTTCTTTAGTATAGAAAACACTATGGTTATTGTTTTAAACTGAATTTTGCTGTGTAATAGTTTCCTTAGATTGGAACTGCTCCTTCTGTACCTTTTAATTCTCCTTTATTTAGTTTTAAGCTGTCCTGGACTTTTGTAAACTGCTCTTATTTGAAAGAGGGAGAGAGTAGTTGAGTACAATCAGTCCTTTTGTTTTGATTATAGTTTTAACTTCAGCTCTGAACTTGGACAGACAGATAGATGACTCTTAGGAAAAGTAATTTTCTTAACTGCCATGGTGATGCCACCTTTTGAGTCTTTGTTCTTCACAAACTAGTTGCCATGAGTAGCTTTCATTTCCCGCATAAATCATGATGCGGTTATGGTTCTCTATATATTAGTCCATTTATCATATACCAGAGAGAGTTAGGTTCTTGTTGAGACAGATTTCTTAATGTTTACTGATTTACGGTACATTGTACTTACATAGAAGGGTGCAGCATAGGAACAGGCCCTTTGGCCGACAATGTTATGCCGAACATTACACCAAGTTAAATCAATCCCTTCTACCTGCCCTTGGTGCACATTCCTTCATTCCTTGTTTATTATGTGCATAGCTTTAGAGTAAAGGGAAGACCTTTTAGAATGGAAATAAGGAGTTTTCAGCCAAAGAGTGGTGAATCTATGGAATTCATTGCTACAGAAGGCTATGGAGGTCAGATCGTTGAGTATATTTAAGATTGAGATAAATAGGTTCTTGAGTATCAAGGGTCACAGGGAGAAAGCAGGAGAATGGGGTTGAGAAAGCATGACTGAATGGTGGAGCAGACTTGATGGGCTGAATGGCCTAATTTCTGCTCCTATGTCTTCTGATTTCATCTAAAAGCCCCTTAAAATGTCCCTACCATATCTACCTCCACCAATATCTTGGCATAGCATGCTAGGCATGTACCACTCTCTGTGTAAAAAACTTGCCCCTCATATCTCCTTTGAACCTTCCACCTCTTACTTTAAATGCATGTCTTCTATTATTAGCTATCTCAATTCTGGGGAAAAGATTCTGACTGTCAGTCCTACATATGCCTCTCATAATTTTATCAACTTATATCAGGTCTCCCTCAGCCTCCACCAGAGAAAAAAAAACAAGTTTTTCCAGCCTCTCCTTTTGCTCGTACCCTCTAATCCAGGTAGCATCCTGGTAAACCTCTGCTGCACTCTCTCCCAAGTCTCCGAATCCTTCCTGTAGTGTGGCGACCAGAATTGAACACAATACTCTAAGTGCGGTCTAACCAAACTTTCATAAATCTGCAACATCACTTCATGACTCTTGTACTCAATGCCCTAACCAATAAAGGCAAGAATGCCACACACCTTCTTTACCAACCTATCTACTTGTGTGGCGACATTCAGGAAGCTATGGACTAGGACCCCAAGATCCCTCTGTTAAGGGTCCTGCCATAACTGTATAAAACTACATAATTGACTTTTTAAAAATATTAATGACCTGGATGTGGACATCACTAGCTATTTATTGCCATCCCTAATTGCCCAGAGTGTAGTTAAGAGTCAACCACATTCCTTTGGGTCTGAAAACACATGTAGGCCAGACCAGGTAAGGATGACAGATTTCCTTCTTAGGAAGGCATTAGTGAATCACATTTTTTTTTGACGATCGATTTCATGGCCATCATTATGCAGTTAGTTCCGAATTTTTAATTGAATCCAAATTCTACTGTCTGTCAAAGTGGGGTTCAAACCCAGGTTCCCTAATCATTACCAGAGTCTCTTGATTAATAGTCTAAAACTAATGCCACTAGGTCACTAACTAACTATACAGAGAGCGAGTCAAAAAGAAAGGTGAGTACTAGAATGTGCCTATCAGCCTGTCTGAAATCTATAAGATAATACATGGTGAATAATACTTAGATTGTGTGTAATCCAACTGAAAATCTTGATCAATAAAGAGGTGTAAATAGCAGAAAAAGTAATCTTTTCACTTCTGAACTTTCTATATAGTTTCTGACATGAGTTTATAAATCTTAGTGCTGTGAGGAAGTATTTTTGGCTGCTGACAGCAAGGCGAGATGAGAATATTTATGAGACTCTTTCACACTGGGCTTGAACACTGTTGAATGACCAGCTGCTCAGGGAACATTATAAAATTGACAATGGGGAACCATTTCCCTAAATTGATAGTGCACTGATGGTACCAAAAGATATACAAAGCAACTGTGTGAAAAAAGGAAGAAAATTTATTTTACCATAATATCAAAGGAAAAGAGGTTTTGGAAAGGAGGAAAAGGAGAATAAATAAGTGTAACAGTAGTATCTTAAAACTGTGCAATAAAAAATTTTATAATGTAAATAATTTTAAACAAGTGGTTTACCGTGGGAATATTTATTTGCATTCTTATCAAGTATTATGAACTGGCAAGTAACTAGGTATTGTGCTCATTATGATTAGATTAGATTACTTACAGTGTGGAAACATGCCCTTCGGCCCAACAAGTCCACACTGACCCTCCGAAGAGCAACCCACCCAGACCCATTCCCCTACATTTACCCCTTCATCTGACACTACGAATAATTTAGCATTGGCCAATTCACCTAACCTGCACATCTTTGGACTGTGGGAGGAAACCAGAGCACCCGGAGGAAACCCACGCAGACACGGGGAGAATGTGCAAACTCCACACGGACAGGTGCCTAAGGTGGGAATTGAACCCAGGTCTCTGGCGCTGTGAGGCAGCAGTGCTCACCACTGTGCCACCATGCCGACTGATTATTTATCAGTCATGCAAATTTTCAGTCATTTTAAATTAATAGTACTGAATGTGTGCTGGCTTGCAGTGATTCATGCTGCAAAGGTTATGGTAAATTTGAAACTATACTCTAGGTCTTGAACTACATGGGAGTTATGCCATTGATGAGTTGACAATAGTTCACTATTTCACATAAAGACGTTTTCAGTACTGGGAAGGATAGATACTATCCAGGTATAATGCATGGCAATATTATATAGCATGTTATTTAACATAGTATGATGCTACGTAGTAAAGCTATTTAGCAACAGATTTATCATTGATGGATAGATGTGTGGCAATCACCTCAAATCTTAGTTGAGAATAAATCAAAACTATAACACTAATGGGAGATCAGACTTACCAATCTTACTGAATGCTTTAAAACAGACACAGAAGGAGCAGACAAGGGTACAGTACTCAATGTAACATACTTAGACTCACCACATATTAGATTTCAAAATAAGGTGTCATGGAATAAATAACAGAATCAATTGGAAGCTCTTTATAGAACAGAAATCAGACAGTAGGTGTTAAGGTTAGCTAATTAGATTCACAAAAGGTAGGGTAGTGGTATTCCACAAGGATTGCTGCTGTGTTGCTCTTCTCAATTCACATAAATAAATTTGACATAAATGTAAAAACTCAAAATTGACAGAACATACTAAATTGAGAGTTCAATTACTCCTATAGTTCAGTTACTGTAAAACAGCAATAAAATTGAAAACAATAATAAAGTTGCAGAAATGGAGTGGACGTTGCAAATTAATTATGTAGAAGTAATTTTGATGAGTTTCATTTTGGTAGGAAGAAATAGGTGGCATATATTTCTTGGATAATATAAGCCTAAATAAGTAGAGGAACAAGCAAGCCATTGGTCCAAATGCATAATTTGAAAGTAGGTTAATACACCAATTAATAAAACCAAAAACCAGCGACAGAGTCAACAGGTGAAGAAATTAGGTCAAACATACATTGAACTTAAGAATATTATGTACTACTCTGATTTGGTTATTATACAAAGTATATTGATTCATAAAGATGATAATTTTTTTTAAAAACCATAACTGACAGGATATTTTTATCAGAAAAGTCTGAACCGGCAGGAAAGAAAGCTAAGTACTTTGGATGCTGGAAATCTGAAATGAAAATAAAAAATGCCAAAGAAGCTCAGCAAGTCTGGCAGCATCTGTGGAGACAGAAACAGAGAACATTTTGAGTCCAATGCGACTCATCTTTGGAAGTGAAGGACATTGAAAAAGTAGGTTTTATGCTGCTGATAAAGAGTGGAGAAGGATCAAAAAAAACCAGAGGTGCCCAAAGTCAGAGGCAGAGAGTGCTAATGTTAATAGAAGAAAAATATGGATGAAACATTAATAGCAGAAAATAGGTTGCATTACCAGGAGTAAATCCATGCAAACAAGACAGAGGGAGGGTCGGGGGTCAAGCAGAAGTGGGGACAAATATTATAATAAACACTGAGGACAGACTTCATGGCCAGAAGTTGTTGAATTCAGTGTTAAATGTTGTAGCCTGTAAAGTGCCTAAGTAGAAAATGGAATGTGGGTCGTTTAGTAGGCCTAGGTCAGAAATTTTAGACTAAGAGCAAAATGGTGAATTAAAATGGCAAGTGAGTGGAAAGTTGGGTCATTCTTGTGGACAGACTGGAAGCGTTCTGCAAAGTGGTCAATTAGTCTGCGTCTGGCCTTGATACTGTAGAGGAGACTGTATTGCGAGCAGTGAATAAAATAGAGTAGATCGAAAGATTAGAAATATGTTATTGCTTCACATCAAAGGTACTTGGAACCTTGGATAATGAGAAGAGAGGAAGTAAATGGGTTAATATTACACTTTATGCAATTATGTAGAAGGTTCCTTTGGTTGGGGTTAAAGAAGCATTGGGTATGACAGAGGAATTAGTCAGTCTGTTGCAGAGGGAACAGTGCCTACAGGATGCTGTCAAGTGAGGTGAGGGGAAGACAGATTTGGTTTAAGCATCCTGGTGGCAGAAGTCATGGAGAATGATTCCTTCAGTGAAGGGATGTGAGTGGAAAACCAGGAGATCTGTATTGTACTGGCAAGGAGAAGAATTGGTGAGGATGGATGTGTAGGCAGTGAGACAGACATGGCTGAGGTCCCTATCAATCATGGTGTGAGGAATCAGAGATAGAGACTGTAGAGAGAGAGAG
Source organism: Chiloscyllium punctatum (assembly GCF_047496795.1). Taxonomy (NCBI): domain Eukaryota; kingdom Metazoa; phylum Chordata; class Chondrichthyes; order Orectolobiformes; family Hemiscylliidae; genus Chiloscyllium; species Chiloscyllium punctatum. Next base: position 70,141,191 of record NC_092750.1, read on the forward strand.
AGAGAGAGAGAGAGAGAGAGAGAGAGAGAGAGAGAGAGTGAAATAGGTATTCTTTAGTTGAGGAAAAAAATGAAGACACATTCTAGGGCTGTATTTTCTAGCTAATGGGATTCATAACAAAGCAAATGAATTGGTAGAATACATTAAAGTCAATAAATATGATCTGATAGCTCATTTGAAAACATTGCTTCAGATGTTAGTCCTGAATATTGAGAGGTGTATGACATTGAACAAGAATAGGAAGCTAGCTAAAGGTAAAGGTGTAGTACTCTTAATCAAAGAGGGCACTGGTGCAATACTTTGTCATGACTTTTGTTCAGGAGATAGGACACAGAAACTGTTAGGATAAAGATGAGGAATAGCAATGGAAAGGAGTCACAAATGGGTGTGATCTGTAAGTCTGCTAAATGTAAGAAGATCATAAGATACATGAGCCAAAGTAGGGCTATTTAGCTCACTGATCACTTCTGCCTACCATTCAATGAACATGGCTGATCTGATCATTCTCAACTCCCTATTCCTACTTTTCCCATAACCCATTATTCCTTTAATATTAGAAATCTGTTGATATCAGCCTTGAATACACTTAATGACCCAGTCTCAAGTACCTTTGATGTGAAGCAATAACATATCCACACATTCAATACTGTCAGAGAAAAAGTTTCCTCCTCATCTCAGTCTTAAATGGGTGACTGATTACACAGATTCTGCTCTCTGGTCCTAGATCTCCCAAAAGGGAAAACAACCTTCCTGCAACTCCTCTAAGAATCTTATACATATGTTTCAATAAGGTCTCTTCTTATTCTCCTAAATTCCAATGAGCACAAGCCCAGCCTACTCAACCTCGCCTCATAGGAAATGTTCCATGCCCAGGATCAATGTACTGAACCTTCTCAAGACTGCCTTCAATGACAGTATATTTTTTCTTATATAAGAGGACCAAAACGTATTCCAGCTGTGGTCTGACCAGTGCCTTATATAGTTTTATCAAGATCTCCCAACTTTCATACTCCATTCTCTTTGAAATAAACAATTCCACTTGTTATTGTGCGCTTGGGATTAAAAGAATGCAATAATCACAGCTGATTTAAATCTACATGTTAACTGGAAAAATGAGGTTGGCAATTGTAGCCTATATGAGGAGTTCATAGAAATTTTTCCAAAAGAGTAGAATATTTTCAAGATAGCTTCTTCAAGCAGCATTGTCTGGAAACAACCAGAGGGCAGGTTATATTAAGTATTGTGCAAAAGTATAAGATTAATTAATGATCTCAAAGGAAAGGCACTCCTAGGCAGCAGTGGCCACAGTATTATTTTACATCCTGTTTGGTGGTCCATAAGATGTAAGAGAAAAAGTAGGTTATTCAGTCAACTGAGAATGTTCTGCCACTCAATAAGACCATGGCTGATCTGATAATTCTAATCTCCTCTTGCCTGCCTTTTCCCATAACCCTTGATTCCATTCCTGGTTAAATATATTCAAGGCTGAGATAAACCTATAAAAGACTCAGTCTCAACAGTCCTCCACAGACACATTACCCTCAGAGGTAAAATTCAAACACATCTTGGTTTTAAATGTGCGACACCGCATTCTGAGGCTGAACCCTGTGGTAACTATGTGGGCATAAAAGCTGAGCTAGCTGAAGTGAACTGAGTCACCAATGTAGAAGACAGATCATTGGAGAACCAACAGTAATCGTTTAAGGATATTTCAGAATACACAGAATTACTATATTACTTTTAAAAAGAATAATTCCAGGGAAGGATCTTTATAAATGTTTATCTAAAGAATCAGTCTTCATGGTGGAAGACACCAATAACATGCCAGAACTTCAAGAGAGTCAGGGGAGGAGCTGAGTACAGTAGCCACCATGAGGGAGAAGCTGTCAGGGAAGCTGAAAGATCTGAAAGTGGATAAATTACCCAGACCAAATGCGCGACACGCATAATTCTGAAGGAGATAGTGGAGGAGATTGTAGAGGCATTGGTAAACATCTTTCAGGAATCACAGGAGTCAGAGAAGGTCCCAGAGTACTAGTTAATGGCTAATATGACTCCCCTGTTTAAGAAGGGAGAGAAGCAGAAGACTGCAAATTATAGACTGGTTAGCTTGACCTCAGTCATTGGAAGGGTTTAGAGTCCATTTTTAAGGATTAGATTGTAGAGTATTTGGAAGTGCAGGGTAAAATAGGGCTTAGTCAGAATGGCTTTGTTCATGCCTGACAAATCTGTTAGAATTTTTTGCAGAGACAATGAGCAAAGGAAAGCCATTGGATATGATCTATTTGAATTTCCAGAAGATCTTTCACAAGGTGCCGCACAAGAGGCTGCTAAATAAGATAACAGCCCATGGTGTTAGGGCAAGGTAATGGCATTGATTTACTGACTGGCTGAAGGCAGAGCGTGGGAATAAAAGGGTGGCAACCTGTGACTGGAGTCAAGGAAGGTCCCAGGGGACTAGAAAATAGCTGAGTTCTACAGGGGTCAGTGCTGGGACCTCAACTATTTATGTTATACATTAATGATCTGGCCAAAAGAACTGAAGGCATTGTTGAAGAAGCAAGGAGGCTGCAGAAAGATTTGGACCGGATAGAGTAGCAAAAAAATGGCAGATGGAATACAGTGCAGGGAAGTGTGAAGTTTTGCACTTTGGTAGGAAGAATAGAGGCATATGTTATTTTCTAAATGGGGAAAGGCTTTGAAAATCTGAAGCACAAAGGGACTTAGGAGTGTAATTCAAGATTCTCTGAAGCTTAACACACAGGTTAAGTTAACAGTTAGGAAAGCAAATGAAATGTTACCATTCATTTCAAGAGGGCTTGAATACATTGGCAGAAATATACAACTGACGTTGTATAAGGCTCTGGTCAGACCATATTTGGAATATTGTGAACAGTTTTTGCCCCTGTATCAAAGGAAGGTTGTGCTGGCCTGGGAGGAGGTCCAGATGAGGATCCTGGGGATGTAGGGCTCGTCATTCGAGTAGCTGCTGAGGACTCTGGGTCTGTACTCAATGGAGTTTCGAAGAATGAAGAGGTTGGGGGGGGATCAGATTGAAACTTATAGTATACTGAGAGGCCTGGAGAGAGTGGATGTGGAGAAGATGTTTCCACTAGTAGGAGAGACCAGGACCCAAAGGCACAGTCTCAGAATGATGGGACACCCTTTCAGAACGGAGAAAAGGAGGAATTTATTCAGCCAGTAGGTGGTGAATCTGTGGAACTCATTGCCATAGAAAACTCTGGAGGCCATAATTGCATGTATTTAAGACAGAGATAGATAGGGCATCAAGATTTATGAGGAGAATAGAGTTGAGAAAGATGTCAAACGTGATCAAATGGCAGACGAGACTCAATGGGCTGAATGGCCTTATTCTGCTCCTATGTCTTATGGTTTAAGTTATGGGGTTGCACTTTCAGAATAGGAACTTGTTTTCTTTCAGACTTTGGAACTCTCTGCCCCAGGAGACAGTGGAGGGGAGATCATTAAATATTTTTAAGGCAGAGGAGATAGATTCTTGTTAGACAAGAGAATCAAAGTTTGTCAAAGGTACCTGAGATTGTGCAATGCAAACACCAACAGATTGGCCATGAGTTATCGAATGGAGTAGCAGACATAAGGGACCTAATAGCATACTTCTACTCCTAATTTATATGTTTGTAGGTATCATAGACTGCATTTTTAAATCTCTTAAAAGTCATTGATCTATGCTGGAACTTATTGAACAGTAAACTTGGCTGGTTTAGTTATTAGATCAAAGAAGAAAGTTACGTTGTGTCATTGTAAACCAGGCACCAAGTGTGAACACAGGGACAATGATTACAAACTCAGAGACCCTGAATCTCCTAAAAGGGAGTTGGGGGCATGATATCAAATGTTGGATACAGCAGTGAAAGTGAGGGATGTTAGGTTCCAGGGTCAGTGGGGGCAGGTCCACCTGTGGGGGGGATGATGCGTCCTATGAATTTGAGTTGGTTTGTTTGTTCAGGACTGGAAAATTTTGGAGATCTAGGATAGTTGGAGCTGTGTGTGTCTGAGGTAAATTGGATGGTCAGTTAACAGATTAGATTTTTGATAGTCTACCTTTTCCTGCATTTTCATTTCCCGAATGTAGCAAAACCCTCCAAGTTCCAAAATTCAAATAGATATTTTCCGATACGTTTAGAGCATTCCAGAGGTCAGGTAATTGTTCAGTGGAATCTTCCATTTCCAGGACAAAACTCTTGAAGTTTGCCATATCAGCGATTCCAAAGGGTTCCTATGCGCAATCCCATCTTTGCTTCAGAAATAATAATCTGGCCATCGATAATTAATGCTTATAAGAAAGAGATCATGTTTGACCAGCCAAATGTGGTTATTTGAGGAGGTTACTAGTACAGTTGATAAGAGGGAGCCAGTGGATGCTGTGTATTTGGATTTTCTGAAGATTTTTGAATCACAGAGCATGAGTAAACAAAATTAGGCTGTATGGGATTGGGGGCAATTTATTAGCATAGGTTGAGGATTGGTTAACAGGCAAAAAGATGAAGGAAGGAATAAGAGTCATTCTTCAATAGCAGGCTGTGATGAATGGGATACCACAGGATCGGTGCTTGGGTCCTGCTTGTTCACATCCTGTATCAACGATTTGGATGTGAGGCTAACTGTAATATTTCCAAGTTTGCAAATAATACAAAACTTGATGGGACAGTGAGTTGTGAGGAGGATGACAAATGGCTTCAAGGAGATGTAGAAAGGAATTCTGAGTGGTATAAAAGCATGGTAGACTGAATAGAACTTGGGGGGGGGGGGGGGTATGAGATTATCTACTTTGGAAGGAAGGGCCGAGCATATTTTTTTCAACAGTGACATAGAGACATAGAGTCCTACAGCACGGAGATATGCCCTTTGGCTCAAGCTGGTTCATGCCAACCAAAATGCCCTATCCATGTATTTGTCCAAATGCTTTTTTTATGTTGTTAATGCGCCCACCTCAACCACTTCTGCTGGCAGCTCATTCCATATCACACTCTGCATAACAAAGTTGCCCCTCAGGTTCCCTTTTCTTCTTTCCCATCTATCTTAAACTGATGCCCTCTAGTCCTGGATTCCCCAACCACGGGAAAAAGTCTGAGTGCACTCACCTATACATGCCTTTCATAATCTGACATACTTCTAGAAGATCTCTCCTTTGCTGTAAAGATAAAAGACCTAGCTTGTCTAACCTCTGCCTATAAATGAGTCCCTTGAGACCTGGCAGCATCCTTGTAAATTTCTTCTGCACTCTTTCCAGTTTAATAACATCCTTTCTATAGCAAGGTGACCAAAACTGAACACAATACTCTAAGTGTGGCCTCACCAACATCCTGTACAAATGCAACATAACTTCCCAACTTGTATACTCAATACTCTGACTGACGAAGCCAGTGTGCCAAAAGCCTTCCTCACTGCCCTGTCTACCTGTGACTCTACTTTCAGAGAAGTGTGCACCTGAACCCCAAGGTCCCTCTGTTTCATTACACTCTTTAAGGCCCTACCATTCACTGTGGAACTCCTACCTTGATTTGAATTTCCCAAATGCAACACCTCACACTTGAACTCCATTGGCCATTTCTCAGCCCACTTCTCCAGCCTATCAAGATCCTGTTGCAATTTCTGATAACTTTCCTCACTGTCCATGATATCACCTATGTTAGTGTCATCTGCAAAACTTACTAATCATGATTTGTACATTCCCATCTAAATCACTGATAACAAACAGCACTGGACCCAGCACTGATCCGAGGCACACCACTAGTCACAGGCCTTCAGTCTGACAAGCATCCTTCCACTATTACCCTCTGTTTCCTACCATCAAACCAATTGTGTATTCAATTTGCCAGCTCACCATGGATTCCATGCAACATCTTAACCTTCCAGAGCAGCCTACCATGCGGAACCTTATCAAAGGCCTTACTGGAATCCATATAGACTAAGTCTACTGCCTTGCCCTCGTCAACCTTCCTGGTCACTTCATCAAAGAACTTTAAAAAAATTTGTGAAGCATGATCTCTTATGAACAAAGCCATACTGACTACTCCTAATCAAGGTCCCTTATGGTGGGCATGTCCAGAAGATTAAGTCACATAGGACACACAGTGAGATGCTAAGTTGAATACAAATTGGCTTGCTCATAAAAGACAGGGAGTAGTAGTGGAGAGCTGCTTTTCTAACTGGAGGTTTGCAACCAATGATGTTTCAAGGATCAGTGCAGGGACCTCTGTTGTTTGTACTACACATATATAAATGATTTGAATGGAAGTGTTGGTGGCCTGATTAGTAAGTTTCAGACAACATTAAATTGCTGTGAATAGTGAGGAAGGTTGACGGGATATAGGCCAGTCAGAAAGTTGCTTATCTAAATGGCAGATGGAATTTAATCTGGATGCATGAGGTACAGCATTTTGGGAGGTCAAATGCAAGAGGAAAATATACAGTAAATGGCAGGATTCTGAGTAGTGCTGATATACAGTGGGACCTTGGGGTGCAAGTCCATAGCTCCCTGAAAATGACAACATAAGTGGATAAGATGTAGATAGGCAAATGGCATGCTTGTCTTCACTGGCTGGGGCATTGAGTTTAAAAGTTGGCATGTCAAGTTGCAGCTGCATAAAACTTTAGTTAGGACATATTTGGAGTGTTGTGTGCAGTTCTGGTTGCTGTACTATAGAAAGGGTGTGAAGTCTTTAGAGGGGGTGCAAAAGAGGGTCGTCAAGATGTTGCCTGAATCAGAGTGTATTAACTATCAGGAAAGGTTGGACAACTTGGATTGTTTTCATTACAGAGTTGGAGGTTAAGAAGTGACCTCCAAATTCACACATATTTCTTCCTAACATCCATCCCCCATACATTTACTCACTCAGTAGCTCTTCTTCTTAAATTTTCCTTACTCACTCACTCACCACTTGGCCCTGAACTAACTCAGACATTGCCTGCTTCCCACCTATACCATACTTACTTACCTCCTTCCCTCCAGCCCCCCTCTCCCTGTTCCAACCTGTTCTTTCATTTCCAATCACTATCTACTTTGTCAGTCGTTCCCATTGCATCCATGACTATTCATTCAGTCCCTCTTTCCCTCCCAATCCAAAGCCACTTATTGATCCCTCCCTCTTTCTCCAAGCTGTCCACTACCTAGCTTTCTCCACCTTGTTCAGACTTGGCTCCTTGTCTCTGCCTCTCTAAGTAAGTGGATGTGGTTCCTTCTGCACAGGCAGCAATGGATCTTGTTGCTCCCTCATAGGGGTTATGAACTTGGGCCCTGGAAACTCAAACCTAAGTGGGTTGGGGAGTGCTACCTCTTCTACTTAAATTCCTGAGTTAGCTGAATTAGAATTAGTGTAATACAGCAACCTCTGCTCAGCGCAGAATATGGCTGAGGTCATGTATAGCTGGAATGTTCCTTTCTGTTGGGGTACAGTTACTGTGTCGGTTAACAGGGCCTCAGATGGTGATAAATGAAAGAAAGAGGGACTGACTGGCAGCTTCCCCAGGTCAAGTAGAATTGCAAAATAAAATTAAAACGATAGAATTTCATGACTGAATGTCAGAGTTCCAAAAAAAAGTGCAAAACTCTAATTCTTGGTTTAAGATGGTGTATCAAGTGCAAATCAAATGTACTACTTTGTCCTGCATGATGCTAAGTTTCTTGATTGTTGTTAGAGTTGCATTAATTCAGGTAAGTGGACAACATTCTATCACACTTCTGATTTTCACCATGTATTTTGGGGAAAGTTTGTCAGAGTCATGAGATGAGTGACTTAAATCAGAACTCTGAGGCTCTAATCCATTCTTAAATTCACAATATTCAACTGCTGAACACTAAGGGTATATGTTTAGATTTTTTTCTTGTTAGATATAGTCAATACCTGATACCTTTGTAACAGGGCTTATAATAGTCCAAGTCCAAGCTTGATTGTGATGCAGGTCTTATGTAATGCAGACAAGGATTCCTGAACAAATCTTGAACAAAAAACTGATTTTAAATGACAGTCACCAACTGCTTTCACATTGATTGCACTCAATACTCTGATTAGCCATGTTGCTTAAATGAGCTGAATGCAGGGAGCTAAATATAAATTTACAACCTTGCAACTCCTGGCTGGAGAGCTGTCAATGAAATAATCAAACTTGACTTAAGTCTTCAGTTCAGATATAGTTCCTAATCAAGCCTATCATTTAAGCGGATATCCAGAATGTTAATTACAATACTGACTTTGAATGGATTACTTTCAGGGAGAATCACTGAACTGCGAAAAATCATTGCAAAAAAAATCTTATGCAGACAGCCATCAGTGAGACTACTGGACAGAATGACACTAATTATTCTGTACTATCACAATAATACACCTATCTTTTATTCTGCAGGAAGAAGGGACAGATTTATATCAATGTATTTGGCTCATCAATATATAAGGGATATTCTCCAGTGAATGTTTAAAAAAAATCATGCTTCACTATTGTCACACATTTTGGAAAAAAATCTAAATTATATCTGAAAGACAGATCGTAGGCAGAGTAAAAGAAAAAGGCTGAAGAATTACTGGGAGAAAGAAATAATGACAATCTTCAATGAAGAACCTTCCCAGAACTCAAAAAATATAATCATCCATTCAAAATTAGGAAAGACTTGAAATCAAACTGATGCAGTACAAATTCCAATCTCTTGAAAGAGGGCATCCTTAAGATTGTTATAAAAAGATTGAAGGAAGAAATTAGAAAATATGTTTCATGGAAAACCATTTAAACTTTAAATACTTTATCACAATCTGCTATTTCGGCAGAGTGGATGACACTTTTAACAAAAGGAACAGTGCTATCCCTTGATTTTATTGTACGTTGTCTGACTTCCAATTTTATTGGAAATTCTGGCTGCAGAAAACTTGATCAGCATATTTCCACTGTTAAACCATTCCTTTCTCAGATAATGAGCTCCTTCATAAATTGAAATATAAATTGGGTGGCAAGGTGGCACAGTGGTTAGCATTGCTACCTCAACACCAGGGACCTGTGTTTGATTCCAGCTTGGAATGGCTGTCTGTGTGAGTTTGCATGTTCTCCCTGTGTCTTTGTGGGTTTCCACCACATGCTCCAGTTTCCTCACACAATCCAAAGATGTGATTCTAGGTGAATTGACTATTTAAAAATTGCCCCATAGTGTCCATGGCTATGAAGTCTGGGTTGATTAGCCATGGTAAATGCAGGGTTATGGGAAGGGTGGGTCTGGGTGGGATGCTTTTTGGAGGATTAGTGCAGATTTGACTGTCCAAATGGCCTTGATCTGCACTGTTGGCATTCCAATCTTTGGGCCAACAAATTATTATGATGTGTGGCCTCTCGGCGAGATGTGGTGACCTTCTGGCCTCCTACAGCAGCTTCCTGATGTGGCATGTTGCCGGTAGGGTGTAGAGCTAGATCCATTGGGGACTGGAAGCTAAGTGCCACTGTGGTCTGCTGTACTGAACTCATTTTTGTAATGCTAGACATTTTATTTCTGCATTGTCTAAAATCTTGTAATAAAAGAAGCTGTGGTACTTTTGTACCTAAATTAGTGCTGTAATTGGTGATATTTAAACTTTTCACTATACTCATTGAGTATGTGTGACAATAAAGGCTGTTCTATTCTATTCTATTCTATTCGTCATAGATTAATCCCCCACTTACGAGAAGAAACAAATCAAAAATTGTGAAGTATTCTTGTACTGTTACTCTATAACAAATTAAAATTATGTGGGCTAAACAGGCTTCCACAAAATTTAAGTCATCATGAGTGATTCCCTTACGATTTTTTGTGGATATCACAGTGGACATTACTACCAACTAAAACAATGTACAGATCTAGGCAAAGAGTGTTTCCAATACTGATGTTTGACTTTGAACTCGCTGCATTATCTCTGCCTTCAGGTTGAAAGTCTACTCACAACAGATTGCTTTTTCCAGTGAAATGAACAATCACTTTGTGTAAGTCTGGTTGCAGGCATAGTTAAGTTTTTTTCTTCTATTGGAATGACCTCCATGCTTTGCTTTGCTTTCCTGTGTTTGCATCATCATCTAGCATCATGCAGGCCCCTTGGAAATAAATTGGTGAGGTGAAGGCCACTTTTTCTGCACAATAGAGAGTGTTAGACCCATATCTAGCAGAAAAAATAGACCAGTAAGGACAATCCTTTAATGGATACACAATAAGCTTTGCAGTAACTCTGATAAAAAGTACAATTAACAGATATATGAACATGGGGTGAGAATGAGAATCACATCCACCATATAGATCCTATCTATTAGCTAATACAGGTTTGCTAATCATTTTTCCCAGTGAACAAGTTAATCTCCTGACGGAGCCAAGAAAAGAAAAACAAATTGTGACCAATTTCAAGGAAAAAAGTCTTTGACAACTTAATGCAATGAAATATATTCTACAAGACCATATTTATCAATGAAATAGCAAATAAGTGTTACTAATCTAATTTTAATACCTTGCAATACTGCTAATTATATCATGGTGCTATTTGCGTCACAGTGTATAATATACAAACAACACCAGCACCCCCAAGTAGCAGGCTAGAAGAGCAAGTAGTTGATTATAAGACTTACGAGGTTTTGTGGGCTATAAAAACATAAACTGAGTGTTGTTTGGGCTGTATGAGAGTTGACTCAGATACATTAGCGAGTGCCTCAGTCGTCCTCACTTGCTAAAATGTGTTTGCTTCTCTTTCACATCTTTAAAAGTCTTTTAAGAATTTATCTTTAACCAAACCTTTAGCCACACTTCCTAAACACTTTGATTCCTGGTTCTAATACCTTCTCACTACAGTTATTTTCAAATTGTGGCAGGATGCTTCCTTACGTTATATACTGCAATGTGTAAAATAACTACACATTGTAACATTCGTACAGGCAATTCCTTGGAAAAGTGAAAATGCTTCAGATGATAAAATAGTAGACGTGAGGTAACGAAGTCAAACAAAGAAGTCAGTCTCCACTTCTCCATTAAATTCATTCAATCTTCTTCATGGGATTAGTAAGGAAATTCAATTTTCACAGCATAAGCATATATTAATTATTTCAAAGGAATGTCATTCAACTCAAATATAGTTGGTGAACTGCACAGTGCAATTATCTTCAACCTATTATGATTCACCATTTTTCCGATGAAATATCAAATCCATTTCTAAATTTCATTTTATATTGGGTAGGGCGGGGTTATTCATCTTCTTTAGGAATCACTCAGTAGAAAAAAGATTAGAAGTTAATTATGGTCAAGGGACAATTTTTAATCCAGCTTTAACTCAACAATCCAGTATCATCCCCACATTTCTCATTGCATCATCTAACTGGTCTTATTTTCAGAGTTCTATTATGCGTTACTGCATCCAGATGTCTAGTTCATGTTGCTTGCTCACTTTATGAAGATGTGTTCCCTAATATCATTCTTTTTTGAATGGTAGAACAGGCTTTATGAACCAAATGGCCTCGTCTTGTTCCTATTGCCTACATTCCTTTGACCCTTTTATAATCTCTGAATAGAGTGAAATCTTCACATTAGTTGTTGAGATAAGATGAAAATCTACAATCTTAGTTTCCATTGATTTTTATTTCAACAAAAGTTAAGCTCCACTCATAAGATTATGCTTCCTCAGTGACCAGAGTCCGCAGCCTACCTGGCATAATGACATCAGGGAAGCCCAACTTGCGAGTAATGGCCACACCCCGGTTAAAAATCACAGGATTCTCTCTGCGAATGTGATCCATGTCACCCCGGAGTAATTGCAGAGAGATGATCATTCCTGTGAAACAAGAAACCACACAACATTCAACCATTAAGTGAATTGAGGTACATCTCCAGATAAGTTTTGTTAGAGGTGGCACAAAGCTCAATTGGTTTATTAAAGTCATGCAAAAGGTCAATGATTTATGCTTGGTTCTGGAACCTAGTTTAAAATGTATGATAACTTTAACATTTCAAAGAAGGGTAATCTCTCTTCTGTTTTTCTCTTTCCCTTCCCTTAAAGTGCAGTATATGAATACCAATACTTCTTAGGTATCTCACCTACGAGATTGCCTTGAGGAGTAAGCCAAGGTGAATGTTGTCAGCCAACTAATTAATACAAAACAGGTGGAACAACTCAGCCCTTTTCTCAAAACATTGAGACCTATGATTTTATTAGTAGAGGTCAATTAGAATCTCTTCCTCCCAGAAGCATTGCACTCATTTTGGTTGTAGATGCTGGTTTTCAAAACAGAAAACCAGCATCTTGGGGTGGCACGGTGGCTCAGTAGTAAGCACTGTTGTCTTACAACGCCAGGGACCTATATTCGATTCCAGCCTCGGGCGACTGTCTGTATGGAGTTTGCATATTTCCCAGTGACTGCGTGGGTTTCCTCTGGGTACCTCCCACAATCCAAAGATGTGCAGGTTAGGTGAACTGGCCATGTTAAATTGCCTGTAGTGTTCAAAGGTGTGTAAGTTAGGTGCATTCAGGATAAATGTAGAGTAATGGGAAATGATTGGGTGGGGTGCTCTTCGGAGGGTTGGTGTGCACTTGTTGGGCCTGTTTCCACACTGTAGGGATTCTATTCTATAAAAATGTCTTTTTCTGTGTCTTCGGGCATTATTACATATCACATATTGATGCCATTCTAAGTGGCTTAATAACTTGACTGAAGCAATAATATTATAAAACATATTTAGCTTCCCATTACAGCAGAAGTCACAGAAAACATAAATATTAAGGCAGAGGTTTATGGTTCTATTATGCTTGAATGTTGTGGTGCTTTAATATAACGATTAACAGAAGATATATATAATTGCTACTTGCAATTCATCAGGCAAGTTAATTCTTTAAACTTCGCTCAAATCAGACAAATTAATTTATCAGAAATGGCATTAAAGGTCACACTGAATCATAAATGGCAATTAGATAAATATCCAACATCTGCTGTTCAGAATTCCATTAAAGATGACTGCAATGTTACTCCTCATTTTGGCATTGCCTGAAGCTGTTACAGTTTGGACGGTTTCACATACTTGGAAGCCAACTTAGTTTGGGACATATAGCTACCTTTTCAAATCATATAAGATTTTCCTTTGAACTGCTGATAACACCTTGTAACAGATTTATAATTACAATAGTATTGGAGATTGACATGTATAGGATGCCCATTTCAGACCATTCAGCAAAATAAATGTTCCATGTTAATTAAAGAGACAAATTCAGTAGCGCCTCAATGGTTCAGTCATTATGATGTACCTTATAGACCAGATATGGGTCAGCTTCAACACTGGGTTCATATTCAATTTACTGAGAACAGCTATGTGGTAAATGGTTATAAAATTGTCCTCAGTACTTTGGAAGCAGTGGGTAGTTGGCCAAAGTTCTTGATCCTGATCAGGCTTAAGGGACTTTTGCTGAAAGTGCATATCAGCAGACACTGAATGGGGTGGGTTTGGCTGTAAAGTCCTGCAAAGTTAAGTAAAATATCAATTCACTCAATCTGAGTTCTTCCAGGCAGCATGGGCAATGCTGTAGATGATGGCAAAATTCCTTGAAGCAGTAGTCCATTAAGAGACAATGCTTGAGGTTTCCTCCATTGGAGCAAGACACTTCCTCTACTTATTGCCAGAACAAGAAGTAGTGGAAGGATTTAAATATTTACAGAAGGTTAGAGTGATACCCTTTTCAATTCTAGCAGTTGCAAGCCTATCCTGCCCAACCTTTTGTCAAAAGGCAACCTGTTCATTCCACCTATGAGTCCAGCAAGCTTTCTCAGATTTGAACATAGAACATAGAACAGTACAGCACAGAACAGGCCCTTCAGCCAACAACGTTGTGCCGACCATCGATCCTCATGTAAGGTAAATCTAAAGTACGAATCCTCAAACTTCTGTGACCATATGCATGTCCAGCTGTCTCTTAAATATCCCCAATGACCTCGCTTCCACAACTGCTGCTGGCAACGCATTCCATGCTCTCACAACTCTCTGCGTAAAGAACCCGCCTCTGACATCCCCTCTATACTTTCCGCCAAACAGCTTAAAACTATGACCCTTCGTGTTAACAATTTCTGCCCTGGGAAAAAGTCTCTGGCTATCAACTCTATCTATGCCTCTTATTATCTTGTACACCTCAATTAGGTCCCCTCTCTTCCTTCTTTTCTCCAATGAAAAAAGTCCGAGCTCAGTCAACATCTCTTCGGAAGATAAGCCCTCCATTCCAGGCAGCATCCTGGTAAACCTCCTCTGAACCCTCTCCAAAGCATCCACATCTTTCCTATAACAGGGCGACCAGAACTGGACACAGTATTCCAAGTGCGGTCTAACCAAAGTTTTATACAGCTACAACAAGATCTCACGGCTCTTAAACTCAATCCCCCTGTTAATGAAAGCCAAAACACCATATGCTTTCTTAACAACCCTGTCCACTTGGGTGGCAATTTTAAGGGATCTATGTACCTGCACACCAAGATCTCGCTGTTCCTCCACACTGCCAAGAATCCCGTCTCTAATCCTGTACTCAACTTTCAAGTTCGACCTTCCAAAGTGCATCACTTCACATTTATCCAGGTTGAATTCCATCTGCCACCTCTCCGCCCATCTCTGCATCCTGTCAATGTCACGCTGCAGCCTACAACAGTCCTCTATACTGTCAACGACACCTCCAACCTTTGTGTCATCTGCAAACTTGCTAACTTCAATCTCCTCATCCAAGTCATTAATAAAAATTACAAAGAGTAGAGGCCCAAGAACACAACCCTGTGGAACACCACTCACCACTGACTTCCAGGCAGAATACTTTCCTTCCACTACCACTCGCTGTCTTCTGTCGACCAGCCAATTCTGTATCAAGACAGCTAAATTTCCCTGTATCCCATTCCTCCTGGCCTTCTGAATGAGCCTACCATGGGGAACCTTATCAAATGCCTTGCTGAAGTCCATATACACCACATCCACTGCTCGACCCTCATCAACTTGTCTAGTAACATCCTCAAAGAACTCAACAAGATTTGTGAGGTATGACCTACCCCTCACAAAGCTGTGCTGACTGCATTTAATCAAGCCATGCTCTTCCAGATGGTCATAAATCCTATCCCTCAGAATCCTTTCTAACACCTTGCAGATGACAGATGTGAGACTGGCTGGTCTCCAATGCATTTACATTCTTCCTTAAATAAAAAAAGACAACTCTGTGCAGTGTACTCCGGATGCGGTCTTACCAATGTCTTGTACATCTGAAACATAACCTCACTATTTTTGTATTTAATTCCCCTTGCAATAAATGAAAACATCCCATTAGTTTTCCTGATTACCCGTTGCACTTACATGAGAAAGCCAGATCCCTACACATATTAGAGCTCTGCAATCTCTCACCACTTAGATGTTATTCTTTCTTCATTGTTCCTCCCAAAATTGACAATTTCACATTTTCAATGTTATAGTCCATTTGACAGACCTTTACCCACTCACTTACCCTATCGATATCCCTTACAGGATTCTTTATTCCCTCTTCACAACGTTCTTTGCTACCTATCTTTGTGTCATTAGTAAATTTCCTCTTCACAACATGAGTAAATTACCTTTTATCCTTCATGCAGCTCATTTATATAATTAGACAATGGTGTGGTTCTGTTCACCGAGCTGGGAATTTGTGTTGCAGACGTTTTGTCCCCTGTCTAGGTGACATCCTCAGTGCTCGGGAGCCTCCTGTGAAGCGCTTCTGTGATCTTTCCTTTGGCATTTGTAGAGGTTTGAATCTGCTGCTTCCGGTTGTCAGTTCCAGCTGTCCGTTGCAGTGGTTGGTATATTGGGTCCAGGTCGATGTGCTTATTGATTGAATGTGTTTATTGAACAATCAATAAACACATCAACCTGGACCCAATTTACCGACCACTGCAGCGGATAGCTGGAACTGACAACCGGAAGCAGCAGATTCAAACCTCTACAAATGCCAAAGGAAAGATCACAGAAGCGCTTCACAGGAGGCTCCCGAGCACTGAAGATGTCACCTAGATAGGGGACAAAACGACTGCAACACAAAGTCCCAGCTCGGTGAACAGAACCACAACAACGAGCACCCGAGCTACAAATCTTCTCACAAACTTTGAATTAGACAATGGCGTAGAAGTATTACTGCTAGATTATTTATCCAGAAACTGACCTAATGCTTTTGGGGACCTTGTTTTGAATCCTGCCAGAGTAGATGGTGGAATTTGAATTCAATAGAAGATATCTGGAATTAAGAATCTACCATTGACCATGAAAATCATTGTTGATTGTCACAAAAACCCATCTGTCTCACTAATGTCTTTCAGGGAAGGAAATTTACCATCTTTACCTGGTCTGGCATAAATGTGACTCCAGGCCCACAGCAATATGGTTGACTCTCAACTGAAAATGGCCCAGCAAGCCGCTCAGTTGTATTAATCACTACAAAGAAATGAAACTCTATGACCCACTTGGCTTCGATCTAGGCAAAAACAGCCTGCCAAGTCCTTCTTACCAACATCTAGGGGCTACTGCCAAAATTGAGAGATCTGTCTCATTGACTAGCTAAGCAATAACCTGATACAGTCATACTCATGAAATCATACCTAACAGCTTAGCCACAGCGGTGTGTACCATCTTCAAGATGCACTACAGAAATTCACCAAATATCTTTAGACTGCGCATTCCAAACCCATGACTACTTCCATCCAGAAGAACAAGTCAGCAGATACATGGGAACATCACCACCTGCAAGCTTTCCTCCAACCCACTGACCATCCTGACTTGGAAATACTGTCTCTGGGTCAAATTCCTGGAACTCCCTCTCTAAAGGCATTGTGGGTTAACCTACAGATGTGTAATGCAGCAGTTCAAGAAGGCAGCTCACCACCACCACCCCAAGTGAAACGAGGGATGGGAAATAAAATGCTGGCCAGCCAGTGATACTCATGACCCAAAATTAAATTTAAAAAAGTAACAAGTGGAGATCTTAGCTTTGACCTCTGTGACACAGGACTCCTCTCCATGATCCATTCATGATTGATTTATATTTCCTGTTAGTAAGCCAATCTTCCATCCATAACAATACATTATTCTTACAGCATGTGCTTTTAGTTTGGCAATAAGTTTGATGTGGAATGTTGTCAAGTGTCTTTGGGAAATCTAAGTTCAGTACATACATGAGTTATCCACAGCACATTACCTGGAGAATCATAGAGTCAGAGAGTCCTTCAGCATGAAGACAGGACCATCAACCCAAACTGGTCCATGCCGACCAAAATGTTTATCCTTGCTAACACCATTTCCCTGCACTTGGCCCATATCCTTCTAAACCTTTTCTATCCATATATTTGTCCAAATGCCTTTTAAATGTTGTTAATGTACACATCACAACCACTTCTGCGGGCAGCTCATTCCATTTATGTACCACCCTCTGCGTAAAATAAAAGTTTTATTCTTTTAGGTTCCCTTTTATTCTTTTCCCTCTTACCTTAAACTGATACCCTCTAGTCCTCAATTCTCCAACCCCGGGTAAAAGACAAAGTGCATTCACCCTATCCATGCCTCTCATGATCTTAAACAATCCTATAAGGTTCCCCCTCAGTCTACTACATTCTAAAGAACAAAGTCCAGGTTTGTCCAACTGCTCCCCATAATTCAGTCCCTTGAGTGTTGGCAACATCCTTGTAAATTTCCTCTGCACTCTTTCCAGTTTCATAACATCCTTCTATAGCAAGGTGACAAAAACTGAATGCAATACTCCAAGTGCAGTCTCACCAATGTCCTGTATAAGTGCAACATAACTTCCCAATATCTATACTCAATGCCCTGACTGAAGGCCAGTGTGCCAAAACTCTTCTTCACTGCCCTGTCTACCTGTGACTCCATTTTAAGAGAAGTGTGCACCTGAACTCCAAGGTCCCTCTGTTCCACTACACTCCTTAAGGCCCTACCATTCACCATGAAACTGCTACCTCAATTTGACTTTCCAAAATGCAACACCTCACACTTATCTATATTAAACACCATTGGCCAATTCCCCAGCTGATCAAGATCTTGCTGCAATTTCTGACGACCTTGCTCACTGTCCACTATACCGCCTACGTTAGTGTCATCTGCAAAACTTATCAATCATACCTTGCACACTCTCATCCAAATCTTTGACGTAGACAACAATCAACAATGAGTCCAGCACCAATCCCTGAGACACACCACTAGTCACAGGCCTTCAGTCCAACAAGCATCCTTCCAATTTTACCCTCTGCTTCCTATCATCAAGCTGACTGTATCCAATTTGCCAGCTCTCCCTGGATTCCATGTGATCTAACCTTCTGGAGCAGCCTACCATATGGAACCTTATCAAAGGCTTTACTGAAATCCATATACTATGTCTACCGCCCTGTCTTCGTCAACCTTCCTGGTCACTTCATCAAAGAACTCTAACAAATTTGTGAGGCATGATCTCCCACGCAAAAAGCTATGCTGATTCCTCCTAATCAAACCCTTCCTTTCTAAATGTACATCTTATCCTTCAGAATGTTCTCAACTAACTAACCGAACACAGATGCTAGGTTTACTGGTCTATAGTTCCCAGGTTTATCTTTGCAGCCCTTCTTGAATAAGGGCACAACGTTTGCTACCCTCCAGTCTTCTGGGACCTCAGCCGTGGCTAATGATGACTCCAATATATCAGCCAGGGCCCCCACAATTTCTTCTTCAGCCTCTTGTTCTTGGCTATATTTGGTTAGGACCAGGAGATTTACCCACCTTCATACATTCTAATATATTCAACACCTCCTACACTGTGGTATGAACTATCCCCAAGAGATCACCTAATGTCTCCAAGTCTTCATGTCTTTCGCCACGGTAAACACAGAGGAGAAATATTCATTGAGGACTTGCCCATTTCGTGTGGTTTCACATGTACATGTCCACTTTGTTCCTTGAGGGGTCCTATTCTCTCTCTAGTTATTCTTTACCATTTAATATACTTTGGATTCACCACAATCTTGTGCCCCCTTTTCGCCCTCCTGATTTCCTTCTTTAGTAAACTCCAGCATCCCCTCTACACCTCCAGGGATTCCTTTGAGCCCAGCTGCCTCCTTTTTACTGGTCAAATATCTCTTGTCATCCAAGGGTCTTCAAAGAACATCAATAAATTGGTTAAACATGATTTCACTTAAACAACAGACAATTATGACTATGCTTGATGGTCCTGAAATTTTCTATGCACCCTTTTATAACATTGCTATTTCCAATTTAACAGAACTCCAAGAATCTAGAGAATCTTGGAATCTTAACACTAATGCATCAACCATTGTATTGGCACTCCTTTTAAGATGCGACTTTATGAGTTCCACCCTCCATTTCCTGATTTACAGCTATTTCTGAAATGTTACTTGCATCCTATAAAACGAAGACCAATGCACAATACCTGTGTAATTTAGTTGCCATCTTCATACTTTCCTTATTGTATCCCCAGATATACTGTTTACAGAATTAACATGTACTTTGTTGTCTTGCTGCTTTTTAAAATATCTACATAAACTCTTTTTATTGTTTTACATTCAATGGGAATATCAATACATAAAGCAACAGTTGGAACAACTACTGTCATGAGAAGTCACAACTACAGTTTGGACAGACACAGCACCCCAATCAATCAAAAGCATAAAATAGACAATGTTCAAGTAAGATGCACAAAATGTCTTGCCAAGCTACATGGTTTGATAATGAAGTCAAAATATATATTCGCCATGGTAAATATCAAAGAATGTATTGGCACAGTGGTACCAACAGAAGCTTTTGCCATTTTCCAGATTATATTTGTTAGTCTTCACACTATTAGTATCGCAGTCCACATTAAAATATTTAAAGTCCCCTGTTATAACTCTACATAATTTATGCACCTCTGATTTCCTGGCAATTTTTTTGTTTTATATTTGTCCTTACCATTTGACAGCCTACAAACATTCTTTGTCACATAACATTAGCTGTTATTTCGTAGTTCTAACCAAACATGCTCTATCTTGATCATTATAGGACCCCATTCAATTGGCATACTCCAACTGACCAAATGACAAATAACTCAGCACTAATCTAGTCATTGGAATTGGTTATGACAAGTACATATATGGCTCTACAAGATGACTTATGCCTAATATTAATGATTTGGATGCCAAAGTTGGGAGAGCTATCCCACAGACTTCTCAAGCAACTGCCTGACATAGCCATACTCACAGAATTACATTCTTTCAATCAACATGCCAGATGGTACATCAACATCCTTGTCCTCTTCTCCCCTGGCAGGACAGAGTGACCAATCACGGTAGCAATATAGTGGTACAACATTTGGAAGTGAGAGGCTGTGGATACCTTTGACTTCGACTCTGGATCCCATGAAATCTCACAGCATCAGGTTATGGAAATCAAATTTACTATCTACTGTCCTCTCTCAGCTGATGAATCAGTTCTCCCCTATATTAATTACCACTTGGAAGCAGTGAAGATAGCAAGTGTGGGCGGCACAGTGGCACAGTGGTTAGCACTGCTGCCTCACAGCGCCAGAGACCCAGGTTCAATTCCTGCCTTAGGCGACTGACTGTGTGGAGTTTGCATGTTCTCCCCGTGTCTGCGTGGGTTTCCTCCGGGTGCTCTGGTTTCCTCCCACATTCCAAAGATGCGCAGGTGAGGTGAATTGGCCATGCTAAATTGTCCGTAGTGTTAGGTAAGGGGTAAATGTAGGGGTATGGGTGGATTGTGCTTCGGCGGGTCGGTGTGGACTTGTTGGGCCGAAGGGCCTGTTTCCACACTGCAATCTAATCTAATCTAATCTAAACAGAATATGCTATGGATGGGCAAATCTTGATATCTGCTACCAATAGAGGTTTAGTAACACCACTACTGACCAAACTGGCTGAAACCTGAAGGACATAGCTGCCTGTTGAGCCTACATGGTAAACAATCTCACCCTTAACAATGTACCTGTCATTAATGAATTATTTCATGTCAGTTTTGATGGGAGTGACCACTGAACAGTCCTAATGGAGTCAACGTCTAATTTTTAAATGGAGGATGTTCTTCATTTTGCATTACTATTGTACTAAATGGAATAAATCAGATTTTGCAGATAGGCATCCAGGAGGAACTACGGGCCATCAGCAGTAGCAGAGTAGAACACCACTAAAATCTGTAACCTCATATTGCCCACTCTACCACTGCAGTGAACCACCTAATGAACCCTGGCTCAGTGAAGAGAGTAGGAATGGATGCTGGGAGTAGTACTAAAGGTGAAAGTGAAGGCTGCAGATGCTGGAGATCAGAGCTGAAAATGTGTTGCAGGAAAAACGCAGCAGGTCAAGCAGCATCCAAGGAGCAGGAGAATCGACGTTTCGGGCATGAGCCCTTCTTCAGGAATCTGAAGGGCTCATGCCCGAAACATCGATTCTTCTGCTCCTTGGATGCTGCCTGACCTGCTGCGCTTTTCCAGCAACACATTTTCAGTAGTACTAAAGGTGCCAACCTAGTGAACCTAATGAACTGAAGCAACAGGCTGTAAATAAAGGAAAGTAATTCCATGACCAACTGATCAGATCAAGTATTTGCAGTCCTGCCAGACCAGTTGTGAATGACAGTGGGCAAGTAAACAGCTGTGCTGATTCCCTGAATAAATTCTGCCCAAAAATACCAGAGCCCAGATCCTGAGTGAAAAAGACAATGATGAGTGTTCACAACCATCTTCAGCCATGAGTGCCAAATGGGTGGTCTATCATGGCCTCCTCT
The DNA here is from genome assembly GCF_047496795.1 of Chiloscyllium punctatum. Classification (NCBI taxonomy): domain Eukaryota; kingdom Metazoa; phylum Chordata; class Chondrichthyes; order Orectolobiformes; family Hemiscylliidae; genus Chiloscyllium; species Chiloscyllium punctatum. The sequence continues at coordinate 70,162,969 of NC_092750.1, forward strand.
TGAAGTTCACCTCAGATATCAGTCTTTAGCCAATTTGATTAATTTCAGTCATTAACTGTATTGATATAGTTGCACATTCTTGGGTTAAACTTTGTAAAAGGGATATAAAACTGCATGTGCATTGCAGAAAGTGAATAGAAAACACATAGCCGCTAAGGAATCATTCAATCAGTTAAAGTCCATTGCAGGAGTATCAGAAATGAAAGTCTTAGTTACTTTGAGAAAGCAATAATTTTTGTTAGGAAGCTGTTTCCTGAGAAAAAGAGAGAGACAGAAAAGCTTAGCAAGCAGTTGTGAAGTTTGTAGCCTCAGCAGTTAAAGGGGACTAGAAATTCCAGCAATTAAGGTAGACTGAGAATTTGTGATTAGAAAAAATTCAACGAGAACCGAAGTCTTAAAGCTGGAAAGGAAATTGCACATATGGTAAAGCAAGTTGCCAAAACTAAAATCTCCAAGCATATCACTAGTCAAGGACCAGATTCAAGAAACTAAGAAAGGAAGGCAGCAGAAGTTCTGGGATCCACGGAAAAGACAGACCAACAAGCGCTGGACTATCATATATGTTTGTGATTTCTGAGAGGATTTGTAGCTGAGGTTGAAGTCCAGATTTGGGTTGGATAGGTGGGAGGAACCAAGGACACAATCACCAGACAGCACCAACTTGATCAGCAAAGACAACATTCTCAAACTACTAGACCTATGCCTCACCACCCACTTCACATTCAGTAACATAATCGACAAACAAATCAACAGAACACCCATGGGATCCAACCCAAACTTTGGGTCCGCTACGTGGATGACACCTTTGCGATTACAAAAGAAAACAAATTAGAGGAAACCTACAACATCATCAACAATATTCTTACTGCCATAAAATTCACAAAGGAGAACAACATTCCTAGATGTCACAGTAGAATGAACAGTTAATGGAGTACTTCAGACCAACGTCTACAGGAAAGCAATACGCACAGACCAGATACTTAACTACAGAAGCAATCACCCCAGCACCCACAAATGGAGCTGCAGCAGGACATTATTTCAACGAGCCACAACAACCCGGAACTACGAGCAGCAGAAGAAAAATACCTATACAGTGTATTCAGGAAGAACGGGTGCTCAATAAACACAGTCTGTCAATTTCTCAACAAACCCAAACAAGCGGACACAACATGCTCAGAAACTCTAGCCACATAACCTTACATTAAAGACGTCTCTGAAATGACTTTCAGACTACTCAGACCCCTTGGCATCATGGTAGCCCACGCACTTAAACAGCGGCTAATGAACCTAAAGGATCCTATACAAACCACCAGCAAAGCAAATGCCATTTACAAAATACCATGCAAGGACTGTAATAAACACCACATTGGACAAACAGGCAGAAAACTAGTCACCAGGATACATGAACACCAACTAGACACCAAAAGATATTACCCACTATTACTAGTATCCTTACATATGGATGAGGAAGGACACCACTATGTCTGGGACAACACATCCATCATAGGGCAACTGAACAGAGACATGCACAGGAATTCCTAGAGGCCTGGAATTCTAATCGGAACTCCATCAATAAACACATCAATTTGGATCCTATCTACCATTATCTGAGAAAAAGAACCAGAAATGATAACACCCACCTTAAGAAACCAAGACACATAAATAGAAAGCAGGACATAACACCATCGCTTCACCAGAGGCTCACTGATGATGTTACCTTTTATGGTGATGAAACATTTGAAAACAAACCTTCCAGTTCAGCAAACAAATTTACAACGTGAATATCATATATGTTGCCAGGTATGGAAGGTTTGAGTTATGAAAACAAAGTTGGATAGGCTGGCACTTTTTTCACTGGAGTGTAGGAGGTTGAGAAGTAACCTGATAGAAGTTTATAAAATAATGAGGGGTGCAGACAAAGTTAATGGTAATTGTCTTTTCCCTAAGATGGGGGATTTCAAGACTAGGGGGTACATTTTTAATGTGAGAGGTGAGAGATTTAAAAAAAGCTTTTACACAAGTGCCTGATTTGCGCATGAAATGAACTTCTTGAGGAAGTGGCTAAAGAGGCTATAATTAAAAGCCATTTAGATATCTTGAAAAGAAAGGCTTGGAGGAATATGAACCAGGAGTAGGCAGGTGGGATTATGATTCGCATGGAGTGACTGGACCGAAAGGTCTATTTCCATGCTATATGACTCTATGAGTGTATGTCTCAACTGATGAAATGTGAATTATTAGTCTTTATCGTCCATTAAACAATGCCAGTTTTTATTTTACATCAGGGGAAGAGACGTGGGGGGAGAGACGGGGGGGAGAGACGGGGGGGAGAGAGACGGGGGGGAGAGATGGGGGGGGAGGAGAGACGGGGGCGGCAGAGACGGGGGGGGGAGGAGAGACGGGGGGGGGAAGAGACGGGGGGAGAGAGAGATGGGGGGGGAGAGACGGCGGGGAGACACCAAAAGATATTACCCACGATTACTAATATCCTTACATATGGATGAGGAAGGACACCACTATGTCTGGGACAACACATCCATCATAGGGCAACTGAACAGAGACATGCACAGGAATTCCTTTTTGCCAATATGTCTATTGCTCAAATAGAATTTTCTTCTTCTTAAGCTTAATATGGAGTCTAAATTCCTACACAGAGCTGGTGGAAAGACAAACTGCAGGGAGGCTGCAAAGAGCTATAAGAGGTTCACACAGCGGGCAAGAAGATAATCAAACAAGTTTAATGTGGCAATGTATAAATAACAGAAAACTAGAATATTTTCCCAAAGGTATGAAACTTGACCAATGAAACCTGGGTGTGCTTGCGAATGAATATGGCAAGTTAGCTACATGTACAGCAAGCAATTAGGAAGGCAAATGGCATGAAGCACAGGATCAAAGAAGTGCTGCTACAACTGCAAAAAGCATTTGCGAGGCCAAGTTTGGAATACTGAATGCATTATTGATCTCCATATTAAAGGAATGTCAGACTAACACTGGAGGTAGTATAGTGAGGGTTCACTAAATTGGTCCCAAGGTTATCCTTTGATGATTTGATGAAGCCAATCCAGAGCTTAGAAAAATTGAGATACAAGCTCATAAAAACATAAGATTTATTGGGCACTTGACAGCGGAGACACTGAGCTTGGTTCCATTCATTGTGGAATCTAAAACACAGGGTCACAGTCTCAGGATAAGGTACAATAAGTTAGAATTAAGGTGATGAGAAATTACTTCACATAACCACGAGCGGCATGGTGGCACAGTGGTTAGCACTGCTGCTTCACAACACCAGAGACCCGCATTCAATTCCCGCCTCAGGCGACTGTCTGTGTGGAGTTTGCACATTCTCCCCGTGTCTGCGTGGGTTTTCTCCGGGTGCTCTGGTTTCCTCCCACAGACCAAGAATGTGCAGGTTAGGTGGATGGGCCAAGCTAAATTGCCCGTAGTGTTAGGTGAAGGGGTAAATGTAGGGGCCTGTGTGGGTGGCGGGTCGGTGTGGACCTTGTTGGGCCGAAGGGCCTGTTCCCACACTGTAAGTAATCTAATCTAAACCACAGAAGTGTTACAGTGTGGAAGGGGTCATTTGTCCATCATGCCTCTCCTGGCTTGTTGAACGAGAATCGTTACCTAGTGTCAATTTCCTGAACATTCCCAATGTCCTTTCACATTATTTTTATCTCAGTAATATCCAATGCCTTCTTGAATGCATCAGTTGAGCTTGCCTCCACTATACTTCCAGGGTAGCACATTGGATGCCCTAACTACTTTGAATGAAAACATTTCTCCTCACTTCATCCTTGTTTCTTTTGCAGATCACTTTATACCTATACCCTCTTCATAGAATACCTACGGTGTTGAAGCAGGCCATTCAGCCAATTAATTCCACATCTCTCCTCCAAAAAGCATTCCACCCATTCCTGTAACCCTGTTTTTCCCACGGCTAAGCCACCTAATTCGTGTTCCTTTTATGAGCAGGAACAGTTTTACCCTATGTACTCTATTCAAAAATGTTGCGCATCTTTGGAATTCTTGACTTAGTGTTGTGGATATTCTATTATTGATTAGATTACAGTGTGGAAACAGGCCCTTCAGCCCAACAAGTCCACATCGACCCACCAAAGCGCAACCCACCCATACCCCTACATTTACCCCTTACCTAACACTACGGGCAGTTTAGCATGCCCAATTCACCTGACCTGCACATCTTTGGGCTGTGGGAGGAAACCGGAGCACCCGGAGGAAACCCATGCAACACGGGGAGAATGTGCAAACTCCACAGTCAGTCGCCTGAGGCGGGAATTGAACCCGGGTCTCTGGCACTGTGAGGCAGCAGTGCTAACCACTGTGCCAACCGTGCCGCCCACAAAGAGTAACCCCCACCCAGACCCTATTACTCTACATTTACCCCTGACTAATGCACCTAACCTACACACCCCTGAACACTACAGGCAATTTAGAATGGCCAATTCACCTAACCTGCACATCTTTGGATTGTGGGAGGAAACCCACACAGATACAGGAAGAATGTGCAAACGCACATAGACAGCTGCCTGAGGCAGGAATTGAACCCAGGTTCCTGGGGCTGTGAGGTAGCAGTGCTAACCACTGAGCCACCATGCTGCACCCCTTTAGAGATTAGATTACTTACAGTGTGGAAACAGGCCCTTCGGCCCAACAAGTCCACACCGCCCCGCCGAAGCGCAACCCACCCATACCCCTACATTTACCCCTTACCTAACACTACGGGCAATTTAGCATGGCCAGTTCACCTGACCTGCACATCTTTGGTGTTGTGGGAGGAAACTGGAGCACCCAGAGGAAACCCACGCAGACACGGGGAGAATGTGCAAACTCCACACAGACAGTCGCCTGAGGCGGGAATTGAACCCAGGTCTCTAGCGCTGTGAGGCAGCAGTGCTAACACTGTGCCACCGTGCCACCCTCAATGCCACCTTGAATGCATTGTGGGCTAGGGCAGAAAGAGATTTCTTCTACAGTGAATTAAATGATTTGGGGAGCAAGTAGAAAAGTGGAGTTCCAGGTCAGCCACGATCATATTGAATGGCATGTGGGCTCAACTGGCTATATGGTTTAGTCTTGCTCCAACTTATTTTGTCTTGTGTTCTTATTTTTTCCACGACAGTGGCATAGATTCAACCATTTTCAATTGCTTCTTCACTCAACTTCTCTCCATCATAAGACTAGAAGTAGAAATGTTCACTGATGATTGTGTTCCATATGTAATTCTTTGAGATAATGGTGCCCACATGCATCAAGACATAAAGAACATCCAGATATGTAAGGATTCTATGATTACCTGGTCAATAGCAAATATCATTTATATGCAGCAAACAAAAGGCAATGATCAAATTCAATAAGACAATTTAACTATCTCCATTTGACATTCAATTACAGTATTATTAATCAATTCCCTGACATTCTAGTATTCCACTGGCCAGAAATTGGAAATTCTGTGATAACTGAATCACATTTTGACTACTCAGTGTCTTTTTTGCTTAAATGGTATGAGATAGGAGTATGATGGAATATCCTCTTGGATAAGTGCAACTCCAAGAAGAAACTTGACATCATCCAGGACAAAGCAACTTGCTTTACTGGCACCTCATCCAAAACTTCAAACATTCACTAGCTCCACACAGTACAATAAGGCAGCGGCTGTACATCTCCATGATGCACTGTGCCAACTCTTCAAAGATTGTTCAACAGAATTATCAAAACTGCAACCACCAATGCTTAGGTGTACAAGGGTGGCAGATGCATTGGAACACCACCAATTTTAAGCCACTCACCACCACCACTCACATCCTGCCAATCTTTCATCATTGATGGGTTAAAAATCACACAGTTCTCCACTAGCAGCACTACAAGCCCTATTTGAATCAAGATGAATACATTCTGAACAATTTGGAAGAAGGCCCCACAATAGAAAACAAGTGAAATGTTTACTATGATCACACTCTGGGTGCAGATCAGTCCCCTGTTCCTGAGATGCTGTGATTGCACTCTCAACATGCAGTCTCAAGCACTCAGTGATTGGCTGCTTAAACCCATAATTAATTAGTGAGACCTTCACATATAATTAAGTCTATATACTCAGTACAAAATGATTAAACTTGCTTAGTGAGTTCAATTATTGATGAGAATTGTGGACTGATGAGCAATTATAGTTATGGTAGAGTTACTACAACATTTTTCACCATCGACAACTTAGAAAACTTTTGTTTGAAAGCCAACTGTAAGTTATGAACGATGCTTATTAAAGGGAGGCTGTAGTCTAAATACAAAGTCTCATATGGAAGTGCAATGGAAAATAATAGCATTTTTTGACAATGCAGGTTTGGGGCAGAACTCAAAAAATTTCTTTCGAATATAGGCCAAGAGTGTAAACAAGATGCAGAGATTTACCGTAATTTGTGCTGGCTGCAGTATACTTGTTGCTGGATTTGCGAATTATGTTTTCATGGATTTGATACCATTCATTTTCATTATTACACCTGGTCAAAAAAGGAAAGTAAGAAATGTTAGAAATCACTTCTTAGTGTATGATAGGGAAATCAATACTTTCACAAAAGCCCATTGCAACTTTTCACTCAAACACAAATACCAACAATAACTGATTTCTCATTGTAATGCAATGAAGACCCTAACAACAGTGAACTGGAGCTCGGTATTTATGGTCAAATGCTCAGTCAAAAATATAAGAGCTCCAAGACAAATGAAAGATCACCTTGTTTATTGAAAACCAATTGAAATATTATTCATTGTAATTTGAGCACATAATACAGTGAATAGAATTGTAGAGTCATACAGCATGGAAGCAGACCCTTCAGTCCAAGCATAACATAATCCCAAACTAAATTAGATCTACCTGCCAGTACTTGGCCCATATCCCTCCAAACATTTCTTATTCATGTATTTATTCAAATGTCTTTTTAACATTGTCACTGTACCCGCATCCACCACTCCTCAGGTTAAAAATAAATACCCCTCAATTCTTTTTAAAAATCTTTCTCCTCACTACTTTAAAACATGCCCCCAGTCTTGAAACCCCGCACCCCAGGAAAAAGAAACGTGCCATTCACTTTATCAATACCTGTCACAATTTAGTAAACCTCTATAAGATCACCCTTCTCGTGAAAAAAGTTTCAGCCTATCCTTATAACTCAAATCCTCCATTCCCAGCAATATCCTAATAAACCTTTTTTAAACCCTCTCCAGTTTAATAATAGCCTTCCAATAACAGGGCGATCTGAATTTATCACAGTACTCAGCAATGTCTCCACTGACTTCATCTGCGGGAAATGCACCCAACTCCAGCTCCTCAGAAACAACGTTAGGGAATTGGAGCTGGAGCTGGAGCTGGATGAACTTCAGATCACTCGGGAGGTTGAGGAAGTAATTGAGAGGAGTTACAGGGAGATAGTCACACATCAGGTACTGGGAAAAGGTAGATGGGACAGAAAAGGAACAGGCAAGCAGTGCAGGAATCCCCTGTGGCTGTTCCCCTCAATAACATGTATGCTGTTTTGGATACTGTTGTGGGGGGTGTGGGGGACTTACCAGGGGTAAGCCATGGGGGTACAGGTCTCTGAAACAGAATCTGTCCATGTTGCTCAGAAGGAAAGGGGGGGGGGAAGAGGAGTAGAGCATTAGTCACTGGGAACTCCATAGTCAGGGGGACAGATAGGAGATTCTGTGCAATACTCATGGGTGATGTGTTGCCTCCCAATTGCCAGGGTCCGTTATGTCTCTGATCGTGTTTTCAGGATCCTTAAAGGGGAGGGATAGCAGCCCCAAGTCGTGCTCCACGTAGGCGCCAACAACATAAGTAGGAAAAGGGATGGGCACGTAAGGCAGAAATTCAAGGAGCTAGGGTGAAAGCTTAGAGCTAGCACAAAGAGAGTTATCTCTGGTTTGTTGCCCATGCCACGTGCTAGCGAGGCAAGGAATAGGGGGTGAGAGAGAGGAGTTGAACATGTAGCTACAGGGATGGTGCAGGAGGGAGGGTTTCAGATACCTGGATAATTGGGGCTCATTCTGGTGTAAATGGGACCTCTACAAACAGGATGGTCTACACCTGAACCAGAAGGGTACCAACATCCTGGGGGTGGGGAGTGGGGAGAGGTTTGCTAATGCTCTTCAGGAGAATTTAAACTAATTCAGTAGGGGGTGGGAACCTGAATTGTAGCTATAGTGTATAGGAATTCGAGAGAAGTGAGGTCATAAATAAGGTTTCAAGGTTGCAAGAGTGTACCAGCAGGCAGGAGGATAGTTTGAAGTGTGTCTACTTCAATACCAAGATGGTGAACTTGCAGCATGGATTGCTAATGGGTCTTCGATATTGTGGCCATTTTGGAGACATCGATAGAGCAGAGACTGGAATAGTTGTTGCAGGTTCTAGATTTAGATGTTTCAGTAAGAACAGGGAAGGCAGTGAAAGAGGGGAGGTGTGGCATTGTCAGTCCAGGACAGTATTACAGTAGCAGAAAGGACTCAACTACTGAGGTAGTATCGGCTGAGGTTAGAAACAGGAAAGGAGAACTCATCCTGTTGGGAGTTTTCTATAGGCCTCCGAATAGTTCCAGAGATGTAGAGGAAAGGATTGCAAAGATGATTCTGGATAGGAGCGAAAGTAATAGGGTAGTTGTTATGGGGAACTTTAACTTTCCAAAAATTGACAGGAAATGCTATAGTTCGAGTACTTTAGATTGGTCAGCTTTGGTCCAATGTGTGCAGAAGGATTTCCTGACACAGTATGTGGATAGACCAGCAACAGGTGAGGTCTAACATTGGATTTGGTACTGGGTAATGAACCAGGCCAGGTGTCAGATTTGGAGGTAGGTGAGCACTTTGGTGATAGTGACCACAATTCGTTTATGTTTACTTAAGCGATGGAAAGGGGTAAGTATATACCGCAGGGGGAAGAGTTATAGTTGGGGTAAAGGCCCAACTATAATGATGCGATTAGGCAAGATTTAGGATGCATAGGATGGGGAAGGAAACTGCAGGGGATGGGAACAATTGAAATGTGAAGCTTCTTCAAGGAACAGCTACTGCGGGTCCTTGATAAATATGTACCTGTCAGGAAGGGAGGAAGTGGTCGAGCGAGGGAATCATGGTTTACTAAAGAAGTTGAATCTCTTGTCAAGAGGATGAAGGAGGCTTATGTAAAGTTGAGATGTGAAGGCTCAGTGAGGTTGAGAGTTGAGAGTTACAAGTCAGCCAGGAAGGACCTAAAGAGAGAGCTAAGAAGAGCCAGGAGGGGACATGAAAAGTTTTTGGCAGGTGGGAACAAGGAAAACCCTAAGTTTTCTATAGGTATGTCATGAGTAAAAGAATGACGAGGCTTAGATTGGTGCCAGTCAACGATAGTAATGGGAAGTTGTGTGTGAAGTCCGAGGAATAAGGAGAAGCACTAAATGAATATATTCACACAGGAAAAAAACAATGTTGTCGAGGAGAATACTGAGACACAGGCTACTAGACTAGACAGGATTGAGGTTCACAAGGAGGAGGTCTTAGCAATTCTGGAAAGTGTATATAAACCCCTTGGGCCGGATGTGATTTATCCAAGGATTCTCTGGGAAGCTCGGGAGGAGACAGCAGAGCCTTCGGCTTTGATCTTTATGCCGTCATTGTCTACAGGAATAATGCCAGAAAACTGGAAGATAGCAAATTTCATCCCCTTGTTCAAGAAGGGGAGCAGAGACAATCCTGGTAATTATAGACCAGTTGTGGGTAAAGTGTTGCAAAAGGTTATAAGAGATAGGATTTATAATCATCCAGAAAGGAATGTTGATCAGGGATAGTGAACCTGGTTTTGTGAAGGGTAGGTCATGCCTCACAAATCTTGTTGAGTTCTTGGAGAAGGTGACCAAATAGGTGAATAAGGTAAAGCGGTTGATGTGGTGTATATGGATATCAGTAAGGTGTTTGAAAAGGGTGCCTACAGTAGGCTATTGCAGAAAATATGGTGGCATGGGATTGAGGGTGATTTAGCAGTTTGGATCAGAAATTGGCTACTTGTAAGAAGACAGAGGGTGATGGTTGATGGGAAATGTTCATCCTGGAGTTCGGTTACTAGTGGTGTACTGCAAGGGTCTGTTTGGGGCCACTGCTGTTTGTCATTTTTATAAATGACCTGGATGAGGGTGTAGAAGGATGGGTTAGTAAATTTGCGGATGAAACTCGGGTTGGTGGAGTTGTGGACATTGCAGAAGGAGATTGCAGGTTACAGAGGGACATAGATAAGCTGCAGAACTGGGAGGTGGCAAATGGACTTTAATGTAGAAAAGTGTGAGGTGATTCAGTTTGGAAGGAATAATAGGAATACAGAGTACAGGTGCACAATCCTTTATCCGAAATGGTTGGGACCAGCTGGTTTTCAGAATTCAGAATTTTTCGAATTTATGGTTAAATTTTTAAAAATCTTACCAAAGAACAGTCTTACTGTGAGTAAAACGGACTTTGAGACAGAATTGAGGCCTGTTGTACTGAGCCACGCCCCCACGTTGCATCTGAGTGACACGCATCGCCTGGGTGTGGAGTTGGGTTAGCTGTTTTGCACGCCAAAAAACCTAGTTAGTGAGAACAAAACTTCACAAAAAACCTTTGGACTTTGTAGCTTTTAGGGTTTCAAGATTTTGGATAAAGGGTTGCCAACCGTATTGGGCTAATGTTAAGATCTTTGGTAGTGTGGATGAGCAGAGAGACCTCGATGTCCATGTGCATAGATCCCTGAAAGTTTCCACCCAAGTTGATAGGGTTTTTAAGAAGGCATACGGTGTGTTAGCTTTTATTGGTAGAGGGATTGAGCTTCAGAGCCATGAGGTCATGTTGCAGCTGTACGAAACTCTGGTGCACCTGCACTTGGAGTACTGCGTACAGTTCTGGTCGCAGCAATATAGGGATGTGGAAGCTTTGGAAAAGGTGCAGAGGAGATTTACCAGGATGTTGCCTGGTATGGAGGGAAGGTCATATGAGGAAAGGCTGATGGACCTGAGGCTGTTTTCATTGGAGAGAAGAAGGTTGAGAAGTGACTTCATAAAGACATAAAAGATAATCAGAGCATCAGATAGGGTGGGTAGTAGGAGTCTTTTACCTCGGATGGTGATGGCTAGCACAAGGAGAATTATCTTTAAATTTAGGAATTTTAGATATAAGACAATGTCAGAGGTAGGTTCTTTACTCAGAGAGTAGTAAGGGTGTGGAAAGATCTGCCTGCAAGAGTAGTAGACTCGCCAACCTTAAGGGCATTTAAATGGTCATTGGATGAACATATGGATGACCATTGAATAGTGTAGGTTAAATGGGCTTTAGATTGGTTTCACAGGTTGGCACAGAAGGGCCTGGACTGCACTGTAATGTTCTATGTTCTGTGTACCTGATTAGGTCCTGATGTTGTGAAATTTGAAAGGGTTCAGAAAAGATTTACAAAGGTGTTACCAGGGTTGAAGGGTTTGAGCTATCGGAGGAGGCGGAATTGCCTAGGACTATTTACCTTGGAGTGTCGGAGGCTGAGGGGTGATCTTTTAGACATTTATAAAATCATGAGTTGCATGGATAGGGTGAATACACAGGGCTTTTGCCCGAAACGTCGATTTCGCTGCTCGTTGGATGCTGCCTGAATTGCTGTGCTCTTCCAGCACCACTAATCCAGTAAGTGAATACACAAAGTGTCTTTCCCAGGCTGGGGGAGTCCAGAACTAGAGAGTGTAGGTTGAAAGTGAGAAAGAGGAAAGATTTAAAAGGGTCCTAAGGAGCAACTTTTTCAAGCAGAGGGTGGGGCATGCGTGGAAAGAACTGCCAGAGAAAGTGGTGGAGACTGGTACAATTACATTTAAAAAGCATCTGGATGGATGTATGAATAGGAAAGGTTGAGCAGGATATGGGACAAATGCTGATAAATGGGACTAGATTAATTTAGGATATCTGGTCGACATGGATTAGTTGAGCTGAAGGGTCTGTTTCCATGCTGTACATCTCCATGATTCTACATAGACAGAGTAATTAAGGAGGTGCTTAGCATGCTTGCCTTTATTGTTCAGCCCTTTGGGTATTGAAGTTGGGACATAATTTGGAGTAATCCTTACTTCCCACATTCGACAGCAGGAGCATTCAACTGCCCTAACATCCATTTCCATTGTTCTGAATTCCCAAAGAGACTATTGAAAAAAAATCTAATAACCTTACCAATCCAGTACACAAATCCCTTTTTTTGGTCGCAGAAGGACTATGGGTGGGAGACACTGCCTAAGTAGTGTTTTGGGTAAAGCAATCACCCAAATATATCACCTCACTTACTCAGCCGTCGAGTGTCTGCTCCTGCTCAGAGTGTGCTCCACCTATACACGAGATAAGTTATTAAAGGATTAATTTACCTACTCGGCAGCCCCCAGTCCTCGCTCTCGGTATACCGTAGAGCTCTGTGGGAAGCTGGGGAAGTGATTGCTGGCTCCTTGCTGGGATATTTGTATCATCGATAGCTATAGGTGAGGTGGCAGAAGACTGGAGATTGGATAACGTGTTGCCACTATTTTAGAAAGATGATAAGGAAAAGCCAGGGTACTATAGACTGGTGAGCCTGACATCGGTAGTGGACAAATTGTTGGAGGGAATCCTGAGGGGCATGTTCCTAAGGGCCTTCTATGTATGTGGAAAGGCATGGACTGATTAGGGATAGTCAACATGGCTCGGTGCCAATAGGGGAGGGTGGGTTGTTGAGGGGGCGTGGACCTGATCAGGTAGTCACGGAGGGAACAGTCTTTGCGGAAAGCAGATGGGATGGAGAGGGAAATATATCCCTGGTGGTGGGGCCCATTTGTAGATGGCAGAAATGTTGGCAGATGGTGTGGTTTTTGCAGAGGTTGGTGGGGTGGAAGATGTGGACCGGAGGGGTTCTGTCCTTGTTGCGGTTAGAGGGGTGGGGTTCGAGGGTGGAGGTGTGGGGATGTGGATGATATGCGTTGGAGGGCATCTTCAACCACGTGGGAGGGGAAATTACAGTCTTTAAAGGAGGAGGCCATCTGGTGTGTTCTGTGGTGGAACTGGTCCTTCTGGGAGCAGATTCGGCGGAGGAGGAGGAATTGGGAATACAGGATAGTATTTTTGCAGGAGGTAGGTTGGGAGGAGGTGTAATTCAGGTAGCCGTGAGAGTCAGTGGGTTTGTAAAAAATGTCGGTGTTGAGTTGGTCATCGTGGATGGAGATGGAGAGGTCTAGGAATGGGAGGGAGGTGTCAGAGATGGTCCATGTGAATTTAAGTTCAGTGTTGAATGTGTTGGTGAAAATGATCAACTGCTCAACCTCCTCATGGGAGCACGAGGTGACACCAATGCAGTCATCAATGTAGTGGAGGAAAAGGTAGGGAGTGGTGCCGGTGTAGCTACGGAAGATGAACTGTTCTACATAGCCGACAAAGAGAAAGGCATAGCTGGGGCCCATCCAGGTGCCCATGGCTACCCCTTTTGTCTGGAGGAAGTTGGAGGATTCGAAAGAGAAATTGTTGAGGGTGAGGACCAGTCAGTGTGTTCTGTGGTAAAACTGGTCCTCCTGGTCTTTAAAGACCATAATTTCCTCTCCCATGCGGTTGAAGATACCCTCCAATCCATCTCATCCACATCCCGCACCTCCGCCCTCAAACCCCACCCCTCCATCCGCATCAAGGACAGAACTCCCTTGGTCTTCACCTTCCACCCCACCAACCTCCGCAATAAACCACATCATCCACCGACATTTCTGCCACCCACAAATGGACCGCATTACCAGGGATATATTTCCCTCCCCACCTCTATCCACTTTCCACAAAGACCATTCCCTTGGTGACTACCTAGTCAGGTCCATGCCCCCCAACAACCCACCCTCCCCTCCTGGCACCTTCCCCTATCACTGCAGGAATTGCAAAACTTGCGCCCACACCTCCCCCCTCACCTCGCAGAGCACTTCAGGGAACATCTCCGGGACACTTGCACCAACCAACCCCACCGCCCATGGCCAAACATTTCAACTCCCCCTCTCACTCTGCCAAGGACATGCAGGTCCTAGGCCTCCTCCACTGCCAGTCCCTCACCACCAGACGACTGGAGGACGAACGCCTCATCTTCCGCCTCAGAACTCTTCAACCCCAGGGCATCAATGTGGACTTCATAGTTTCCTCATTTCCCCTCCTTACCCCAGTCCCAAACTTCCAGCTCAGTACCATCCTCATGACCTGTCCAATCTGTCAATCTTCCTTCCCACCTATACGCTTCACCCTCCATCCACCTATTGCACTCCCAGCTACCTTGTCCCCAGCCCCACCCCCTCCCATTTATCTCTCTGCCCCTGAGGCTTCCAGCCTCATTCCCGATAAAAGGCTCCTGCCCGAAACGTTGATTTTCCTGCTCCTTGGATGCTGCCTGACCTGCTATGCATTTCCAGCACCACTCTAGTCTTGACTCTAATCTCCAGCATCTGCAGTCCTTACTTTCGCCTAAAACCTAGATACACCACATGCACTGCTCTACCTTCATTAATGTATTTTGTCACATCCTCAAAGAATTTAATAAGGCTTGTCAGGCATGAAATTTTTGTTTTATCAAAATAGAATGTCTTGCAAATATCCAAATTAAACTTCATCTGCCACTCCTCAAACATTGATCCAATTGATCAAAATCTCTTTGTAATTTTAGATAACCTCTTCACTGCTCACCATTCTACCAATTTTGGTGTCATTCACTAACTTACTAACCATGCCTCTATATTCTCATCTGAATCATTTAAAAAAAAATGACAAACATAAGTGGACCCAGCATTGATCCCTGTGAAACCATTGGTAACAGGCCTCCAGTCGTAAAAATAACTCCCGCCACCACTCCCTGTCTTCTGCCATTAAGCCAATTTTGTATCCAATTGGCAAGCTCATCCTGAATTTCATTTGTGCTAACTTTACTAATGTGGAACCTTGTCAAATACTTTACTGAAGTCCAATTAAACAATGTCTACTGCTCTGCCCTTGTCTATCTTCTCCTTTTTCAAAAAACTCAGTTATGTTTGTGAGACATGATTTCCCTCACACAAAACCATGCTGTCTCATCCATGACACAACCTCATAATTCTTGGTCTTTTCAAATGCACATAATTCTTTCAACAACTTACCTACCACTGAAGTCAGACTCATTTAACTCCCAGCCTTCTCCTTATATCCCTTCTTAAACAAAGGCACAACATTAGCCATTCTCCAGTCATCTAGCACCTCATCTGTAGTTATAGATGATGCAAATATTTCTCCAAGTGGCCCCACAATTTCCTCTCTCACTTCCAACAATGTCCTGGGATATGCTAGATCAGCTCCCAAGGATTTATCCATCTTTATCCACTTGATCTTCTGTAATGTGAACTGTTTTCAAAACATCAATATTTATTTCTAAGTTCTCTAGCATCCATTTCTTTCTCCACACTAAGGACTGACACAAAATATTCATTTAATATCTCTCCCATCTCCCAAGATTCAACTGAAAGATGATCTCTTTGATCTTTAAGGGGCCCTGCCCCCTCTCTCTCTAGTTGCTTTCTTGCTCTTAATGAATTTTAGAATCTCTTTGGATTGTCCTTTGGATCTGCCATGGCTATCTCAAATCCCTATTTGCCGACCTAATCTCCCTCTTAAGAATGCCCTCTTCATACTGTTCAAGAAAGTCATGTGAATCCAGTTGTCCACATCTAATATATGATTCCTTTTTATTCTCGAGTTAAACCTCAATATCTTTATTCATCCATTGTTCTCTAATCCTATCAATGAATGATGTTACAGCATTGAATAGGAAAAAAATAATTTCCAAAATCCTATAACGAATGAAATCTCCAGAAAATGTTTTGGTTCCGTTCCACAGTGGTTATGCTAGTGGCTAGTCATCTAGAAATATTTTGGAGACCCAATTTCAAATCTTACCATGGCAGTTAGAGAATTCAAACTTGGTTAATTAAATACATTTAGAATAAAAAGCTCATATCAGTAATGACCCGGATTATAATAAAAGTAAGTGTCCCAAAGTCCTTGCTTAAAAGTCAACCATTTTCAGTTACCATACATGTGCACCATACTTAAATAGATCCCTGCATTCCAAAGAAACTGGACAGAGCACTTGGAATAGGCAATAAATGCTGATTTTGCCAAGAATGCCTATTTCCCACAGACGAGTACAAAAAGTTCTTGGAACTGATTTGAACCTATTGAGAAAAGAGATAGTAACCTTTCAGATATCAAGTGGCTGCCTGTTAGTAGAACTGAATTCTCTACCAGCAAAGACTATGTCTGAGAAAGATTATTTATGTTTCTGCTTATTAATATGTTTGTTTATAGTTTTTGAGAAGATTCGTAGCTCAGGTTGTGCATTAGATTGTTGACTTGCTCGCTGAGCTGGTAAGCTTGTTTGCAGAGGCTTTGTCACAGTACTAGGTAACATCATAAGTGTGCCTCTGGTGAAGCATTGGTGTTCTGTCCTGTTTGTTATTTGTGAGACCTGGTTTGCTGAGGTGGGTGGTATCATTTCCAGTTTTGTTTCTTAGCAGTTGGTATATGGTGTCTAACTCTACATGCCTGTTCATGGAGTTCCAGGTTGAGTGCCAGGCCTCCAGGAATTCCCGTGCATGTCTTTGTTTGGCTTGTCCTAGGATGGATACGTTGTTCCAGTCGAATTAGTGTCCTTCTTTGTCTGTGTGCATGGACACAATTGATAGGTGGCAGTGTTTCTTGGTGGCTAGTTGGTGTTTGTGGACCCTGATAGCTAGTTTTCTACCGGTTTGCCCTACGTAATGTTTGTGACAGTCAGAGAGAAGACGCAGCCAGGGATCATCTGCTGAAGCATGAAATCTTTCCCTGCAGCAGCTTCTGTGCCTGCTACCAGCTAAAACCAAACCAGAAAATACCTGAACTGGGAGAACTGACCACTCCCTGCCCTTGTTAAACTAGGCTCTTTCTGAGACATTTTGGCACCTCTGCCTTTACGACCTCTCAAAAAAAAACAAAGACAAAGTAACCTTGTTAAAAGGACAGCATCGTCACTACATCCTCAAAGCATTCGATCAGGTTTGTCAATTTCCCCTTTATATATCCCATGTTCACTTCATCCAATCAAATAATTATTTTCCAAACATCCAGAAATCACACTCTTTACATTAGATTTTTGTATTTTTCCTATAACTGACATCAGGAATACAAAAGTGTGTCGTTCCTGTTTTCTTTCTCCTTCCTTTCTGAAACAGTAGAGTTATATTTGCAATTTTTTAATCTGCAGGGACTGTTGCAGAATCAATAGAATTTGAAAGATAATCCCCAATACATCCACTACTTCTGTAGCCATAAACCTCAACACTCTAAGGTAAGGATGATTGTTCCCCAGGGAACTATCAAGTTTTAGTTCCATTGACTTCCCCAATACAGTTTTTCATTAATACTTATTCCATTTAGTTTCATACTATCACTGGACCTTTGGATCTTAATTATTTCAGAGTAACTGATTACCTTTTCAACTGTGAAGAGAAACAATCATTATACAAATGCAGAGAAATATTGATTGTAGTTTTTTGATGATTGAGGGTTATTGAAGCCATGCCTGAAGTGAATGCAATTATCAGATGGTTCTATGATCTAAAAATTAGAACTAACAAATCTCTCTTTGGAAATTATAAGTCAAGTTGTCACTTCGTTTTGATTAAGGAAGGATGAAACATGTTGTAGAGGCAGTTCAGAGAAGGTTGATTAGATTAATACCTAGAATGAGAAGCTTGATGCTTGGCCTGTAATTCCTAGAGTTTAGAAGAGTAAGAAGTAACTTAATTGAAATATATAAGATCCTGAATGATCTTGACAGTGCTCATGTAGAGAGAATGTTTCCTCTTTTGAGAGCATCTAAAACTAGGGGTCACTTTTAGGGGTCAGTCATTTAAAACAGAGATGAAGCCAAGTTTACTCTCTCAGACGGCTGTCTAAGTCATCTGAACTCTGAGGATGACTATAATATGGACTGTTTTGGACTTCAACGGAGAAAGAGCAAAGATCATTGAATGCTGCAGGAATGAAGCTTTGAGCACTGACTACTTTGTAAAGTCACATGTGGCAAACCCACTCAGTCTGCTGCCAAACATATGATGAAGCAGATATCAAGATAAAGAAATTAAGGTCTGATGTTTTATCTTTTGCACATGGTGATGTCAGAGAATCACAGCCAGCTGTGGAGATTGAGGAACCACCATCACAGAAATCACGCATGCCCTTCCCAGTGCAGGTACACACACCTTGAGGTGTCTCAGACAACTGTTGTATGAGTGGCAAAGGTAAGTATCACATTACTTTTGAGCAGAAACAGGTAATCAAGGTGTAGCAAGCTGTTGGCAGTCCCTATTGGAGAACAGAGAAGAGTTCCAGCCAGGCATACCCTGGCTGTGTCCGCTGAATAGATGTAAGAACAATACATTGATATGAATGGATTGTATAATACATCTGTACCATTGACCAATCTGTTGCAGTAGTGGTACATGAATACATACACCCAATCAGGCATTCTCCTGCACCTGCATGCGCAGGTGAACCTGAAAGGATGATATGAATAGTGTCACTCTTTTTTTTCTGAAGCCAACCCTTCACCCTTTTATTTGAGGCACATAATAAACATCATGCTCTCACCTTATCACCCAATGAATAAGACTATTTTTGCACACACACAGCTGGCACACCATATTGTGATGCCATCCAATATATTGTGAGGAAGGGATATCACAGGCATTTTAGAGTTTGGGACAATGGTCATCTGTCTGCACAAGGCATGAAGGTTCAGTCTGTAGGAGTTCTTGAAAAGGGCAGAGAAGTGACAGTAGTATCACATTGGGTCTCACATGATTCCAAATTATACTATTTTGATTAAATGAATAAAATATGAATCCAATTTAAAGTAGACTGGACCAAACTAATCTTGTAAGAGGCCCTTGAAGAGACACAGAAAAGACAGAATCTCAAAGCTATCTCATTAATTTAAATCAAAATGGCATTTTTGTGATGTTAGGATGCACTCTACCTCCGATAGGACTGCAGATTGTAAAGCTTTTGTGAAATATTGTGATTAAAAACGATTATCATTAATACACACGTGGCATGTACCTTGCTTTGGAAAATTGCCATTTTGTAATTATGCACTGTCTGTGTATGACGTCTGAAAGTATCATGCAATAAAGTAATTTTCTGCATCATGACAGCTCCATCCACGAGAACTGGATGTGGAATTGGACTCTGAAGGGCTGTAACCTGAATGTTTGGCTTAGATGCTTCCAATGAAGGATCTGCATTTCTCAGGAAAAGTGATCCTGAATCAGGGTATCCCAGACTTCCTTGCCATCCCAATTCATGTGTTGACAGATAAAGCTGAACTTGCTGCACAGCCAGATGATTCTCTTCAAATTCCTTATCCTCTCACAAGACAATGCTCTCTTCCTGACAGACCTCCTCCATGTTCACTTCACTCTGGATAACTGCACAGAAGACTACAATGACATGGAAACCACTGAAGAGTCAAACTGCAGGGCACCCCTGATTAGTCAGGGCACTAGAATCTCACCTTAGGGGAATGAAGACCCTTGTGCTGAACTGGCACTAGTTGCATTGTTCCTGTGCCTCAGTCGTGGGATTTTGCACTGGGGTCAGCAGCAACTTTTACACTGACATTCCATGTTAGCCAGGAACTATCCCAAGAAGGCTGTCAACTGGAATGAAGAGCTCTGGCACCTGAAACTGTCTCAGGATGAAAGATTCAGGAAACCTATTGTATACTCAAAAGAACTGCTTGCAATGCTGTGTATTCCCTTTCCACAAAGGTGCTGACAATTCCACTCCATTACTTGATCTTCATCACTGCGCCAGCCTACTTTGGAGGAGGTAGCACCCAACCACAATTATAGATTCCTGAGATTCAGAAATAACTTGCTACTGATTGTGACTGCAATTAAGCATTCTAAATAACCTCTCAATTTCAGCAATTTCTATATGACAACACAATTTCTTCAGCAGTAAGTCTGCAGCTATCAGTGTGATCCTCTTTGCCTATTCCCTCTTTTTAAACAAAATAGTAAATGTCTGATGCTTTACTGAAAGGCCTCCCACTATGCAGCTGCTTTGGATGAGTCCCTGAGAAAGTGTGGAGGGCTGTGCAACATTACATTGCAGGTGGGAAAAAATAAACAATATGATTGGATAAATAACCAGCTGAACTGGTTTCTTCCTGCTTTCTGATGGGCTTACCTCCTTCCCAAAATGCTGCTTCAGACATAAGCTTGTCCACCTTCTCACCTGCTAGAAGTTCTGGTGTTACGTTGCAACCCAATAAACTTGCTATCCTCACCCAGAATGTCCATGAATGGAAGAGGCTCCTAACTATACTGCAATACAGATCAATACTGATAACATGAGTATTTATAGACTAGGTAAATCCTACTAAATGAGGGGACAAAGTGAGCGGAGAGAAAGTTAACTTAAAAAAGATTTGTCTTACAACTGGTTATTTACGTGAAAATATAACATCCATCTTCAGGATACTTCCATTGTGGGGGAACAGGCTTTGTCATTGCAAGTTATAATCCATATCTCACCAAGTCTCTTGACAGCTCCAATGACAGATTATGTCTTTCAACCTACTCAATGCATTGACGTGTCATGTAATGGCTTCATAACAAGCGTCTTCCACAAAGATTTTTAGGAACAGGAGACTTTGTAATGCATGTGTAAAAAGCTTCATGCCAAATTTGACTTGAAGAGTTTATGCTTTGGAAATTCATAAATTCTTCAGTCATTACGTAACTCAGAAATAAGAGCTAATTGGCACAATGTCTCTGTCTCAATTAGCCGCATCTAAGTTTAAAAATAGGTCCTTTGATGCTGTGAGCCCACTGTGGTATGACTTCATATCATTTCTAACAAATAATACCATTTCCATTCCTCTAAAGAAACAAACACACAAAAAAGGAAGCAACTCGTATAGTATTACCTTGTCTCTGTAAAGCTTTTTTTTTGCTTATTTTATCCTGAACTACAATGGACTGTAGTTGGCATCCAGTTCAACTAACACTTGTAGCTTCCCAATACATCATCCGCGTAACTATCCTTCACTCGTGAACCAATCCAGTGAGTAGTAATGGGTTCTTTTAAGAGGGTCATTGATAGGCTAAGTAAATGGGCAAAACGCTGACAAATTGAGTATAATGTAGGAAAATGTACAGTTGTTCATTTTGGAATGGAGAACAAAAGAATCTGCAGAAAGCTGCAACACAAAGGGACTTGAAGACACTCAAACACAAAGCTCAGAATGCTAGCATACTGGTGCAACAGGTAATCAGGAAGAGTAATGGAAGCAGAAATTGCTGGCAAAACTCAGCAGGACTGGCAGCACCTGGGGAATGAAAGTCCCAGAAAGGAAGAGTCACTGGAGGAATGTTAACTGCGCTTTCTTCCCACAGACTCTGCAGACACACTGACTTTGGCCAGCAATTTTTGTTTTTGTTTCAGAACTCCAGTATCCACTGTGCTTTGTTTTATTATAACGCAATGTTAGCCCTCAATTCAAGTGGGTTGGAGTATGTGAGCAAGGAAGTCTTACTGCAAGGTGCTGGTGAGACCACATCTGGAGCACTCTGAGCAGTTTTGATCCCCTTATTAAAGGAAAGATATCATTTCAATGGAGACAGTTCAGAGAAGGTTTCCTAGGATGATCCCTTTTTGAAGAGACTGTCCACTAAGCAAGACTAATAAAGTTGGTACTCTACTCATTGAAGCATTTATGATTCTGAATGGGTTTGATGGGGCAAATGCTGAGAGGATGTTTCCCCTCATGCTTAGAGTCCAGGAACAGATGGTGTAGTTCAAAATAAAGGGGGCATCAATTTAAGACTGAAATGAGGAGGGCTTTCTTCTCTCAGAGGGTTGAGTCTCTTTGGAACTCTCTTTGGAACAGACAGCTATGGGGACAGAATCCTTGTGTACATTTAAGACTGCGTTAAATAGATTTTTGATCAGTAGGGGAATCAAAGGTTACAAGGCAAGATCAAGAAAGTGGATATGAGGAATTTCATATCTGCCATGATCTTATTGAATAGTGGAGCAGGCTTGAGGGGCCAAAAGACCTGCCCTGATTAAGAGTCTTATCAAACTAGATTTATGTCAAAGAAGCAGAGCAATGAAGCAAGTAGGCTCAGTCCAGAAAATATGGGATCCGTAAAGAAAAGTCAAACTTACATTTCTAAGAAAGTGCAGTGACAAGGACAAGTAACAGATGGAAATTAAAATTGTAATTATGCTCAAACATGGGGGCTGAGTGACAGATGGAAATGCATCTCCGAATTACATTTTAATCAGGGAGATGCACAGAGATTGAAAATCATTTGTCAGTCAATATTAAATCATACAGACCTGAAAGACATCTGTTGCCAAGTGAAGCAGGTTTGATATTCCTTTATAAATTACTACTTACAGGCCAACCACAACAGCTCCAAGAACTTTCTTACCCAATACAACCCTTTAACAAAAGCAAATCTATCCTGCAGCAACTCCCAATGAATCAAAGTGACAAGTAATAATGACTAAATAATTTTATGGTTTGGAGGTGCTGGTGTTGGACTGGGTGGACAAAGTTAAAAATCACAACACCAGGTTATTGTTAAACAGGTAAATGATTTTACATTAACCTTTGATTTAGAAAAAGTCAATCAACTTCAGAACACCCGTGAAGATAATATTCACATGGGCAGACAGGCCAAATGCAGAAATCATTTTGTATGAAGCATATAAGGCAAATTGAGAATATAACCACTTCATTTGACTCAGCGGGTAGGACTTTCACTCATGAGTGTGAAAATGTACGTGTCAATCAATATTCCAATTTATTGTCATCCTCTCATCCTGGGCCATTTTCCTTTTTGAGAGCTTGGTGGAAAGGACAATTAAGTGAAATAAATGGACACTGAAGGGACCGTCAACCCCTCAAAGGTTTAGAAATAAAGTAATCTATCTCCATATAGCATTCCAGTGATAGACAGGAGATCACCCTCAAGGAAGATTTTGAAGCTATGCCCTCCTGTGTGACATAACTATGGTGAAAAATTGTCATCTGCAAATGTGGCCCATTTTATTTAAAAACTGTAGAAGTTTCTCAATAAGAAAAGTTAAATATTTTTAAAACCAGCAGTTTCACAATTTATTTGATATATTTAACTTATTTGGGAAAAAATATGAAATAAATGCCTGGAACTACAATTACTAGAGATATTTTTACTTGTAATAAACCTTTATGCGTCTTTTGTGCTCAGTAAATATACAAAATTAGTTATATCTGTCTTCACATCCTCTTCCAATCCCAGTGGAAAATTATGATCTCTTTTTGTGAAATACTGGCATTGGGATTGAAAACGAATCTTTTGTTTTACCCAGAGTGCTGAACATGCTTTAGGAATCTCAATGAAAGGACTTGAAAATATATTGTTGCCAGAGGAAGGTGGCATAAAAGCATTCAAGGATCTTGGACAGCTACACTAAATTTTATACTAGCATGAAAACAAATTAGATTAGATTCCCTTCGGCCCAACAAGTCCACACCAACCCTCCGAAGAGTAACCCATCCAGACCCATCTCCCTCTGACTAATGCACCAAACACCATGGACAATTTTGCATGGCCAATTCACCTGACCTGCACATCTTTGGATTGTGGGAGGAAACCAGAGCACCTGGAGGAATCCCACACAGACACAGGGAGAAAATGCAAACTGCACACAGGCAGTCGCCCAAGGCCGGAATGGAACCTGGGATGGGACCCTGGTGCTGCGAGGCAGCAGTGCTAACCACTGAGCCATTGTGCCACCTCAATCTTTGAGGATAAACTGGCAAGTAACAAAAAGGATAGGAAGAGCTTTATTAATTATGTAAAAAGTGCGAAAGCGAACATAGGTTCCACAGCTTCACAGGGTTTGATTAAACAATTTGGCAATAGTTAAGGCACATTCAATTTTGGCTTTTTATTTCAAAAGAGAATGGAAATATCAAAATAAGGAAATGTTGCTAAAACAATACAGGGCACTGGCCTGACCACATATAGAATACTGTGAATGTTTTTGTTCGCATTTTCTAAGAAAAGGCACACTGACACTGAAGTCAATCTACAGAAGGTTCACTAGATTGATACTGTGCATGGAAGGATTTTATGAGGAACGATTTGGCCTGCACGCACTACCATTTAGGAGAATTGAGGCATGACCTTATTGAAACTTACAAGATTCTTAGGGGGTAGATGCAGAGCGGAAATCTTAAAAGTAAAAATTTATTTGATGGAAGGCATGGTGGCTCAGTGGTTAGCACTGCTGCCTCACAGCACCAGGGTCCCAGGTTCGATTCCAACCTCATGTCTGTGTGGGTTTCCTCCAGGTGCTCCGGTTTCCTCCCACAATCTAAAGATATGCAGGTCAGGTGAATTGGCCATGCTAAATTGCCCATAGTGTTAGGTACATTAGTGAGAGGGAAATAGTTCTGGGTGGGTTACTCTTCAGAGGGTCGGTGTGGACTGGTTGGGCCGAAGGCCCTGTTTCCACACTGTAGGGAATCTAAAAATAAACTATAACTTCAGAAGCTACTTTCTGATATAAATAAGATGGACATCCATTTGGATGAGCAGAAGCAGAATTTCTGACTGCTTGTTGGTTCGAAGCGGGTAATTTGAGACTGTGAAGATTGTCATTTTAAAAATCCCAATCATGATACCCATTTGACTGGAATGAAAGTATCAAACGACAGAGATGTTTAAAGGAGTTTCAAAACTGATAAATCTGTAGATAGAAGTACTATCAAATTGTAGCAAAGTGGAAAAATTGATGAGGCATAAAGTAACCTTGAGGAAGCCATAATATGTTGAAGGAAGCCATCAATATTTACACCAGGAAGCTTTATTGTAGCAGTGAAGATGCACCACCATTTTCAGAATGTAAATTTCTCAAAAATATACACAGATAAGTTCAGTTTTAATGGCATCACATTTGCCAAAATTGGTAATATATGTATGGGATCCACTTTAGGTCAAGCCCTTGCAAACATTTTTGTCGATTTCCTCAAGAAATATGTTTTTGATGGAATGAGATCTAACCTCCAAAACAATCACCAACTGCACCTCCATAGACACCTGCCCACCTGCATCCATCCATACCCCTGGCCATCTGACACAAAGCTACTCCCCAAACCTGACTACACCCTCAACCCACTAATCCATTTGACATCCCATGACCATACGCCTCATCCCCTGCATGGACCGACCCTGACAGAAACCCACTTACCCACCTGATCTACTCTAACCTGTCATCCACTTCCCTCCGAACTACCTGCCGCCCTGCCAACTTATCACTTTACAACCACTGTCTCAGCTGTCACCCTAGCCCACTTCTCATCCTCTCTCTTTCCCACTTATCTCACCCTACCTTATCCATATTCATTCACTAGAGATCATTAAATAACATTTAATGGTAAATGTAGAAAATAGGTGCAGTAGTAAGCTATTCTTCCCTTCAGGCATGCTCTGCATTCAGTGTGATCATGATTGATCATCTAAGTCAGTGCCCTGTTCCCACTTTCTCCCCAGACATTTGGTCCCTTTCGCCCTAAAATCTATATCTACCTCCTTCTTGAAAAGATTCAATGTTTTGGCTTCAAGACTTCTACTGAATTCCACTCTTAGTTATTTTTAATTAACTTTTTAAGAAATGTTATTATTAGTTTAGATTAGACTCCCTATAGTGTGGAAGCAGGCCTTTCGGCCCAACAAGTCCACATCGACAAGCAACCCACCTAGACCCATTCCCGTACCCTATATTTACTCCTGACTAATGCACCTAATACTATGGGCGATTGAGCATGGCCAATTCACCTCATCTGCACATCTTTGGATTGTGGGAGAAAACCTGAGCACCTGGAGGAAACCCATATAGATACAGTGAGTATGTGGAAATTCCACACAGGCTGTCGCCCAAGGCGGGAATCAAACCTGGGTCCCCGGTGCTGTGAGGCAGCAGTGATAACTACTGAGCCCCTTTAGCAATCCTCTTTTAGAAAAGGTTGAGACTCAAACAAAATGAAAAAACTGCATACGCTGAAGATCTAAAACAAAAACAAAGTGCTGGAAAAACACAGCAGGTCTGGCAGCACCAGTAGAGAATGAACATTTCGAGTCCAGTGATCCATAGTCAGCACTGCAAGCAGATGGGAAATGGTTGTATTTATGTTGATGATGGAAGGTGAGGTTGGGGAAGAGTGAGGGAGGAAGGAAAGAAGGGATTGCTGATGCTGAACTAGGGGATATGACTGCTAGGAATGGTGCTAACGATATGTCTGAATAGTTGGAAATGGGTTGGCAGTGCAGGGAGCAACCCATGCAGAACAGGACCTTGGAATGTGGGAGATGAGTAACGAACAATGGAGGAGTGTTTACATTCTGAAATTGGTAAACTCGACGTAGAGTCCTGAAGGCTGGATGACCTAGACAGAAGACAGGGTGTTGTTCCTCCAGCTTGTGTTGAGCCTTGCTGGAGCAGTACATAATAGCATAGGAACAGACGAAATAAGAACAGAAGCCTGCTCTGCCATTCAATAAGATTATGGCTGATCTTGTCATGGACTCAGCCCAACTTACTCACCATAACCCTCAATTATAAAATCATAGAGATGTACAGCATGGAAACGGACCATTTGGTCCAACTCGTCTATGCTGACCAGATATCCTATATAAATCTAGTCCTATTTGCAGTATTTGGCCCAAATCCATCTAAACCCTTCCTTTTCATATAACCATCCAGATGTCTTTTATAAGTGGTAATTTACCAGCCTCCTCAACGTCCTCTGGTAGCTCATTCCATTCCATTTGTGTGAAGAAGTTGCTCCTTTACGCCCTTTTAAATCTGCCCACCTCACCTTCAATCTATGCCCTCTAGTTTTGGACACCCCCACCCCAGGGAAAAGACCTTGACCAGTCTCCCTATCCATGCCCCTCATGATTTTATAAACTTCTATAAGGTCACCCCTCAGCCTCTGACACTCCAGGGAAAATAGCTCCAACCTATTCAGCCTCTGCCCATAGCTCAAATCCTCCAACCCCGGAAACATTCTTGTAAATCTTTTCTGAACCCTTTCAAGTTTCACGACATCCTTCCTTTAGCAGGGAGACCAGAATTACATGCAGTATTCCAAAACTGATCTAACCAATATCCTGTACAGCTGCAACATGACCTCCCAACTCCTATATTTAACATTGGCACCACGTTACCCAACGTAAAAAAAATTCAACAGGATAGCCTCAATTTCAATGGGCAAGGAATTCCATAGGTTCCCAGCTATTGAGGAGAAGAGGTTTCCCCTTATTTTGAGGCTATGCCCCCTAGTTCTAGTTTCACCCACCAGTGAAAACAACCTCCATGCTTCTATTTTATCTATTCCCTTTGTAAATGTGTGTATAAGATCTTCCCTCATTCTTTTAAATTCCAATGAGCATATTTGCAGTCTACTCAATCTCTCCTCATAAGCCAACGCTGGAATCAATCTAGTGAGCCTTGTCTGCACCCTCTCCAGTACCAGTACATACATTCTCATGTAAAGAGACCAAAACTGTACATAGTATTCCAGGTATGGCCTCACCAGCATCATATACAGCCCTGTTTTTAAACTCCATGCCTCTAGTAATGAAGGCTAACTTAATTACCCGCTACACCTGCAAACCAAATTTTTGTGATTCATGCACAAGTACACCCATGCCCCTCTGCTTGGCAGCCTGCTTCAATTTTTCTACCGTTTAAATAATCGTCCATTTTGCTGTTATTCCTACCAAAATGGATGACCTCATATTTACCAACATTGTGTTCCATCTGCCAACCCTTGACCACTCACTTAACCTATCTGTATCCTCTACGCATTTTGTTCTACCACTCATTTTAGTGTCATCTACCAACTTTGACACACTGCACTTGATCCCCAACTCCAAATCATCTATATAAATTATAAGCAATTAGAGTCCCAACACAGTACAGTCCCTGAGATACACCATTAGCCACTGAATGCAATCAGAAAAACATCCATTTTTCCCCACGCTTTGTTTTCTGTTAGTTAGCCAATCCCCTATTGTCACAAAGTTAGTGTATAAAAATAGTAAAATTATAAAATGAATTGAAAAACAGTGTGTGGTGCCTTTAAAAGATTGTGCTTTGCCAGTGCTTGGAAATTTACAAGCATTGTGCAGAGAGCCCCAAAATTGAAACAAATGTAACAGAAGACTGTTCAGTGAGCAGTCCCAAACAGTATTTTTACCCAGACAATTTAAAATTAGTCAATTAATTTAAAAAGTCACTTGGAGGCTAAAGACCAATTGAATTTGAAATAGATTAATTTGACACCCGAAAGCCAATCAATGTGTAACAATTTAATGTGTCATAGGAGGATATATAAAATGGGGGAGGGGGGTTGAAAATTAGCAGAGAGCCACTGTCATCTGAAGGGAGAGCCAAATTTAAGCTGCAGCGAGTGCAAGTTCACCATCTGAGAGACAAATCTGGCTTTCACACAAAATTATTAAGCTCTCTAAAAAGACCCATCAAAGGTACCACAATATTTCCAGCTCAAAACCCTCACCAAGAAATTATCAGAAGAAAGGTGTTTGTGACGTAAGATCAACAGAAGGAAGATTAGCAACAAAGCAAAGAAGACATAGACTGTGCCACCTTGGAAAGATTAAGTTTTAATTTATTGCTTTCTTATTAATTGGGGTTATACAAGATAAGGAGGTGCCAGTTTGGACTGGGGTGGACAAAGTTAAAAATCTCACAACACCAGGTTATAGTCGAACAGTTGGAGACTTGTGTTTATTTGAATAACATTCATTCCAGTAGAATTTAGTTCAGTTAGAGAATAGTTGTACTTAGAGTAAAATTGTCCAGTTTGATAACAGTTCCATGAAATTGTTTATTGTTAGAGTTGAATAAATATATTGTTATTTGTTATTTATAAAATAGAGATCAGCAAGTTTATTTCCTCTTCACTACTTTAACAGATTATGAGGGGAGTGGTGAATTTCTCTGGGTGTTCCAGATTTAATTATTATTATTAGAAAGGAACGTCAACTCTCATCATAACCGATTGGGGTTTGTGTGTCAGTTGATTATCAGAGGGATTTGACCTTCTCCCCACTTCGTAACATCTATCTATACTACTACATTACCCATAACTCTGTGCACCTTTACCTTATTTCAAAACCTTTTGTGCAGCACCTTGTCAAATGCCTGAGTACAGCACACCTGAGACAAAAATGTTGCCATGGGAGCACAATGCCATGCTGAAGTGGCAGATGACTCGTAGGTCAGGGTCATTTGTACAGGTGGAGCATAGGCATTCCACAAAGCTGTCATTCAGTCTGTGTTTCATCTCCCAGTTGGGAAGCAACCACATTGTGAACAGCAAATGCAGTGGACTAGATTGAATGAAGTGCAGGTAACTCACTGTTTCAATTGAGAAAGGAGGTAAACAGGTAGGTGTTGCACCTTCTGCAATTGTTTACAAAGGTCTCTGGGATTGGATAGGTGTTGGGAACGGAGGAAGAGTAGACCAGCGGGGCCTGGAGGGAAGAAACCTGCAGAATGCTGACAAAGGAATATATGTGAATATATGTCTGATGGTGGCACCCCTGCTGGAGGTGGCAGAAATGGCATCCTATAATTCTTTGGAAACAGAGGCCCATAGAGTGGAAAGTGAAAACAAGGGTCCCTATTGTCATTGTGGCAGGGAAGAGATGCGGTGAGGGCAGAAGTGTGGAAAATTGATTGAACACAGCTGAGTGTCCTGCGGTGGTGGGAATTTTTTGTTTGAATAAAAATATAGATGTTTTTGATGCCCCCCTGCAGAAAGTGACATCAGTAGGAAACAGAGAAACTTGAAGAATGGAATGAATTTGAACCCAGGCCACCTGGTCCAGACGTAGGGATACTATCACTGCACCCATGCAAAAGTCTAATGAGCATCACTTGGAAACAACTCAGATGCTAACCTGTTTGAGGCAACTCTTGGCAACTTTGAGCTTCCTATTTACTATCATGGAAGTTGCTTGCAGCCAGTGACTTCTCTGCTTCTGCTTGGCAAAAGGAGCTAAATACCATGATTGCCTAGCCCCTGCAACTCTTAAAGGGAAGAGTTTCATTTGGTTGAAATTGGTTCTTTTACAAATGAATCTGACCCTAAAATGAGTGAAGAATGGTTGACCATGGTCAGGCACCAATGTTTTCAGAGTTAAAAATCACACAACAGCAGGTTATAAGTCCGACAGGTTTATTTGGAAGCATTAGCTTTCAGAGCACTGTTCCTTCCTCAGGTGGTTGACGAATGCCCTGAATTCTCAAATGACAGACAATCTCTTGATCTGAAAGCACTGAATTGCATAGCTACTATGTCAGGTGGATAGCTCCAAGAACATGAAGATAGTACAAAATAAAATGTAATGATCTCGCACAAGTGGTCAAGGTCAGTAAATGTATCTTGAAACTGCAACACTAGCCTCAGCCACTGCTTAAATGATCCACATTATATCACTCAACTACCAACATCTTTTCTTTCAGGCAGTACCTATGCCTAACATTCTGATACGTCTCTCTGCTGCAAACCTCAAACTCACACGTCAGTTTGCACACATTGACAGCTGTTAAGCCACGACAACTCCACCACTGAAACTGATTATGCAACCATCATTGATGCGTTTGTAAATAAAGGCAGTACACAGTCGGAGGCAGCAAGATCTGACTAGGGGAAGAGAAACAAATCTGCATGCCATACTCCTCAAAGAGGAAGCAGTTCTGGCCATCAGCTGGAGGGTTATTGCTGAGTCTTTGGCCAGTGCTATGACTCAAGTTAAAGATGAAGGTGTCAGCCTAATTAAAAAGGCCAATTCTTGTCTACTTTCCTTCAACACACAATATCTTCTCACTTAAAAGCTGCTGATGGTAAAAGGGTTCATTGTTTACTTTCTAATCTCCCTTCATTACAATCCTAGCTTTGTTGCTTTCCCTTTTCACATCCCCAAAAACTGCAAATTGGTCAACAGTGGAAGAACAGCAGAAGGCTCAGAGGTCAAACCCACAAACTGGTTTTGTTGCAAAGAATCCAGATAACTTTGATGGGCCAGACTACAGAAAAATGTTGTCTGATGTACATAACCATTTGGTTAGTTAATCAGAAAGCCTACCAACAAAACTATCTCCAATATAAGAGATACAGAAAGTCTAAAACCAAAGTCTAAAACCCTGGCAGGGCTTTGCATAGAGTTTGGTGCCAATCCTTTTCAAATTGGAATTTTTCTTCTGGAACTAAGAATGGAGAGGTTTTTGATTATTTTGGTTGCTTTCCCAAAGCAGCAGGAAGTATAGATGCACTCAATGGATAGAAGGCTGGTTTGCATGACAGACTGAGTTCATGACTGTCTGTGGTTGCTTGCAGTCTTGGGAACAGCAGTTGCCATACCACACTATGTTGCATCCAGATAGGATGCTTTCTGTGATGCATCTATAAAAATTGGTAAGAGTCTTTGTTGAAAAATGTGTTGCTGGAAAAGCGCAGGTCAGGCAGCATCCAAGGAGCAGGAGAATCGACGTTTCGGACATAAGCCCTTCTTCAAGCTTATGCCTGAAACGTTGATTCTCCTGGTCCTTGGATGCTGCCTGACCTGCTGCGCTTTTCCAGCAACACATTTTTCAGCTCTGATCTCCAGCATCTGCAGTCCTCACTTTCTCCTTCAAGAGTCCTTGTTGATATGCTGAATTTTCTTAGCCTCCTGAGGAAGTAGAGATGGTGTTGTGCTTTCTTGACTAACACGCCGATGCAGGTGGACCAGGACAGATTGCTGGTGATCACTACTCCTTGATGCTGTTAACCATCTCTACCTCAGTAACATTGATGCAGACAGGGACATGCCCTCCACTCCACTTCCTGAAGTCAATGACCAACACCTGTTCTTTGCAGATGTTGATAGAGAAGTTGCTGTCTTTATATTGTTTCAATCTATTTCCTGTAATCTGTTTAATCATTGTTTGAAGATCAAATCTACAGTAGTAATGTTGTCAGCAAACTTGTAAATAGAGTTGCAGCAGAATTTGGCCACATTGTTGTGAGTATATAAGGAGTATGATGTGGAGATGCCGCTGTTGGACTGGGGTGGACTAAGTTTAAAAATCACACATCATCAGGTGATGGTTCAACAGGCTTAAATAAACCTGTTCGACTATAACCTGTGTTGTGTGATTTTTATCTATAAGGAATATAGATTAGATTAGATTAGATTAGATTAGATTAGATTACTTACAGTGTGGAAACAGGCCCTTCGGCCCAACAAGTCCACACCGCCCCGCCGAAGCGTAACCCACCCATACCCCTACATCTACATTTACCCCTTACCTAACACTATGGGCAATTTAGCATGACCAATTCACCTGGCCTGCACATCTTTGGACTGTGGGAGGAAACCGGAGCACCCGGAGGAAACCCACGCAGACACGGGGATAACGTACAAACTCCACACAGTCAGTCGCCTGAGGCGGGAATTGAACCCGGGTCTCAGGCGCTGTGAGGCAGCAGTGCTAACCACTGTGCCACCGTGCCGCCCATATAGTAGGGGGCTGATTGCGCAGCCTTGCGGGGCACTGGTGTTGAGGATTACGATGAAGGCAGTGTTTTCACCTATTTTTACTGATTGCAGTCTGTTGGTCAAGACATCGAGGATACAGTTACAGAGGTTGGAGCTGAGATCTAGGTCTTGGAGTTTATTTGGAATTACAGTGTTGAAGGCGGAACTGTAGTCAATAAGTGTCTGATGTAGGTATCCTTGTTATCCAGTTGTTCCAGCTGTTTTGTCGGAGGATGAACTGCAAAGGATCAAGGCAATTTGGTAGGCTGGAGTTGATGTGAACCATGACCAACCTCTGGAAGCACGTCACACTAATGGAGGTCAGAGCCACTAGGCAGTAATCATTGAGACATGGTGCCTGATTTTCTTGGCACCAGGATGATGGTGGTCTTAGCAGGTGGGAACTTCAGATTGTAATACAGAGAGGTTAATGATGTCTGCGATACTTCCCCCCAGTTGATCCACACAAGATCTGAGTGCACAGTTGTGGACTCCATTCAGGCCAGTTGCTTTCCATGGGTTCATTCTCGAGAAGGCCAATCTAACGTCTGCAGCAGTGACCATGAGTACAGGCACATCTGAGGTTGTTGGGATAGGCGACATCATTTCACTGACCTTCTGTTCAAAGCGAGTGTAGAATGCATTGAAATCGTCAAATACCGCAATTCTGTTTGACTTCGCTTTATAGCCCTTTATGTCGTGTAAGCCTTGCCACAAATGATGGGTGCTGAAAAATGTGTTGCTGGAAAAGCGCAGCAGGTCAGGCAGCATCCAAGGAGCAGGAGAATCGACGTTTTGGGCATAAGCCCTTCTTCATCCATGGTTTTCGGTTGGGAAATTAACTTAATCCGCACATAATTTTCTACACACTTACTAGGGAAGTCTGTGATGATGGTGGCAAAGTTGTTAATATTGACCTCTGAGTTCTTGAATATGGATCAGTCCACTAAGCTATCTAAGCGGTCCATCCCATCCCTTATGTTGCCTCAGACCAACACTGTAATACTTCCTGTGATCGGTCCTCACACTTCGTTTCCACTTGTAAGCCAGGAGGAGGAACACAGCAATGTAATTTGATTTTCTAAAATGCTGGTGGGGATGGCATGGCCAACACCTTGATGGTTGTATAGCAATGGTCAAGGATGTTCAGTCCTCTGGTGGGACAGGAGACATGTTGATGGTAGCACGTTTTTGAGGTTGTTCTGGATGAAGTCACTGACTTTGATGAACAAGGACTGGGGATATTCTATCTCAAGACTGTTTGTAGCTCTGTATACTTCATCAAGTGCATTCTTCACTTCTGCATGGGATGTAGACTGCTGTCAGCAAAGTGGAAGTGAACTCTTGCAGCAAGTTTTAGGGACAGCACTACCTACTTATTACATTTACAAGAACCAGAAAGAGGTTGCAACACCTCAAACTAAAGGCTATTCTGCATAAATTTGTAATTGCATATTTGAACAAATCTATTACATACATGACTACCATCATGAATATATATCAGTAATGTGTTAAGAATGCTTTTACAGGCCATTCTACTTATGTCCTTAAATTTTTAAATCTTCAGAGATGAAGCTGCTTTAAAATCCAGATGTTGTGTTGCACCTTGAGTTTCTTTTTCTGTTTTCTCCCCTCCCTTTTAGACTCACATATTGCTCTCAGACCCATCAAATTTCCTCATTTGCAATGAAACATTCTCAATTTGATTTGGAAATATAATACATGCTTCTTTCTTAGTCTGAAAAAGTACTGCTAAATATATTAACTAGGATTTTGATCTCCTCTTCTTTAGTTATAAATAATAAAGCACTAACCATGTCCTGATGTGACAATGCTTTGATCCTCCTTCAGTTTCTCAGGTGCTTCACATTCTGCACTGTTCCTCATATACTCCTACTGTGATAATTGCATGAGGTGACCAAATAATGAGTTTTCCATTATGAATTAAAAGCATTGATGTATTTTGAAACCATTTACAATCCACTTGAGACCTGAAAATAATATCCAGAGCCTGCAGATTTTCATATAGAAATTCTGTGACATGCTGATCTGTCAGAACAAGTCAGGGCATTTTTAAAAAATGTGATAATTGGATGAGGAAATCATGTTCCAGTTCACTGTTTATTGCCCATGACTAATTGGTCTTGAGAAGCTGGAGGTAATCAGCTCATGTGGTAGAGATATACCTGCAGTGCTAGCGGGAATTTCAGGATTAGAATTACCAAAGAATGATCAGCAATACATTTACAATTCAGGATGATCAGTGACTTGGATTTGAGCTTCTAGGTAATGCTGTTCCATAAATGTGTTGACCATGTGTTTGGAGGTGGTGAAAGTTGCAGGATTTCAAAAGTTCTGCAGAAGATGCCTCACCAATTTGAGAGAGTGCACCTTGTGCATGATACACACAGCCGCCACAATGCACCAGTGGTTGAAGTGGATGTTTCAGGGTGGAGAAAGGGTGCCAATCAAGCAGTCTCCTTTTTCTTGGACAGTGTTTATACTGTCTTGTGTTATAGGAGCTGCACAAATGCAGGCAAGCTACAGATATTCCACTCCAGTCTGTGCTTCATAGATTATGAAAGGGCTTTGGAGAGACAGGAACAATATCCTCACAAAGCTACACAGATGCAACAACCTAAAAAGAAAGGAGCAGGCAATATCTATAATAAGTAATACATGTACCAGGTTATACACTTAAATAAAAGAGACCATGCATAGCAATTATAGTTTAAAAAGTACATAGGCCGACAGCTGATTGACCCATCATAATATCCAGTTTTGACTCTATCTTTTTACCAGACGTTCAACAGATCCTGGCTAATAGTAATAAGTTGATATTGGAGGATTCATTGGTACTAATCCCATTTAATGTCAATGGCAGATGGTTACGTTTTCTCTTCCTCGGGTTGATCATTACCTAGCACTTGTATGATGAGTTGTCCAGGTTATGCTGTATGTGAACATGGACCACTTCATTAACTAAGAAATTGTAAATGGAACGAGCTAGTTTTTTTTTAAGACAGTCACTTGAGATCAAGAATGGCTTGCTTCAACTCAAGTTTGATGGGTTCTAAAATAGCCAAGGACACCATGATCCACAGACTCTGCTACATGATAGGTAGGTAGTACTTGAAGAGTCTGGCAATTGAGTTGATTGGGAGTTTTATAATCTCCCTAATGCCTCAGCTTTGGTCTGCATGTTCCCTTTAAAGTTGCTAAATGTGTTTGCTTCCTCCCAGAATGAATCTTCTCCATTATAATCAGTTATGAACCAGAATATACACTGAGTGATAGACATTACCAGCATGTGTAGGCCATTAAGCCCTTCAATCCACCATTCAATATGACCATTGACTGATTCTCTATCACAGCACTATATTTCTGTTTTCTCTCCATACTCCTTGATGCTTTTAGTATCTAAACATTTTTCAGTCTTTTTCTTGAATGTACTCTGTGCCCTGACCTCAATAGTCTACTGTAGTAGCAAATTCACAAGTTGACCACACTCTGAAGAAATGTTTCTGTCTTTCAGTTCTAAGTGGCTTACCCTATATCCTGGGACTGTGACTTCTGGTTCTAGATGTTAAAATCAGACTCTCTCTCATCTTTCTGAACTCTAGTGAATACATGCTCAGTTGAACCAATCTCTGCTCGTATAAGAGTCCTGCTGTCACCGGTA
This sequence comes from Chiloscyllium punctatum, assembly GCF_047496795.1. NCBI lineage: Eukaryota > Metazoa > Chordata > Chondrichthyes > Orectolobiformes > Hemiscylliidae > Chiloscyllium > Chiloscyllium punctatum. The sequence continues at coordinate 70,199,365 of NC_092750.1, forward strand.
TCAGTCTAGTAAACCTTCATTGCACTCCTTCTATGGCAAATATATCCTTTCTGAGATGGGAAGACCAAAACTGCACACAGTACTCCAGGTGCAACCTCACCAAGCCCCTTTATAACTGCAGTAAGACATCCTTTCTTCTAAACTCTCATTCTCTTGCAAAGGCAGCCAACATGCCATTTGCCTTCCTAATTGCTTGTTGCACTTGCCTATTTACTTTCATTGACTGGTGTATAAGGACACCCTGATCCCTTTGTACATCAGCAGTTTTCAATCATTTCAACAATTTGAATCACACTCTGCCTTTTTTTTCACACTAAAGTGTATAACTTCACCTGTTTCCACTTTAAACTGCATCAACCATTTGTTTGACCACACATTCAGCGTTTGTAGATAATCTTGAAGTCTCCTTGCATCCTCTTTACAATATAGTTTTGTGTTGTTGGCAAGCATGGAAATATTGCAATTGGTTCCCTCATCTAAGTGTATATAGATCATGAATAGCTAGGTTCAAGCGCTGATCCCTACAGTACCCCACTAGTCAGTACCTGCCACCCAGACAATGACCCATTTATTCCATTCTCAGTTTCCTACCTGTTAAGCAATTCTCAATTCCTGCTAGTATATTTCCCCCAGTTGCATTTTAACTTGCTTTTTATGTGGGAACTTAGCAAAGTCTTTTTGAAATCCAAATGCACCACATCAACTATTTCTTCAATATCTATTCAGTTGGTTACATTCTCAAAATCTTTGTTAAGAATGATTTCCCTTTCATAAATCCATGCTGACTTTGCCTAATCCCATTAATATTTTCCAAGTTCTGTTATCACATGATTTGTAATAGATTAGCCATCCCCTCAACTGATGTTAAGCCAACTGGTCTTCCATTTTTCTTTTCTCTCTCTCCTTCTTTAAGTGGTGGGATTGTATCTGCCAACCTTCAATTTGTATGAACTACAGCAGGGTCTATAGAATTTTGGAAGACAACCACCAAGGCCTCCAATATTTCCATGGCCCTTCCTTTAGAACTGAGAGGGGCAGATTATCAGGCGCTGGGGATTTGTCAGTCATTAATCCTGTTAATTTCTATTGCATCTTGTTTCTTCAGTAATTTAAATTTTCTTCAACTCTTCTGTCTCACTAGACCCTTGATTCCCTAATATTTCTGGGAAATTATTTCTGTCCTCTTTTTTGAAGAGTGAACCAAAATGTGTGTTCAATTCTTCCGCCATTTATTTTTTCCACAGCATAATTTACTTGATTTCTGAATGTAAGGAATCACATTTGTCATCACTAATCTCTTCACATATTGGTAGAAGTTTTTATCATTAACAATTTTTCTAATTTATTTTGTAATCATCATTGATCTACCTTTCCTGTTTTATTTTTGCGCCAGATAGGAATGAATAGTTGCTGTATTTATGCATTTGGTCCTTAAATATTAGCCATTTGTCTATCCACTGTCTATCTGTTCTATAATGTTCCCCAATCTATCACTGCCCTTACAGTTCCCTTTTGATTCAGCTTCCTAGTTTAGAGTTCAACTTCTTCACTGTCCATCTTGATGAATAATTCTATCATTTTATAGTCATTTTTCCCCAGTGAACCTTGCAATATATTATTCATTAATCCTTTCTCATTGCACACTACTCAGAGTAGGATACCTTGCTGTCTGGTTGGTTTCTCAAAATATTAGTCCAAAAAATGTACCCTCACGAAAATCCTCCTCTGCAGTATTATTTCCAGTCTGGCTTGTCAAGTGTTTATGTAGATTAAAATCACCCATGATTACTTGTACACTTATTGTACCTGTGTATAATCTCCTATTTAATGCCTTGCCTTTCATCTCTGCTCCTATTGAGAGCAAACAGATAAGGTCTACCAATACTTTCTGACCCTTAATGTTTCATATCTCCACCTCCACAGACTTCATATCACGATCTTCTGAGCCAATATCCTTTATTAGTGTTGCATTGAGTTTACTCCTTTACTAACAATGTCACCTCCTTTCTCTATTGTCTGATCTTCCTAAATATTCAATGTTTAGTTCCCATCCTTGGTCACCCTGCAGCCATGTCTACGTAATGTCAACTGTATCATAACCATGTATATCTATTTGTGCTGTTAATCCATGTACCATATGGTGAATTAAGATACAATTCATTTAATTTGTCTTTTTAACATTGTCAGTCATCTTATCTTTGTTTTGCACCATGGCCCTACTGGTTTTTTTGCCCTTGTTTATTTTGCTTTCTGTTTTGCTTTTCATTCTTCTACCTTTTGTTTCCATCCTTGTTTTCCCCCTATCCTGTCCGTCTGCGGAGCCTCTCATCAACCTCTGTTCTTAAACCCTTCCCAACAGCATTAGCAAACAGATACTCAACACCGCACACCACCCCTCCCCTCCCCACCCCTCAAAATCTCTCATCCGAGGAATATGCTTGACCTCCTCAGGGATACTTTGAGGCAGAAGTCATATTTGTTTTCTTTTTTGAGCATTCTTCTCAGTTTAACAAAAACTGCCAACCTTAATTTTGTCAATGGTCTCATTTTGCTTTTTGTTTTGTTGAGGCTTCAAATATAGTACATGTTTTCAAATCCATTAATTTGAAAGTACATACTGATGCATCAATGCATAGATCCAGAATAAGATTTAGCATCATTAACAGTTAAGCATACGATGTTTTATAAATGTTCTTTCAGGTTTTTAAAACCGAATGCCTTAAAAGACACTTGCAGTTATCTCAACTTTTTACCCTCGCTGAAGGATCAACATATGTACTCCCTAACTACTTCCCAATAGATCTCAATTTTAATATACGCACACAGTCACACACACAATAAGCCTGCCATTAAATTTTGTTCATGAATGTAAGTTGTGCCAGTTCTCATTTCTAAACCTACCAATACTGCTAAGGTGAAACACAGTCCCATGATTCCCAAGATGAGACTGAACTGTTTAGTAACCTCATTACCAATTTATGCTGTGTTCTACCTTGCAGTTAGCCTGAAGTGCATGAATTTCATAAGTTTTTTGAATTTCATCTGTTTATGCAGCTATGTAGCAACAATATATTTCTACGCACTATCTAGCTGAGAATTCACTAACCTACTTAGCACACTCCTCGTATTCATGTATTTAAAGTAGCCCTAATTTAGACCTTCGAGCATTCCATTTTAGACTGACCCCACCTAATCCCCTACTATTTCCAACTGTAATGCCATGTCTGTCCCAGTTATTTGCACTCCTTTGTTTTCTGTCTAGTATTATATCTGACTCACATGCCTCTACCAAGTTAGATTAAAGCCCAGGCACACCAGTAACTTGTCCCATAAGGGATGTGGTCTCACTTTATTCAGACGGATGTGCAAGTCATGTCACAGGACAGTCATAATCCCATTGAATGATATAACAGAAACATGGGTCCAAGTGGTCTACTCTGTTCCTAATCTTTTTAAAGTGAGTTATAGCAAAAGTGCTAGTGAAAATTGTCAATTACAAAATTAATTGTCATTTCGAGAAATATTAGTTAATAAGGGATAGCCAGCATAAATGTTTTGAAGGAAATCGTGTCTGATTAGCAATTAGAAACAGTAGCAAAAATTCATAGATTTAAAACAATTTACAATAGCTAAGGATAAAATAAAGCATTTTTAATACTGGCTGTGATGATAGAAAAGATAGTGGGTTCAGATTCCATTGGCACTTTCAAGAGTCAATTGATCACCTATTTCAAGTGAACTAATTTATAAGGTTGTGGAGGGAAAAATATTGGGTGCATGATTAAATTAGACAGTTCTTTCAAAGACCTGGCAGAGACATAGTGCAGTTAAGTGAGATGCTATTTCCAATTTTATTTTCACTGACATGTATATCTCAATTTTAATATATGCACACTGCCACACATTCAGTAAGCTTTCCATTGAATTTTGTTCATGAATGTAGGTTGTGCCAGTACAGCTGTCTTAGCAATGTTATCCAAGTATTCTTTGAATGTCCACCTCCATCCAGTATTTCAAGAGTTTATCTTTACTTCTTGACAAAGCATGTTGTATTTTTCATGGATTGTTGGCCTACACTTAAAAATACAGACTGCATCATGTGTTGCATACACTGGAGAGAACATTAAGAAAAGATACAGAAAATGTTAAATCACACCTCAACAGATGTTCCCATGCAGTAGTGTGCTCAGGTGCCCAGCTTTCCAAGGGAATTTCCTCCTAAAACTGTACATCGGCTGCCAGTATCGGCAAAATATAGTATATAGATTTTTGTAAGTTTTGGTTTATTGGAGACATTGAATGGCATCTCTAGAGTGTCGGCTTTGGTGTCAGTCAGCAACATGGTGAGCGTACTGGATACAATGAATAGCGAAGCTGTTCTAGCACAGGTATTATACTGACATTTAATTCAGCAATGTGGAAAAGTGCCCGGGTACATTCTGTCCACACAAAGCAGCCCAGCCACTTGCTCTCAATTATTAGCAAACTGTCGACAGAGTAAGAATCGTGTCTTTTCATTTTGTGTTTGTTTTGTTAAACTGTGGACTGAAGAAAGAAGGTGCTATTTTAAAAAAGAAACAGTGTTTGAAAAACTGGCAGAAGTTTAGAAATAAGTAAGCTGACACATGCCAGGCATCATGTAAACAAATGTTTAAGCAATCAGTAATTGGGGTAGGAGTTGCAGCCAACATTTGCAGGCAACAAGAAACTGATTGAACAATGGACTGGTAACCAGTTTTCAATGATGGATACCTTTTTGTGCTGCCAACAACTGTGTGCTTGGTTCTTAGGTAACTGAACAGCTCAGAGCTGAGAACAAATTACAAAGAGAGAGAAGTGCATTGATCTTCCTCAGCTCAGAAACAATCTCTCATAGAATCCCTACAGTCTCTGTTCTCTGCAGTCAAAGCTCATTGTTAATCTGAAGAAAGCCAGTTTATCTTTCCTGCAACAGCACAAAGGAAATCTATTGAGTCAGTTGGAGGTCAGTCATCTTGCTACAGAACTTCCTCAGGTAGTGCCCTACGCCTAACCATTTTCACCTACTTCATCTTCCTTCCATCATAAATGGGTATTCTGTTCATTGCATAATCTTCAGCATTATACTCAACTCCCTTGATGCTAAAGTGTGCATGTGCGGTAAGATCTGGATAACATTAAGGCTTGAGCTGATAACAGACAAGTAAATTTTATGCCATGAAAGTGCCATGCAAAGTCCATCTCCAATCTGGGAGAATCTAGTCATCTTCTCTTGACATTAAATGGCATTCACGTCACTGAACACTATCAGCGTCCTTACCATTGAACAGAAACTGAAATGGATCAGCCATTTAAATTATTTAGTTGGGAGGATAGGGCTGAAGCTGAGAGCAAGTTACTCAGTTCCAAAGCCTGTTCACATTTATAAACCATCAGATAGAAGTGTTTTGGATTACTGTCTACTTGCAGCTCCAACAACTGACAAGCGACTCAGCAACACATCTAGGAGAAAGCAGCTTGCCTGACGAATAGTCTGGGATAGACCCCTCTCTGCCATGCTTAAGTAGTAGTGGGACAGGGACCTTTGCACATTTTAGGGAGTTTGGAACTCCACTATCTCTGCATAGGAATAGCCAGTCTTTAGTCTCATTATTTTACTCAGTATGTTACCTCTAGTGCTTAGGATTATTAAAGCTCATCCATCCCCTTACCTTCTTAATTTTCTCCCATTCTTGGGATTTTTTTAATGTTTACAGCTGTGATGATAGACATGAAAATACTTGATCAAGGTCTCTGCCGTGTTATTATTTCCTATTACTAACTTCCTAGTTTCATTCCATTAGGGACCAATGTGTCACAGTTTATCGATTGCTTTTAACTAACTGTGTCACAATGACCTGTCATTTTTGAAGTTTGGCCAATGAGCTGTGAACTTCCTATGAATCATCATTTAGCCTCCTTTTAGATCTTTTGAATGTCCATTTGTGCAAGGTAATGTCATACATTCAATAAATAAACTAGATACAAAATAAAAGAAGATAGAGATAATATGTTCTGATAAAAATGAAAATTAATTTAGTCCATTATTGTGCAAGCCATTACTTTTTTGTTTAAAGATTTCTCTATCCATGTGAAGGGGTTGAAAATTTGAAGTCAGAATTCTGTAGTTGAATAGTTGGAGGTAGCTTTGTTGGATTCAGTAGGTATAGCTAGCTTTTGACAGAGAGGTTTCTTGTTCCTCAATTAATTCCTCAGTAATTAAGGCACCTGCAAATTCCTGGATTCATTTGGAAGAAGTATTACCTGGAAGTTACCTGGACACTGTGTTTCAGGAGGGAATCAAATCCCTTAGATTAACCACCTCGAATTCAGTAAGATGGTCCAGGAGGTAGTGCTGCAGGAGCCTCAGCCCTTGTCCAGCAATTGAGTTTCTTCCTCCCTGTGTGGACGAGAGTGGGGACTGTAGGAGGGATGAGCAAACTAATCATAGCACGGTGGTGTAGAGAGCCATTCTAGAGGTGGCAGAAAAGAGAAATGTAATTATAGTCAGGACTAGTATAGTCAGGAGAATAGGCACTTCTTTGCGACCAGGATCCAGTTCTCGAAGGTTGTGTTGCCTGCCTAGTGAGTGGGTTCAGAATATCTTATCTGAGCTTCAGAGGAACTTGCAGAGGGAGGAAATATCCAGTTGTCGTACTCCACGTAGGTACCAATGATTTTGGCAGAAAGAGCAAAAAGGTTCTGCTAAGAGAATAGAGCAGCTAGTGTAAATTAAAGCAGAACCTAAAAAGTAACAATCTCTGAATTACTACCTGAGCCATGAACTAATTAGTACAGGGTCTATAAGATTTAATAGGTAAATGCATGGCTTAAAGATTGGCATGGAAGAAACGGCTTTGAATTTATGGTGTCATACTGGGAAGGAGAGGTCTGCTTCCATAGGATGGGCTCCATCTGAATCATGCTGAGACAAGAGTCCTAGTGAATCACATAACCAGGCTCTTGATAGGGCATTAAACTAAATAGCGGGGTGGGGAATTTGCATCGAAATTAGAAAATCATAGCTGAAGGAGAAGGCATGAATGCAGGTTAATGGTGAGTTTGTTTGTTACCAGAAAATAAAAGGAAGGAAGGGGCAGAATGTGTGAACATCACATTCCATCAAAGAATCTGACAACAGTAGGCAAATTTGATCATAGAACAAATTTAGAGGCTTTGTCTCAGAATGAACACAACATTAAGATAAAATAATGAATTTACAGCACAAAAGAGCCAAATGATTATGAATACTGAGGCGGGCTTGCTGGGAAACCAGGTTTGGGAATTCAGTATCCAAGGCTATTCAGTGTTTCAGAAGCTTAGGCAGGAAGGAAAAGGAGGTGATGTAGCTTTGTTCATAAATGAAGAGATCAGTGCTGTAGTCAGAAATTATTTCAGCACTAGAGATACTAATGTAGAATCAGTGTGGGTAGAAATAAGTAATAACAAGGGAAAGAAGTCCCTGGTGGGAGTAAGCTATATGACCCCAAACAGTAGTCCTGCAATGGGGCACAGTATAAGGAAGGAAGTTGCATGAATGATATAGCAATAATCTTGAGTGATTTAGATATTCATACAGACTGAATTAATCAAATTGGCAAATGTAGCCTCAAGGCAGAGGTCATAGAATGTATTCAAGATTGTTTCTTGGAGGTTAGATTAAATAATGAGCTTGTCATAAAGAATCATCTAGACTTCTGTAATTTCACATTCAGTTATGAGGGTGAAAAACTGGAGTCCCACACTAGCATTCTATAATTAAACGCAAGCATGAGGACAGAACTGTCCCTAGTGGACTGGGTGGAAGGCTACAAGGTAGGGCACTTGATGAACAACGACAGACGTTAAGGAGATACTTAGTTGTTCCCAACTAAAGTATTTTCCAGAAATGAAGAAAGACTGTCTAAAAGAAGGAAAAGTCCATGGCTAAGCAAAAAAGTTAAAGATAAAAGAGGTGGAGGAGTGGCATTGCTGATCAAGGATAGTATCACAGCTGTAGAAAGGGAGGTCATTGAGGAGGGTTTGTCTATTTTTTTCATTTTGTTTGAGTCTCAACCTTTTCTAAAGGAGCATTAGATTACTTACAGTATGGAAATTGCTAAAGGGGCTCAATGTTTACCACTGCTGCTTAACAGCACCAGTCACCCAAGTTTGATTCCTGCCTTGGGCGACTGCCAGTGTGGAATTTCCACATACTCCCTGTATCTATATGTGTTTCCTCCGGGTGCTCCGGTTTCCTCCCACAATCCAAAGATGTGGTGAATTGGCCATGCTCAATTGCCCATAGTATTAGGTGCATTAGTCAGGAGTAAATATAGGGTACGGGAATGGGTCTGGGTGGGATGCTTTTCGAAGGGTCGGTGTGGACTTGTTGGGCCGAAGGGCCTGCTTCCACACTATAGTGAATCTAATCTAAACTAATAATAACATTTCTTAAAAAGTTAATTAAAAATAACTAAGAGTGGAATTCAGTAGAAGTCTTGAAGCCAAAACATTGAATCTTTTCAAGAAGGAGGTAGATATAGATTTTAGGGCGAAAGGGACCAAATGTCTGGGGAAAAAGTGGGAACAGGGCACTGACTTAGATGATCAGCCATGATCACACTGAATGCAGAGCATGCCTGAAGGGAAGAATAGCTTACTACTGCACCTATTTTCTACATTTACCATTAAATGTTATTTAATGATCTCTAGTGAATGAATATGGATAAGGTACATAGAACATAGAAGAATACAGCGCAGTACAGGCCCTTCGGCCCTCGATGTTGCGCCAATCAAAGCCCACCTAACCTACACTAACCCACTATCCTCCATATACCTATCCAATGCCCGCTTAAATACCCATAAAGAGGGAGAGTCCACCACTGCTACTGGCAGGGCATTCCATGAACTTACGACTCGCTGAGTGAAGAACCTACCCCTAACATCAGTCCTATATCTACCCCCCCTTAATTTAAAGCTATGCCCCCTTGTAATAGCTGACTCCATACGTGGAAAAAGGTTCTCACTGTCAACCCTATCTAACCCCCTAATCATCTTGTACACCTCTATCAAGTCACCCCTAAACCTTCTTTTCTCCAATGAAAACAACCCAAGTGTCTCAGCCTTTCCTCATAGGATCTTCCTACCATACCAGGCAACATCCTGGTAAACTTCCTCTGCACCCGTTCCAGTGCCTCCACATCCTTCCTATAGTATGGCGACCAAAACTGCACACAATATTCCAGATGCGGCCGCACCAGAGTCTTATACAACTGCAGCATGACCTCAGGACTCTGGAACTCAATTCCTCTACCAATAAAAGCCAGTACGCCATATGCCTTCTTCACTGCACTATTTACCTGGGTGGCAACTTTCAGAGATCTGTGTACATGGACACCAAGATCCCTCTGCTCTTCCACACTACCAAGTAGTCTACCATTAGCCCAGTAATCCATCTTTTTATTACTCTTACCAAAGTGAATCACCTCACACTTAGCTACATTGAACTCCATTTGCCACCTTTCTGCCCAGCTCTGCAGCTTCTCTATATCCCGCTGTAACCTGCCATATCCTTTCTCACTGTCTACAACTCCTCCGACTTTCGTATCATCTGCAAACTTGCTCACACAACCTTCTAACCCTTCCTCCAGGTCATTTATAAAAATGACAAACAGCAATGGTCCCAAAACAGATCCTTGCGGAACACCGCTAGTGACGGCACTCCAAGATGAACCTTTGCCATCAACTACTACCCTCTGTCTTCTTCCAGCCAGCCAATTCCTAATCCAAACCTCCAACTCACCCTCACCTGGTAGGGTGAGATAAGTGGGAGAGAGAGAAGATGAGAAGTGGGCTAGGGTGACAGCTGAGACAGTGGTTGTAAAGTGATAAGTTGGCAAGGTGGCAGGTAGTTCGGAGGGAAGTGGATGACAGGTTAGAGTAGATCAGGTGGGTAAGTGGGTTTCTGTCAGGGTCGGTCCATGCAGGGGATGAGGCGTATGGTCATGGGATGTCAAATGGATTAGTGGGTTGAGGGTGTAGTCAGGTTTGGGGAGTAGCTTTGTGTCAGATGGCCAGGGGTATGGATGGATGCAGGTGGGCAGGTGTCTATGGAGGTGCAGTTGGTGATTGTTTTGGAGGTTAGATCTCATTCCATCAAAAATATATTTCTTGAGGAAATCGACAAAAATGTTTGCAAGGGCTTGACCTAAAGTGGATCCCATACATATATTACCAATTTTGGCAAATGTGATGCCATTAAAACTGAACTTATCTGTGTATATTTTTGAGAAATTTACATTCTGAAAATGGTGGTGCATCTTCACTGCTACAATAAAGCTTCCTGGTGTAAATATTGATGGCTTCCTTCAACATATTATGGCTTCCTCAAGGTTACTTTATGCCTCATCAATTTTTCCACTTTGCTACAATTTGATAGTACTTCTATCTACAGATTTATCAGTTTTGAAACTCCTTTAAACATCTCTGTCGTTTGATACTTTCATTCCAGTCAAATGGGTATCATGATTGGGATTTTTAAAATGACAATCTTCACAGTCTCAAATTACCCGCTTCGAACCAACAAGCAGTCAGAAATTCTGCTTCTGCTCATCCAAATGGATGTCCATCTTATTTATATCAGAAAGTAGCTTCTGAAGTTATAGTTTATTTTTAGATTCCCTACAGTGTGGAAACAGGGCCTTCGGCCCAACCAGTCCACACCGACCCTCTGAAGAGTAACCCACCCAGAACTATTTCCCTCTCACTAATGTACCTAACACTATGGGCAATTTAGCATGGCCAATTCACCTGACCTGCACATCTTTAGATTGTGGGAGGAAACCGGAGCACCTGGAGGAAACCCACGCAGACACGAGGTTGGAATCAAACCTGGGACCCTGGTGCTGTGAGGCAGCTGTGCTAACCACTAAGCCACCATGCCACCCATCAAATAAGTTTCCATTAAATAAATTTTTACTTTTAAGATTTTCGTTCCGCATCTACCCCCTAAGAATCTTGTAAGTTTCAATATGAAATCTTGTAAGCCTCAATTCTCCTAAATGGTAGTGCGTGCAGACCAAATCTTTCCTCATAAAATCCTTCCATGCACAGTATCAATCTAGTGAGCCTTCTGTAGATTGACTTCAGTGTCAGTGTGCCTTTTCTTAGAAAATGCGAACAAAAACATTCACAGTATTCTATATGTGGTCAGGCCAGTGCCCTGTATTGTTTCAGCAACATTTCCTTATTTTCATATTTCCATTCTCTTTTGAAATAAAAAGCCAAAATTGAATGTGCCTTAACTATTGCCAAATTGTTTAATCAAATCCTGTGAAGCTGTGGAACCTATGTTCGCTTTCGCACTTTTTACATAATTAATAAAGCTCTTCTTATCCTTTTTGTTACTTGCCAGTTTATCCTCAAAGATTGAGGCGGCACAGTGGCTCAGTGGTTAGCGTTGCTGCCTCGCAGCACCAGGGTCCCAGGTTCCATTCCTGTCTGTGTGCAGTTTGCACATTCTCCCTGTGTCTGTGTGGGATTCCTCCGGGTGCTCTGGTTTCCTCCCACAATCCAAAGATGTACAAGTCAGGTGAATTGGCCATGCAAAATTGTCCATGGTGTTAGGTGCATTAGTCAGAGGGAGATGGGTCTGGGTGGGTTACTTTTCGGATGGTTGGTGTGGACTTATTGGGCCAAAGGGAATCTAATCTAATTTGTTTTCATGCTAGTGTAAAATTTAGTGTAGCTGTCCAAGATCTTTGAATGCTTTTATGCCACCTTCCTCTGGCAACAATATATTTTCAAGTCCTTTCATTGAGATTCCTAAAGCATGTTCAGTACTCTGGGTAAAACAAAAGACTCGTTTTCAATCCCAATGCCAGTATTTCACAAAAAGAGATCATAATTTTCCACTGGGATTGAAAGAGGATGTGAAGACAGATATAACTAATTTTGTATACTAACTGAGCACAAAAGAGGCATAAAGGTTTATTACAAGTAAAAATATCTCTAGCAATTGTAGTTCCAGGCATTTATTTCATATTTTTTTCCCAAATAAGTTAAATATATCAAATAAATTGTGAAACTGCTGGTTTTAAAAATATTTAACTTTTCTTATTGAATCAAGCTGGCTGCTATTTTAGGTGAATGTCTACTTCCAGCAACTAATATTTTAATAAAATAAGAAACACTTGCTGTAATGAACAATCCCATTACTTCACTGATGGAAATAACATGGTTTGGCACTCAGGAGTGTCGTCAGAAATATTGATGTACTTATTTAATTGCACATATCTCCCCACATACAGAATTCTAATACAATGTACTACCATGATATGTTGCGCAGATCATTAGACAGGTCTTGTTGCACAACTTAATAGTTTTCAGTTCCCCTGATATTTACATGATTGTGATCCTATATTTACCACTGAGTAACCTGGAAAAATCAACAACATTATGGGAAATAAAAAAATGATGTTGATAATAGATTGTTAATAATAATACATAGCCAGTTAAAACCTGAAAGCAAAAAAATCAGTACCTATGGCTGTACCTCAAAGCCATAATCTTGTGCATTTTCCCCTTCTTAATGTAAGGGGAGTGAGAAAGAGAGCGAGAGAAAGAGATCGATAAAACCCTTCCACAGTGAAATGGAGAGATTGGCAACAGCCCTCAGAGAGAGGATCAATGAACCACCTCAGTCAGAGAGAGAGAGAGAGAAGGAAAGAAATAAGTTGGTACACTCCTCAGCACAGAGGGATAGAGGTTAAGAAAGCCTTCGGACATAGAGATAGCGAGAGGGAGAGAGACAGAGGAGGACAGAGAGAATGAAAGAGAGCAAGACAGAGAGAAAGAAATACTGAGAGAAAGGTAGAGGTATCAGTGAAACACTTCAGAGAGAGAATACAGACATCAGTAAGATCCAATAAATCCCTCAGCTTTGGAGATCAGCGTGAAAATTTAGTCATATGGAGAGTGAGCCACCTGCATGTTCTGTAGAAGAGAGCCTGATCATTTTTGTTTATCTCAGCACTGTAAATCCGTTTAATGTTGAACACTCAGTACAACAATAAAGAATTTTAACAACATTTCTTAAGGTCAATCACAACAATCATTTAGACCGTATCTGCTGGTTTGGTGGAATTCCCACTAAGCCACCATATGAGATAAATAGGGTTCAATGTGCACACCTAAATGCACCTGTGAGGTCTATTCATCAGTTTCTGACTGACTGATGGAGATGGTTGGCTAGTTTCCAATTTGGAAGTGTTTTCACTGTAAACAGTATGCGCAGGCATCACACAAACAGTCATAAACTAATCTAGGAATCTGCTGGACGATGCCAGTAAAAGAGTATGCTCAATCTCAGATTAAGTGAAATCAGAAAATGAATAATCTCTTGCTTACTTGTGTCTATCATTTGCTCCTTACGCGGTTTGGCACACCAGACTACATATTTGTTTTGGAATGTAAACTGGGAAAAAGAGAAGTTGGACACTGCTGTATTGAAGAGAAACTTTTTCATAGTTCAAAGGTCAAAAATGAACACGGTGGTGTTCACTTATTGATTATGCAAGGTCTTATAACAGTTGGAAAAACTGAATTTGCTATTTGTATGAAACAAGATGACACCAGGTACTCTTGGGCTGCCTAGCAAAAGACATTTGGATTTTCAAGTTGCAGTTTGTCATTGACCTGAGAAGGGCAGTTTTTTAAAAAATTTGCTCATGGGATATGGGTGTCACTGTTAAGGTCACCACTATTACCCAGCCCTAATTGCCTTTTAATTGCTAGGCAATTCAAGAGGGCAGTTAAGAGTCAATCGCACTGCTGTAGATGCAGTCACATGTTGACCAGCTCAGATGTCAGGTTTACTTCCCTAAAGGACAATAGTGAACCAGATGGATTTTTAATAATAATCAACAATGGTTACATAATTGTAATTATGGTAGCTTTTAATTCCAGATTTGTACTGAATTCAAATTTCACCATCTGCCATGGTGAGAGTCAAACCTACATCTTCAGAATATTACTCTGGGTTCCTAGTCCAGTCCAGTGACTTTAATGTTTTGCCACTGCCTTCCCCTCATGGTAAATGGTGAATATCAAGCCTGATAAAAATCTGGAATTAAAAGCTAACCTAGTGACGACCATGTAACTACTATCTATTATAGTAAAAACTCATGTGATTCACTAATGTCTTTGGGGAACGAAATCTGGCATCCTCGCCTAGTCTAGCCTACATGTAACCCCACTTCCACAGAAATGTGGTTGATTGTTAACTGCTCTCATGACAATTAGGGACAAGCAATAAATCTCTGGTTTTGCCAGAGATGCCCAAACCCTATCAGAGGTTTAGACACATGATTAAATTTTTAAAAAGTCGTCTACTGCTTGCAATTCAGGTATATGACAATCCAATACTTAGAAGTAAAATCTCACTTCTTACAGAAAGATATATAGAAAGTGTGCTGCACCAACTCAACAAACCTCCTTCAATAGCACCTCCACATTCAGAAGAACAATGGGAACAACAATGTGGGAATATCACGACCTGCAAGCTCCCTTTCAAGTCACACACCAAGTAACTTGGAACTATATTGTTTCTCTTTATCACTGCTGTTACTTTCGAATCCTTGAACTCCTTTTCACATATGCTGCAGCACTTCAAGAAGGTAGACCACCAGTACTTGCTCAAGGAAAAAATGCTGGTCCCAACTTGGACAAATGGTAAATATCTAAAGAAAATTGAATAACAGCATGTGAAATGACTCAGCAGAATTATATCTGCCTGTAAACAAACATTACAGAGAAGAAAAAGCCTTTTGATCCATTAAATCTGTCCCACATTACTGTGATACCCTGTGCATTACAATATACACATTCCTAACCACATCTAGAACCCTGTAAATTTCTGGGAGACTGCAGCCTGTAAATCAATCTCTTAGTAACACTGAACATACGTCACTTACGTGTAAACTTTCAGCACAAAATCCTTTTCCTCTCGAAGTTCAGCAATTGACGATAAAGCGTCCATCATACTCAGCACTGCACAACCGTATGGGCGCCGATACTGCACATGAGGAGGGCCTTTCTTCGAGTCATTTGATAACATCCGACCTTACAAGAACACAGGAATAGATTAACATAAATCTATAAGAAATACAAACAGAAGTTGGCCACTTGACTACACTACTCCATTATCATCCATATGTTTATCCAATGATCACTTAAATGCCCTTACTGTTGGCGAGTCCACTATTGTTGCAGGCAGGGCATTCCATGCTCTTACTATATCTGTCCTACATTTATCACCCCTCAATTTAAAGCTATGTCCCCTTGTGCTAGCCATCACCATCTGAAGAAAAAGGCTCTCACTGTCCGCCTTATCTAACCCTCTGATCATCTTGTATGCCTTTATTAAATCACCTCTCAACCTTCTTTGCTCCAACGAAAACAGTCTCAAGTCCCTCAGTCTTTCCTCGTAAGACCTTCCTTCTATAATAGGCAAAATACGAGCAAATCTCTTCTGCACCCTTTTCAATGTTTCCACATCCTTCCTATAAGATGGCGACCAGAACTGTACATAATACTCCAAGTGCGGCCGCACCAGAGTTTTGTACAGCTGCAACATGGCCTCATGGCTCAGAAACTCAATCCCTCTACCAATAAAAGCTAACACACTGTACACATTCTTAATGACTCTATCAACCTGGGTGGCAACTTTCAGGGAGCTATGCACATGGATAGCGCGATCTCTCTGCTCATCTACACTACCAAGAATTTTAGTATTAGCCCAGAATTCTGTATTCCTGTTACTCCTTCCAAAGTGAAATCACCTCACACTTTTCTGCATTAAACTCCATTTGCAACCTCTCAACCCAGCTCTGCAGCTTATTTACGTCCCTCTGTAACCTGCAACAACCCGCATTGTCCACAACTCCACTGGCCTTAGTGCCATCTTCAAAATTTACTAAACAATCCTTCTGTGCCCTCATCCAGGTAATTTATAAAAATTACAAACAACAGTGGCCCCAAAACAGAACCTTGCAGTACTCCACTAGTATCTGAACTCCAGAATGAACATTTCCCATCAACCTTTGTCTTCTTACAGCTAGCCAATTTCTAATCCAAACTGCTAAATCACCCTCAATCCCATGCCTCTGTATTTTCTGCACTAGCCTACCATGGGGAACCTTATCAAATGCTTTACTGAAATCCATATACACCACATCAACCGCTTTACCCTCATCCATCTGTTTGGTCACCTTCTGAAAGAACTCAATAAGGTTTGTGATGCACGACCTACTCTTCATTTGAACCGTGTTGACTATCCCTAATCAAATTATTTCTTTCTAGATGATTAGAAATCTTATCTCTTATAATCTGTTCTAAAACTTTGCCCACAGCAGAAGTAAGGCTCACTGGTCTATAACTACCAGGGTTATCTCTACTTCCCTTCTTGAACAAAGGGACAATATTTACTATTCCCCAGTCTTCTGGCACTATTCTTGCAGACAATGATAACATAAAGATCAAAGCCATAGGCTCTGCAATCTCCTCCCTGGCTTCCCAGAGAATCCTAGGATAAATTCCATCCATCCCAGGGGACTTGCCTATTTTCACACTTTTCAAAATTGCTAACACCACCTCCTTATGAACCTCAATCTTGTCTAGTCTAATAGCCTGTAGCTCAGTATTCTCCTCGACAATATTGTCTTTTTCCTCTGTGAATTCTAATGAAAAATACTCATTTAGCATCTCTTCTCTCTCCTCGGACTCCACACACAGCTTTCCACTACTATTGTTGACTGGCCCAAATCTTACTCTAGTCAATCCTTTATTCCTGATATACCTATAGAAAGCTTTAGTGTTTTCCTTGATCCCACCTGCCAAAGACTTTTTATGTTCCCTCCTGGGT
Organism: Chiloscyllium punctatum; assembly: GCF_047496795.1. Taxonomy (NCBI): domain Eukaryota; kingdom Metazoa; phylum Chordata; class Chondrichthyes; order Orectolobiformes; family Hemiscylliidae; genus Chiloscyllium; species Chiloscyllium punctatum. The sequence goes on from NC_092750.1 coordinate 70,216,286, forward strand.
CTTCTTAGCTCTCTCTTTAGGTCCTTCCTTGTAACTCTCAAGTGACCTAACTGGGCTTTCATGTTTCAGCTTTACATAAGCCTCCTTCTTCCTCTTGACAAGAGATTCAAATTCTTTAGTAAACCACGGTTCTCATACTCGACCACTTCTTCCCTGCCTGACAGGTACATACTTATCAAAGACACGCAGTAGCTGTTCCTTGAATAAGCACCACATTTCAACTGTGCCCATCCCCTTAGTTTTCTTCCCCATCCTATGCATCCTAAATCTTGCCTAATCACATGATAATTCCTTTTTCCCCCAGCTGTAACGCTTGTCCTGAAGAAGGGCTTATGCCTGAAATGTCAATTCTCCTAGTCCTTTGATACTGCCTGACCTGCTGTGTTTTTCTAGCAACACATTTTTCAGCTCTGATCTGCATCTGCAGTCCTCACTTTCTCCTGTGGTGTATACCTGTCCGTTTCCATCGCTAAAGAAAACATAACCGAATTGTGGTCACTATCATCAAAGTGCTCACTTAGCTCCAAATCTAACCCCTGGCCTGGTTCATTACCCAGTACCAAATCCAATGTAATCTAACCCATTGTTGGTCTATGTACATACTGCATCAAGAAATCCTCCTGTACACATTGGACAAAAACTGACCCGTGTAAACTACTCGAACGATAGAATTTCCAGTTAATATTTGGAAAGTTACAGCTATCCTTAATAACAGCTCTCTGACCCAGTGGTAACTTGCACAGCTAACTGCCTCTGCAGTTTCAAGTATCTCAGTACATTGGAATATGTCTAAGAAAAGTTAACAAATAGTGAAATTCACAGCTGACCTTGGATAATCCTGTGAGGGGAGCTCACAGCAGGGTGGCAGTTTTAAAGTGTAACCTTACTCTTTTTTAGTAAATCTACAATAGTGAGTAGAGTGGGTTCTTTATCAATTATATGTTTTATTGAGATCTGTCACTTGATTAAAGTTTAAAAATACAAAAACATAGGTACTAAGTTTGCGCTATTTTTTGGGTCTGCAGATTGTTATGGTACATTTAGTAGAGTGATGTGCTCTTCCTGTCAGATGTGGAAGATTAGGGAGAGCTTCCATGTTACTAATGATTATATCTGCAGCAAGTGTGGTTGTGAATCCGATTGGATCGCATGGATTGGATGGAGTCAGCAGTTAGAGACAATGAGGAATTTACAGGAGCTACGGGGTGTGATGGATGGCAGTTGCAGGAAGGGAGATAAACTCAAGGTACAGTCAGGTTACCTCCAGGAAAGGTAGGAGAGGGAGGCAGGTAATGCAGGAGTCTCCTGTGGTTATCCCCAACTCAAACACGTATTAGAAAATGTAGGGGGTGATGGACTCACAGGGGAATGTAGCACTGGGAGCCAGATTTCTGGTACTGGTACTTACTCTAATGTAACTAGGGGTATGCCAGGTTCCAAGCGATTGATTGTGATAGGGGACTCTCTAGTCAGAGGCATAGACAGATGTTTCTGTGGCCAACAGCAAGACATCAGAATGGTGTGCTGCTTCTCTGGTGCCAGGATCAAGGCTATCTCAGGTGGGGTGCAGAATATTCTCAAAAGGGAGAGGGACCAACAGGAGGTCACTGTATACATTGGAACTAACAACATAGGATGAGAAAACAGGAAGCTAGACAAGAATTTAAAAAGGAGGTCCTTGAGGGTAGTAATATTTGGATTACTCCCAGTGTTACAAACTAGTAAGGGTAAGAATAGGAGGATAGAACAGATGAATGTGTGGCTGAGGAGCTGGTGCAGGGGAAAAGGGTTCACATCTTTGGATCATTGGAATCTCTTCTGGGGTAGAAATGACCTGTATAAGGAGAACAGATCGCACCTGAATTGGAAGGGGATGAATGTACTGGTGGGGAGATTCGCTACAGCTGCTCGGAAGGATTTAAACTTTGTGGGTGGAACTGGGGAGATAATGAGGAAAGAGATCAGTCTGAGACCGGTATAGTTAGGAAAAGGGGTAAATCAAACAGCCAGGGCAGGCAGAAACAAGGCAGAGAATGAGGTAGGACGATCAATTAAACTGCATTTATTTCAATGCAAGAGGCCTAACAGGTAAGGCAGATGAATTCAGGGCATGGTTGAGAACATGGGACTAGGCTACCATAGTGATTATAGAGACATGACTCAGGGATGGACAGGACTGGCAGCTTAATGTTCCAGGGAATAGATGTACTAAGAAGCATAGAAAGGGGTGCGACAGGAGATGAGGTGGCTTTTTTTGATTAGGGATAACATTACAGCTGCACTTAGGGAGGATATTCCTGGCAATATGTCCAGGGAAGTTATTTGGGTGGAACTGAGAAATAAGAAAGGGATCACCTTATTGAGATTGTACTGTAGAACTCCCCATCAAAACATTAGCAGGAAATTGAGAAACAAATTTGTAAGGAGATCTCAATTATATGTAAGAATAATAGAGTGGTTATGGCAGGGGATTTTAACTTGCCAAATGCAGACTGGGACTGCCATAGTGTTAAGAGCTTGGGTGGAAAGCAATCTGTTAAGTGTGTACAACAACATTTTCTGATTCAATATGTTGATGTACCTACCAGAAAAGGTGCAAAACTTGACCTACTCTTGGGGAATAAAAGCAGGGCGGGTAACTGAGGTGTCAGTGGGGGTGCACTTTGGGGTCAGTGACCATAATTCTATTAGTTTTAAAACAGGTCTAAAAGTTGAAGCTCTAAGTTGCAGGAAGGCCAATTTTGACACAATTAGGCAAGAACTTTCAAAAGTTGATTGGGGCATATGTTCACAGGTAAATGGACAGCTGGAAAATGTGAAGCCTTCAAAAAAATAGATAAAGAGAGTCCAGAGACAGTATGTTCCTGTTAGGGTCAAAGGCAAGGTTAGTAGGTGTAAGCAATGCTGGATGAATAGCGAAATTGAGGATTTGGTCAAGAATAAGAGGGAAGCGTATGTCAGGTATAGACAACAGAGATCGAGTGACTCCATAAAAGAGTATAAAGGCAATAGCAGTATACTTAAGAAGGAAATCGGGAGGGAAAAAAAAGACATGAAGCAGCTGTGGCAAATAGGATTAAGGAGAATCCAAAAGGATTCTACAAATACATTAAGGACAATAGGGTAATTAGGGAGAGATTAGAGCCCCCTAATGACTAGCAAGTCTGCCTATGTGTGGAACTGTGGGAGGTGGGGAAGACATTAAACAAGTATTTTGCATGAGTGGTTACTGTTGAGAAGGACATAAAAGATAGAGAACTTGGAGAAATAAATATCAACTTCTTGAAAAATGTCCATATTTCAGAGGTGGTGGTTCTGGACATCTTAAAATGCATAAAGATGGACCTGATCAGGTGTACCCTATAACTCTATGGAAGTGATTGCTGGGCCCTTTGCTGAGATATTTGTATCCTCGATAACCACAGGTGACTGTAGAGCTGGAACACTGGAGGTTAGCTAAGATGGTGCCACTATTTAAGAAAGATGGTAAGCAAAAGCTTACTGTATATCAGTGAGCCTGACATTGGTGGTGGGCAAGTTGTTGCAGGTAATCCTAAGAGAAAGGATTACATGTATTTGGAAAGGCAAGGACTGATTAGGGAGAGTCAGCATGGCTTTATGCATAGGAAATCGTGTCTCACTAACACGATTGAGTTTTTTTCAAGAAGCAATGGACTAATGAGGAGAGAGAGGTGAACATGATCTACATGGACATCAATCAGGCATTTGACAAGGTTCCTCATGGTAGACTGATTAGCAAAGTTTGAACTCATGGAATTGGGTAGAACTAGCCAGTTGGATACAGAACTGACTCAATGGTAGAAGACAGAGGGTAATAGTGGAGGCTTGCTTTTCAGACTGGAGGCCTGTGACCAGTGGCGTGCCACAAGGATCAGTGTTGGGCTCATTGCTTTTCATCATTTATGTAAATGATTTGAGGAGGTATGGTTTGTAAATTTGTAGATGACACCAAAATTGGAGGTGTAGTGGATAACGAAGAAGGCTACCTCAGAATACAACAGAATCTTGATCAGATGAACCAATGGGCCGAGGAGAAACCGATAAATATGAGACGTTGCATTTAGTAAAGGCAAATCAGGGTAGGACTTATACACTTAATGGTAAGGTCCTGGGGAATGTTGCTGAATAAAGAGATTTTGGAGTGTAGGTTCATTGTTCCTTGAAAATGGAATCGCAGGTAGATACAATAGTGAAGAAGGCATTTTGCATGCTTGCCTTTATCAGTCAGTGCATTGAGTATAGGAGTTGGGAGGTCATTGGTTAGGCCACTTTAGGAATATTGTGTACAATTCTGTTCTTCCTGCTATAGGAAAGACGTTGTGAAGCTTAAAAGCATTTAAAAAAGTTTATAAGGATGTTGCCAGGGTTAGAGGTTTTGAGCTATAGGGAGAGGCTGAATTGGCTGGGGATATTTTTTCTGGAGTGTTGGAGGCTGAGTGGTGACCTTAAAGAGGTCCATAAAATCATGAGGGGCATGGATTGGGTAAACAGACAAGGTCTTTTCCCTGGGGTGAGGGAGTCTAAAACTAGAGGGCATAGCTGTAGGGTCAGAGGTGATAGATTTAAAAGAGACCTAAGGGGCAACTTTTACACGCACAGGGTGGTGTGTCTATGGAATGAGCTGCCAAAGGGAGTAGTGGAGGCTGGTACAATTACAACCTTGGAAAGACATTTGGATGACTATATGAATAGGAAGGGTTCAGAGGGATATGGGCCAAGTGCTGACAAATGGGACCGATTAATTTCGGATATCTGGTCAGCATGGATAAGTTGGACCGAAAGGTCTGTTTCTGTGCTGTACATCTCTATGATTCTATGGCTCGCCTGCCAATCAAATATCCTTCTAAAGTAGCTCAAGTGCATTCAATAGCTTAGTGTCCACTGCTTTCTAAGAGAAGAAATTCCTTATTATCTCTTGTCATATCATGTTTTTAAACTTGATATTTATGGGGTCTTCATCATGTGCCCAACAACTCAATGAGTTTGTTATTATATGCAAAGACATAATGAAACTATTGCTAAGCATGACCCTAATGCGCATGTCATAATACAGGGAACCCCCTTCTTACAATAAAGCCTGACATGGATTCAGAAACTGTAGATTTGGAAATGGAAATAGTAGGAAGGGAGAGATGGTGGAATGGGATCTGAACCAGAGCCTGTAATGGTTCAGTATTTTTCTGGAGCTGGGAGGACTATTCAGGTCATTCTACCTCTATAAAAAATGATTAAGACAACCTTTTCTCCCTCCATTACTAGCAGTGTTTCCTTTAAGTATTTTTGCTCAGACTACTTGTTGATTGGAATCACTGAGAATGGCCAAAGTTATTGTGCACGATGGTATACCCATTTGTCCCTTAAAATTGCAACTATTATATCATGAGGGCCCCAATTGCACATGCATGGAAACACTTTGCTTCCTGAACACAACAGGTGTAAGCTCTTTTCAAAATGTCTAAGTCTGAATGTGGTCACACAGTAAGTCAATTGCCCTTGCTTTACAGCCTTTAACAACCCATTAATATATTAACGTCTCGCCTTCCCATCATCCACCCATGAAACTGGCCTTTTACCTGGTACTTCAATGGTATTTTAGAGATCCTCAGCAATTATAATCCACAATAACATACAATAACATTCAGAATGTATTACTTCAGAATAATAATGATGCTTGGTTACTGGGCTGTATTTTCTACGTTGGATTAGTGGTGCTGGAAGAGCACAGCTGTTCAGGCAGCATCCAACGAGCAGCGAAATCGACGTTTCGGGCAAAAGCCCTTCAAGGGCTTTTGCCCGAAACGTCGATTTCGCTGCTCGTTGGATGCTGCCTGAACTGCTGTGCCCTTCCAGCACCACTAATCCAGTATTTGCTTTCCAGCATCTGCAGTCATTGTTTTTACCTCATGTATTTTCTATGTCAGAGTCTTATTCCGAGTGGAAATTGAAAACCTGTCCGCCTTGTCTGATAGCATGTGAATGAATTCATATTCAAGCTCATAACAGTCTATTATTAAATATCAAGGGTTTACCTATTCGTATCACATGAGCAACTATGTAGAGATCTCGCTTCAGATCCTTATTACTGAGATCCTGAAAGTCCAAACATAAAAACAAAGTTGACATGAAAATGAGAATGAGAACTACAGAAAAAAAACTATAGTTAACATCAGAATGTGTTAGAGGCTGAAAAGAGGCAATTAATTCTGCATATATTAAATATCTTCACTATTATCAGCATTATCTCATTAAACATTTCAAACTGAAATGAAAGGTTTCACATGAAAAATAATTTTTTTTCCCACTTATCAGCATTAAGTAACTAGATTAGTTAATGGTTTGGAACCAAGGAGACATTATTTTTTCTCACGATTGTTTGCAATTTATCTAATGATGTTACCAAAGATGTCCCATGACATGTACACAAACAATACTTCCTGAAAGATGCTTATGCCAACATTAATCATCTATAAAGCTCTTAATGTGTACAATTATATCACAGTCTGTATGAAACCTTTTTATAGTGGGGAAAATGTTTTACCAATATTTCATGAGCACCGTTTGCTGCTAAACTCTTTGAAATACGTTCTTAACGTAAAAGATTATTCTTTAAAAACTTAATTTGGCTACTACTTCCTATCCAATGCCAACATTTTAACATCCAAAAGAAAACAAAATCCCTATTTCACAAGAACATAATTAAGTCTATGGCAATAAAACATGATACCAGAACAGTTGGAAAGCATTAACAGGATTGGTTAAAGTCAGCATAGGTTTATGAAAGGTAAGTTATGCTTAACAGATGGTTCTCCTAAGCACATGTTTCTATAACACAAATTGGCTATAACACGATTACTGAATTCAGACCGATATAACCCTTGATTCCCTTACTGTTTAAAAATATCTCAGCCTTGAACATATTGAGTGACCCATCTCTACAGACATCTGTGGTAAAGAATTCCATAAATTTTGAGAGAAAACTCTCTTCATCTTTATCTTAAATGGGCAACCTATTATTCTGAGATTATGCCCTCTGGTCCTTGGCTCTCCTGCAAGGAGACACAACCTCTCCATATCTATTCTGTCAAGCCTCCTTATGCTTCAGTAAGTTTTTGACCATTCGCTTTAGAACATGTCTGGATCTTTTTGTAAACTCTTTCTGCATCCTTGCCACTTGTGTGCCCAACTATTTTTGTGTTGTCTGTAAATTTGGTTGTTGTACATAAACTTTCCTCACTCAAACTATTATTATACATTGCAAATAATTGTGGAACCAGTACTAATCCTTGTGACACTCCACTAGTTATGGGTTGCCATTTCTAAAATGCACCCTTTATCCCAACACTCTATCTTCTTTTAGTAGCCAAACCTCTATCCATATTAATATGCTATTTCTAACACAGTGTGCTTTTATCTTAAGTAGCCTAACTTGTGGAACCAACTGGAAAATCAGATATATTACATCAATTGCTTCTCCTGCTGTCCTGTTTGTAACTTTCTCAAAGATTTCTAATAATTTTTTCAGGCATGATTTCCCCTTCATGTAGCTATACCGACTCTGCTTGATCATTTCTAAATTCTAAATTAGTTGACCTAATTTTTGTCTTCTCCCTTTTTATCTAGAGATGGTACTTTGGCAGCTTTCTAATCCACAGGGACTTTTTCAGAAGCTGTGGATTCTTGGAAGATTACTACCAGTGCACTGCAGCTCTGCAGCTACTTCTTGCATTCCATTTGCTGCCTTAGTATATTTTATAATTATTAAACTTATTTCTGCTCTTCATTTGGCTCCTTGATTATTTAGTAATTTTGGAATGCAATTAGTGCTTTCTCCTGTGAAGACAGATGCAAAATATTTATTCAACTCCTCTGCCATTTCCTGGTTCCTCATTATTATTTGACTTGCCTCATTCTCTAAGGGGTCAATGTTCACTCTGCCCTTGCTCTTCCTTTCTAGATATTTAAAGAAGCTCTCACTGTCAATCTTGATAGTACAAAAATTATATCTTCTCTGTCTCTTTTTCTGGTCCTTTTTTGTTGGTTTTTAAAGCTTTCCCAATCCTCTGGTTTAGTACTAACCTATGCCACAATGTATGTTTTTTTTCTTTCAATTTGATGATAGCATTAACTTCCCTTACTTATCGTGGTTACCTTATTCCATTTCCGAGAATCCTTCTTTCTCACTAGGATATTGATATGAGCTGTAGAATATCTTCTTAAACATCTGCCATTTTTTCTCAATTGCTGTTAAACTCCTTTCTCAGCTACTCCAGCTAGCTCTGCCTTTATTGCTTTGTAATTCTCCTTATGTAAGCTTAGCATAGTTGTTTACAACATAAATTCCTCCTTCTCAAACTGAATGATAATTTTCATTATGTTATGATCATTTTTTCCTAGAGGATCTTTTACTCTGACATCATTTAATAAAATTTCCACATTACATATCACCACATGCAGAATAGCCTGATCCCTGGCTGAATCTAGAAAACTGTCCAGACACATACTTGAATTTTTCTTCAAGGTTACCTCTGATAATCTGACTATCCTCATTTACATAAAGATTAAAGTCACTCATAATTAATGTTTTGCATTTTGTTTAAACATGATCTTATTACCTCTTGATTTACTCTCAGTCCTACTGGATAGCTACAGTTTTACAGCCTAATTAATACACCCAATAGTGACTTCTTCCCCTTGTATTTTCCTATTCCCACCCATATGGATTCTACACCTTCCAATTGAAAATTATTTCTTACTATCATACCTATTCCTTCCATATCCAGCCATGCTTCTTTTCCTACCTCTTCTTTCAAAGATTAAGTTTGCATCTTTGGAAAAACAACTGATGACACAGGTTGAACAGTCTAACAGTTGGTTGAACAGTTGGTGCAGCTAATCACTGCACTCTATGCTTAGGGAATGGTTGGACTAAAATACTGGCTGGTCAATTATGCCACCAGAACCTTTAACACAGGAATCTCAGATGTAAATTCAACTGATTTGACAACTATGACCAAAACGTTTGGATTTTAAGTTCTCAACTTAAGAAAATTCTGGCAAAGGAATAAGGGATCCAAGAGAGACAGCTGGGCATCGATCAAACACTGACATAGGTAATTCAGAACTTTGGAGGGCCATGCATGTACTATTGACGATTATTAAAGTTTGGAAAGACTTCTCAAACAACGAGGTAAAGAATGATGTCTGCAAGACCAATGGATCATAGATAATTGATCAGTCAAAGAAAATCCTGAGATAAATTTATACAGGTGAGGTACCTCTTTTTGCATAACAAATACATACCTGTTTAGCCTGTTAGAGCACAGACAGTATGGCCTGATTACCAACTTGGGTTTAACACATAAATAAACCTGATGCAGGATGTACTATCAATAACAATGTGTTAATTGGCATTGAGTTGGCAATCCCAGTTATACCACAATCAATATCAATTAAGACATTTTAGAGATTACAGAATAGGTAATTAGGGGAGGTTATTATGTAAGGTATCATAATGTAACACCATATGTACTAGATAGAAAGTAACAAAATAAGCACCACTTTAGATAGATAGAATGGGGATACCTCTTTGGTAGTGTGTCCATATACAATATATAAGGCAGAAGAAGCAAGGTGCAGGTTTAATGCAACAGTCAATTATAAATGGAAGAAATGTAACCAATAATGGACCAACTCATGTTGGCTATTTGCATACAGGCAGATATTGCATTACATCAGAAGGGCAGTACCAATATGGGAACAAGCAATCTTTTCCTGTAACCTTCCATGCAGTTTATTCATACCCACAGATACCGGCAAGGGTGGGCAAGGTAGAACTGGTGGAAATCTATAACAGAGAAACAAACAACATACAGGCGAAAGAAGATGTTAAGTAAAACCTGACACAGTATCTAAACCAGTAAAATATATGTAAGTGGGTGCCAAAAAGCCAAGAGAAAGTGAGGATTGCAGATGCTGGAGATCAGAGTTGAGTGTGTGGTGCTGGAATAGCCCAGCAGGTCAGGCAACATCCATGTAGCAGGGAAATCGACATTTCGGGCAAGACCCCTTCATCAGGAATGAGGCTTGTGAGCCGAGGGGGCTGAGAGATAAATAGGAGGGGGATGGGTCTGGGGGAAGGTAGCTGAGTGTGTGATGGGTGGATGGAGGTGAGGGTAATGGTGATAGGTCAGAGCCAGGCCTGTGAGTGGGTGATAAAACAAGGAAGTAGCCTAGGCTGCAAAATAACCAGGATAATGGGAGGCCTTGGGAGACACAAACAATCCTTGTATGCACTATGTATGTATGTACCTATTTATGTACGCACTATAAGATATAAGTAAATTAACCCTGGGAAATCTGATCAAGATATGAATTGTAAACTCACCAGTTAAAATTGATCTAAACTGTAAAAAAACCTGCGAATTTGTGGATTCCTGCAGAATTTAGTTTTAGACTGTTGCAGCCAAGCCACCTTGTGTTCAGTTGAATAAACAATTGTAATTTGTATTTGAGTTTCCTGATGTTTATCAAGTTGTCAAGTTGTCTGACACCATTTGGAACATATGAGATCCTGAAGGATCTCCACAGGTTAGATGTGGAGAGAATGGTTCCTTTTTTGAAACCACAGAAATAATACAGCACAAAAGGGGACTACTCAGCCATCTTGTCCATACTCACCCAAAGAAACCCAGATACCCTTTATAATCCTTTCTTCCTGCACACAGTCCATAGCCCTGCAGCTAACAGCACTTAATGTGCAAATCCAAGTACTTTTAAAAGATTTTAGCGTCTTTTTTTAAATTAATATGCTTACTACATTGCTGCATTCCTGTCTACTCTAGCTTTTCCCCTCACAATTTTGTATTCCTCAATCATGTCACCCCTTTGCCTCTCTGTTCTAAGGAAAACAATGCCATACCCCCCAATCTCTCCTCGTAGCTACAATTCTCAGCCTTGCCAACATTCTAGTAAATCTTCTTAGCACGTTCTCCAGGGCAATTATGTCCTTAATGTAATGTAGTAACCAGAGCTGCACACATACTCTAGTTGTGGTCTTATCAGTGTCTATACCTCTGCCAAGGACAGAGTGAATTCTATATGTGTTCTTTACAATTGTACTGTCAGCTTTAGGGACCTGTGCATTTGCATGCCAAGATCGCGCACTTCACTTTCCTGTCTCAGTGCATTCTGGCTTATTCTGTATTCCCTTTTACTATTTTACCTCCCTAAATGTATTACCTCACACTTATCAGAGTTGAACTCCATATGCCACTTTCCCGCCCACTCCACCAATTCTTGTATATCATTTTGGATCTTGCACTGACCATATCCACCACGCAGGCCAAGTTTTGTATCATGTGCACTTTTCCCATTGTGTGTCTCACATTCAGGTTTAAATGGTTAATTTATAAAATAAACAGCAGGGGTCCCAACACTGAGCCTTATGGAACACAACTTTAAACAATAGGCTTCTTATTCTTGCCTAAATAGACAATCAATCATACAATTTCCCACATCACGATCTTTTGCCAGATCTTTGCTCACCCACTGAACCTGCTCATTTCCCATTTGTAGCCTCCTTGTGTCCTCTTCACAACTCACTTTCCTACTAATCTGTGTATTGTCAGCAAACTTAGTGACCAGATGGTTGGTTGAAGTTAGACATTTAGCAGCTATCCAAATGCCATCTTAAAATTGATTGGTTATCCCTTGCCTCTACCATATCAGCAGACTGCAAAGTAATTTTAAAGAGGTGATACTTGCCAAATGTTTAGTTGTGTGTGAACATTGGCCATTCGCCACCTTGATAATTTGTTGAGATGATGGATGGTGGAGCAGTGAATGTAAAAAAAAATTCTTTGGCACAACTAGAACATTAAACAAGCAAGTCAATATTTTGAGATAGGGTTACTCCACTAAAGGTAATCATGCTTTAGATGACACTAAACCATAGCCCATTCAGCCTGTACAACTGGCTTTTGTTGACATTAAACTACTATGGTGCTATTTGAAGAATTGGGAGTTCCCTGGCTCCAATCCAATATTACTCACTCTAACACAACCAGCAAATATATACTCACTCATCATTTAACTCATTACTGTTTGTAAAGTCACTCTGCACAAATGGATGTCACATTAGGCCCACTCAACAGTCAATTCACCTCCACCTCAAAATAAATCACTGGCAAAATTGCCATTGGAATTGAAAAGCTGTGCAAGTGATTACAGAAGCCATCACCATCAGAAGAGAGGGGTGAGGGAGGAAGGAAAATTGCTTGGAACTTTACATGGAGTCACCCAACTCCAACTGATAAGTTGGTGGTGAGCACACATCCTAAAGGCCAGGAAACCCTGATTGTACAGCCATCAGGTGGTAAATTAAATTTTCAACCCATCTGGAGCCAACAGTTCTCCAGGTCCAGTCTGACCTGGTGCTTATGTGCTACTGCTCAGAGTGCAACAAGTCCCCACTGATTAATGTCACTGAAGATAGATAATAAAAAGGTATTTGGCAAGGGGAAGCACCCCAAACCTTATTAAAATTCTAGCCGCAGTGAAAGGAGACCCTTGTGTGACCATAAATTGGTGTCAATTGTTGCACAGATGGTTTAACTGACTGACACCTCCCATAGGAGGAAGCTGAAAAGCAAAGGGCAAAGCAATCTCAATGCATCGCCCTGTCCTGACAAGAATACATGAGGTGAGGTGAGTAAGAGGGGGGGATGATGGTAGAAAAGAGGTGAATGATCTTAGCCATTAAATCATAACATCACTGTTCAAAACCAGTGCGGTCTCATTTACTGCGCACCTGGATTTGAAAATGTACACTTTTGCAAATTATTTTTCAAACTTTGAACCTGAACATTATAGGCGCTATGCAAATATAAAAATTCTTAGGGGTTTTTTTGTAAAGGGCTAAAGGCTATTATGCCCATTAGGTCAATCCCGTTTCATTGATCAATGCCACCTTGATGTCATATTCCTCCATTCCTGTGTTCCAATACTGAGACCTCTCGAAACCAATCTCTAGCTGTCATGGAAATTAAATTGGAACAAAGAAAACTTACAGCCCAGGAACAGGCCCTTCGGCCCTCCAAGCCTGAGCCGATCCAAATGTACTGTCTAAAACTATTGGTCAATTCCTAAGCATCTGTATCCCTCTGCTCCCCACCTACTCATGCATCCGTCCAGACACATCTTAAAATAAATCTACCGTGCCTGCCTCTACCACCTCTGCTGACAACGCGTTCCAAACGCCCACCACCCTCTGTGTGAAGTACTTGTCACGTGTATCCCCCTTAAACATTCCACCTCTCACTTTGAAAGCGTGACCTCTCGTTATTGAATCCTTCACCCTGGAAAAAGCTGGTCTCTACCTACCCTCTCTACACCCTTCATGATTTTGTAAACCTCAAATCAGGTCCCCCCTCAATCTTCTTTTTTCTAGAGAAAATAAACCTAACCTACTCAACCTCTCTTCATAGCTCAGCACCTTCCATACCAGGCAACATCTTCTTAAACCTTCTTTGCACCCTCTCCAAAGCATCCACATCCTTTTGGTAATGTGGTGACCAGAAATGTACACCGTATTCTAAATGCAGCTGAACCAAAGTCTTGTACAATTTTAACAGGACTTGCCAGCTCTTAACTCAATACCCCATCCAATGAAGGCAAGCATACTATATGCCTTCTGGACCACTCTATCCACCTGTGCAGCAGCCTTCAGGGTACTACAGACCTGCACTCCCAGATCTCTCTGCCCATCAACTTTTCCCAAGGCTCTTCCATTTACTGGATAGCTTGCTCTAGAATTAGACTTGCCAAAATGCAGCACCTCACATTTGCCTGAATTGAAAGCCATCTGCCACATTTCTGCTCAACTCTCCAGTCTATCTATATCCTCCTGTATTCTCTGACAGTCCCTTCTGCTTTCTGACACTCCACCAATCTTTGTGTCATCTGCAAACTTGCTGATCATACCAACAGTGTCCTCTTCGAGATCATTTATGTATATTACAAACAACAGTGGCCCCAGCACTGATCCCTGTGGAACACCACTGGTCACCTTTCTCCATTTCGAGAAACACCCTTCAACTACTACTCTGACTCCTGTTGCTCAACTAGTTCTTTATCCACCTAGCTAGAACACCCTGCACACCATGTGACTTCACTTTCTTCACTAGTCTACCATGGGGAACCTTAAACGCCTTACTAAAGTCCATGTATATGACATCTGCAGCCCTTCCTTCATCCAACAAGTTGGTCACTTCCTCAAAGAACTATATCAAGTTGGTAAGGCATGATCTCCCCAGCACATAACCATGTTGCCCATCACCGGTAAGCTCATTCCTTTCCAAATATAAATAGATCCTATCTCTCAGTACCCTCTCCAGCAACTTCCCCACCACCAACATCAGGTTCACTGGTCTGTAGATACCTGGAATATCCCTACTACCCTTCCTGTACAGGGGACAACATGAGCAACCTTCCAGTCCTCCGGCACCTCATCTGTATTTAAGGATGCCACAAAGATAACTGTCAGGGTCCCAGCTATTTCCTCTCTCACCTCCCTCAGCAACCTGGGATAGATCCCATCTGGTCCTGGGGATTTGTCCACCGTAACAGCCTCTAGAATACCCAACACATCTTCCCTACTTATGCCAACATGATCCAGATTAATCAAACTTCTATCTATAATCTCACGATTCATCATGTTCCTCTCCTCAGTGAACACTGACACAAAGTAATCATTCAGAATCTCACCCAATCTCTCAGGTTCGGCACACAGCCTTCCTTCATTATCTTTTACTGGACCAATCCTTTCTCTAGTTACCCGCTTGCTTCTTATATAAGAATAAAATGCTTTGGGATTTTCCTTAATTCTGCTAGCTAAAGCTATTTCATGACCCCTTTTAGCTCACTTGATTCCATGTTTAAAAACTTGTCCTACTCTTCTGATATTCCTCCAGGGCCCGTTCTGTTCTTAGCTGCCTAGACGTTATGTACGCTTCCCTTTTCCGCTTGGCTAGTTGTAAAATTTCTCCTGTCATCCATGGTTCAACAGACACCATTTGATAAATACAGGCTCACACAAAAGGTTTCCACCTGGTTACACCACTGGGAATTGATCTTATTAAAAGGGTGAAACTGATCTACCAAAATGGGCACCACCCAACACACTTTGCCTGTAGCTAGTGTCAAATACATCAACAGTTTACAAATGCTTTATTTTGTCTTTTCTCCCTTGTTTACATTTTTCAAGGCCATACACTACCTGAAACCAAGGAGGCAAATGCAGGAACTATTCCTAGATGGTGTGCAAGGTCCGCAGCGGAGATGGCCAACATGCTTACTTTCCCACAACCCTATCCCTTGATGAAACAGATGAGAACCCCAATGTATCACAGAACAAAGTGAAACAGAGGCATGAGCCCACATTCTAACACTGCATATTGACTACAACAATTCACAAGACTAACTGGAAAGGAGGCTGAATAATGTGCACTTTAGACTACAATGGTTATAAAGTCTGAAGTAAATATTGACTTTTTTGCTGAATATTTTCCTCAGATATATCCTTTTAAAGTTAATGTCCATAAGCCTACACCACGAATCAGTATTAAAAAGTACGTGAGGAGTTGAGCAATGAATCCCCAAGTAATTCTCCCTCTTACTAAGAACCTAGCTGGTCCTGGCAGTAACACAAGTCATAGGAACATAAGAACTAGGAAGAGTAGGCATTCAACCTCTGAGCCATTTGATATCATCATGACTGGTCTCATTTTAGCCTCAACTCCAATTTTCTGCCTGCTGTCCCTCAACACTAAATATCTGTCTATCGCCTTCTTAAATTTACTCAACATCCCAACATTCACCACACTCTAGAGTAATGAGTTCCAACCCTTTGGGAGAAGCAAACTTGGCATCTCGGTTTTAAGTCTGCTATCCCTCATCCCAAACTTATGACCTCTCATAAAAGGGCCAATAATCCAATCCAGCACACATCCAGCATAACATATCAGATAGTGAGAGAAAATTTGGGAGACATTACACTTTAGGACAAAAGAAAACACAAAAAGGGATAAGCCCATGCAACTCTACAAATTCTACCAAGGTAATGATGTTCAGTTATTGAGCTGGTGTTAGCACAATGCCCTCCTTCTGCATGGTATCACATCCGTGATTTTGTGGTGGCACAGTGGCTCAGTGGCTAGCACTGCTGCCTCACAGCACCAGGGTCCCAGGTTCGATTCCAGCCTTGGGTGACTATCTGTGTGGAATTTGCAAATTCTCCCAGTGTCTGCGTGGGTTTCCTCCCACAGTCCAAAGATGTGCAGATCAGGTGAATTGGCCATTCTAAATTGCCAATAGTGTTTGGTGCTCATTAGTCAGAGGGAAATGGGACTGGGTGGTTTACTCTTCGGAGGGTCGGTGTGGACTTGTTGGGCCGAAGGGCCTGTTTCCACACTGTAGGGAATCTAATCTGAGTGAAGTACCAGCAGAACTAAACCTCAGTGAAGCTGAAGGATTAGTTAATTATAATGAGTGACAGATGGCCTTTCAATTTGCAGTTCCTCCACGATTAGACAGTTTTGATAATGACCTTGCCTCCAAATACAAATGTAAGTTAGGACGCAACTGAAGGGGACCTTAGGTATTCATGTAATGCTAGAAAGTCCACATGATATACAAGGCTTCCCGTCACATTCCACCCAGAAATCATTACCTTCCTGACAAATTCTGGAACACAGAACAGAAACCCTTTGATAAGTCACCAGGAACCATTCCCCCGCATACCCCTGTGAGCATATGAAATCTTCAGCTGACATCAAAAAGGATTTTTTTAATATATAAGAACATAAACAGGAATAAAACTAGATCACTTAATTGCACTCCTTTTGTTATTGCTTTGGAGCTATTTGCAGCATCCTACAGAAAACAGCAAACTCAACTCACTCCAACTACCTGGAAAGAATAACTGCTGTTGAAATCAATATACTGATTCCAACCCCTTACCCTCAAAAACAGAATAGGCTGGGGCAATGGGAGAGAGGAAGTGGACTGTTGTTTACAACAAATACATAGAAATTAAAATCAGGTCAGCATCTTGACCTGGTGGCACGGTGGCACAGTGGTTAGCACTGCTGCCTCACAGCGCCAGAGACCCAGGTTCAATTCCCGCCTCAGGCGACTGACTGTGTGGAGTTTGCACGTTCTCCCCGTGTCTGCGTGGGTTTCCTCCGGGTGCTCCGGTTTCCTCCCACAGTCCAAAGATGTGCAGGTTAGGTGAATTGGCCATGCTAAATTGCCCGTAGTGTTAGGTAAGGGGTAAATGTAGGGGTATGGGTGGGTTGCGCTTCGGCGGGGCGGTGTGGACTTGTTGGGCCGAAGGGCCTGTTTCCACACTGTAAGTAATCTAATCTAAAGTCTTAGTAAAGTTTAAATTATTGTTTCAGTATTTGATTATCTGTGAGATTTCTTAATAAGTAGCTGAATTTAAGGTAACTTGTGGTGATTTACCCGCAACAGCTCATTCAGTCAAATCCTGCCTTGATGTCTAGGGCAATCACCCTCAGCACACCTCTTAAGTTCAGCTTGTTTGTCCATGCTTGGACTAAGACTGAAGGAAGGTCAGGAGCTGAGCGACTCTGGTAGAACCTATACTTAGCATCAGTGAACAGGTTATTGTTGTGCAAGTACCGCATAGTCGTATTGTTGATAACCCGATCTGTCACTTTGTTTATATAGATTGGGACAATAATTGGCCGGATTTGATTTGTTCTGCTTTTTGTGGATAGGACATATTTAAAAAATTTTCCACATTTATGAATGAGTGCTAGTATAATAGCCTAACCTAACCTAACAGCATGCCTAATAAGAAAAATGACTGAGAAAGATGAAAGAAAAAGTATTTTCTTTATGTTGTTAACGTCTAATTTGTAGAGTACCAATACACTTTATATTCAAATTTAATGTTGTATTTCTTGTGTTAATAGTTTCTTTATTAACATTCTCATTATCCTGAGAGGAGAAAGAACATCGTTGAGGGAAAAGCAGCTCGTTTTGTCCTCAAACTAAAACCTGAATATTTATAGAAATTGGCCTCTAATAAACTGATATGTTTGATGCAAGATTTAACAAAAATCTTTCATGACAATACCTTCATACACAGAGTTTAATTTCATTTACAACTTAAGGAATTGAACTTCTTTTAAAAGAATAAAACACTGAAATGGCAAGCAAGGACTTTACCGTAAATAATGCACACATCCGATCTATTTTCTCAGGGTTTCTTGGCATTCCATTCTTATTCAGCCTCACCATAAACCTCTCACTGTGAAAGAAAAGAAAATGTAATTAAGTATTTTTTGGGGAATACATCTAAGTCAGCTTATGAATGTCTTTTAGCAAGTTTGCTTAAGGGAAAGATTTGTTCAGACATAATCAGTTCCAGTATTGTCAGAGATTAGATAAAATATGACTTCCACTTGAACCATAAGAAACATCAAACTGCAGAACTAAAGATTTTGTCCATACACTTTTGTTACATGTGCAGAGAACATTTTGAGCTGTGTGACATAAAAGATGGGGTTCATACTTTTGTTAGGTATGCCTGTGTTCTGATTCTATCAAAATTAGCATGGTTATTTGTATATTCCTTGTGTTTTATTATATAGAGGTTAACATAAACTGGGCATTCAGATGAGCCCCTGCAAAAATTCAGAGACTTAAACTTTGGTTGTTGGTTTAGGAGGTGTATGCTTGCACTGTGTCATTTTAAAGGTTATACTAAATGCATAAAGAATGGCTCTAGTTCTATCCTTCACCAAATGGATTCTTGAATAACACAAATTAATTTGTACGAAAGGTTACAGAAGTTTAAGTAAATATTACCTCCAGCCCAAAGTGATTTCCTGCAATGTTTTATTTTGTTTAAGGTGCCCACAAATCTAGCCAGGCATCTAGATGAATCAAGCACTGTCATGTGTTTCTGATAATTGCAGTAATTTGGAAGCCTTTGAGGAATATCAAAAAATTGTGCTGCTTTGCTTGGGTACAAAGGCAGCAAATAGATGCATATTAAAAGAGCTTGAACCTAATTTTTTAAATGTGTAGGTAAATGTATATGGAGACCCTGTGGAATCCCCATCAAAGCAGACTCTGAAAGAATTGTCAGGAAATTGTAGATTCAAATGGGCAATTCTTCTATGCCTGGAACTCCAAAAGTCTCCATTTAAATTGGAAAATTCAGAGGGTTCTGTTGAAATTAATAGGTACTCAGGAAAAGTTTGTCTATTAAATACAGCAATTACTGTAACGAGGTCAGTTAGATGGACATCATTGAATATATGAGTTCCCTGATTGGAGCTGTTAATCTGGTCCAGTCAGGGAGTTCTGGCTAACAGCTATAAACAGGAGTCTCTAACCAAGAGAGATTCCCGGGTGTCCTAAAAGAAAAGAGAAAAGAAAAAAAAAAAAATTAAATAAACAGGAGTCTCGGGTGCTGCACGCAGCAGTCCCCTGTAACCGCAGATTGCGGTGGTTCACGGACTCCCAGCCCAACTGCTTGTTCTGTGGCGCTGTGGAGTCCGTGGACCATGTATATATTGGGTGTGGGCGTTTGCACTGCCTTTTTGATTTCCTCAAAAACCTTCTCCTCTGTTTCTGGCTGCACTTCAGTCCCACGCTCCTGATCTTCGGGCACCCGGTACGGAGGAGGGAGGGCAGGTCCGAGGACCTCCTCGTGGGTCTGCTCCTGGGCCTGGCCAAACTGGCCATCAACAGGTCCAGGCAGCGGGCCGTGGAGGGGGTCGTTAGGGCCGACTGCCTGCCCCTCTTCCGGGGTTACGTTAGAGCCCGGGTGTCCTTGGAGAAGGAGCACGCGGTGTCCACCGACACCCTGGAGTCGTTCAGGGAGAGGTGGGCGCCGCAGGGAGTGGAGTGCATCATTTCTCCCTCCAACTCTATTTTGATTTAGTCCCGACCCTCCCCTTCACTGTTTTGCTCACACAGCATTGCCCTGTGGTTTGAAGGGCAGTGCTTGTCACTGGCCACTCGGGTGTCTTTCCTATCTTCCTGGTGGTGGAAATTGAATAAAGATTCGTGCACTTTGTGTCTTTTCACTGTGTCTCACACCTGCACACACACACCATGGGTGCTGGGGAAAAAAATAAGCACTACCGCACTTAGGCGGTAGTGTGGAAAAAAAAAAAAAAAAAAAACAGGAGTCTCTAACCAAGAGAGATTCCCGGGTGTCCTAAAAGAAAAGATAAAAGAAAAAAAAAAAAATTAAATAAACAGGAGTCTCGGGTGCTGCACGCAGCAGTCCCCTGTAACCGCAGATTGCGATGGTTCACGGACTCCCAGCCCAACTGCTTGTTCTGTGGAGCTGTGGAGTCCGTGGACCATGTATATATTGGGTGTGGGCGTTTGCACTCCCTTTTTGATTTTCTTAAAAACCTTCTCCTCTGTTTCTGGCTGCACTTCAGTCCCACGCTCCTGATCTTCGGGCACCCGGTACGGAGGAGGGATGGCAGGTCCGAAGACCTCCTCGTGGGTCTGCTCCTGGGCCTGGCCAAACTGGCCATCAACAGGTCCAGGCAGCGGGCCGTGGAGGGGGTCGTTAGGGCCGACTGCCTGCCCCTCTTCCGGGGTTACGTTAGAGCCCGGGTGTCCTTGGAGAAGGAGCACGCGGTGTCCACCGACACCCTGGAGTCATTCAGGGAGAGGTGGGCGCCGCAGGGAGTGGAGTGCATCATTTCTCCCTCCAACTCTATTTTGATTTGATCCCTACCCTCCCCTTCACTGTTTTGATCACACAGCATTAAAAAAGAAAAAAGAAAAAAAAAAATAAAAACTAGGTGTCCACACAGCATTGCCCTTTGATGTGAAGGACAGTGCTTGTCACTGGCCACTTTGGTGTTTCCTTTCTTCCTGGTGGTGGAAATTGAATAAAGATTCATGCACCTTGTGTCTTTCACTGTGTCTCACACCTACACACACACACA
Organism: Chiloscyllium punctatum; assembly: GCF_047496795.1. Taxonomy (NCBI): domain Eukaryota; kingdom Metazoa; phylum Chordata; class Chondrichthyes; order Orectolobiformes; family Hemiscylliidae; genus Chiloscyllium; species Chiloscyllium punctatum. The sequence continues at coordinate 70,237,315 of NC_092750.1, forward strand.
TGGGTGCAGGGGAAAAATAAGCACTACCGCAGTTAGGCGGTAGTGTGGGGGTAATGGAAAAAAAAGAAAAAAAAAAGAAGAAAAAAAAAAAAAAAGAAACAGGAGTGCTGATCACACAGCATTGCCCTTTGGAAAAAAAAAGATAAACAGGAGTCTCTAACCAAGAGAGATTCCCGGGTGTCCTAAAAGAAAAGAGAAAAGAAAAAAAAAAATAAACAGGAGTCTCGGGTGCTGCACGCAGCAGTCCCCTGTAACCGCAGATTGCGATGGTTCACGGACTCCCAGCCCAACTGCTTGTTCTGTGGAGCTGTGGAGTCCGTGGACCATGTATATATTGGGTGTGGGCGTTTGCACTCCCTTTTTGATTTTCTTAAAAACCTTCTCCTCTGTTTCTGGCTGCACTTCAGTCCCACGCTCCTGATCTTCGGGCACCCGGTACGGAGGAGGGATGGCAGGTCCGAAGACCTCCTCGTGGGTCTGCTCCTGGGCCTGGCCAAACTGGCCATCAACAGGTCCAGGCAGCGGGCCGTGGAGGGGGTCGTTAGGGCCGACTGCCTGCCCCTCTTCCGGGGTTACGTTAGGGCCCGGGTGTCCTTGGAGAAGGAGCACGCGGTGTCCACCGACACCCTGGAGTTGTTCAGGGAGAGGTGGGCGCCGCAGGGAGTGGAGTGCATTGTTTCCCCCTCCAACTCTATTTTGATTTAGTCTCTACCCTCCCCTTCACTGTTTTGATCACACAGCATTGCCCTGTGGTTTGAAGGGCAGTGCTTGTCACTGGCCACTCGGGTGTTTTTCATATCTTCCTGGTGGTGGAAATTGAATAAAGATTTGTGCACTTTGTGTCTTTCACTGTGTCTCGCACCTGCACACATACACCATGGGGTCTGGGGAAAAAATAAGCACTACCGCACTTAGGCGGTAGTGTGGGGGTAAAAAAAAACAAACAAACAAAAAAAACAAACAGGAAAAAAAAATAAAAAAAAATAAAAATAAAACCAGGTGAAGGTGGAAATTTTAAAAAAAAGAAAACAAAAGAAAAAAAAAATAAACAGGAGTCTCTTGCCTTTTAAATGCTGTAATTGTACCTGCTCCACCACTTCCTCTGGCAGCTCATTCCATATGTGCACCATCCTCTCTGCATGAAAAAGTTGCCCCTTAGGAAAAATAAACAGGAGTCTCAGAGGTTCTGTTCACTCTGAGAGCTGACACTGATCCAGCTTCCTCAAAATTATGGATTCTTGGCAGCAAGATACTGGCCACTGCGAAGTTATTTCAGTGGCAACAGGACTGGAATTAATGATGTAACCATGTAAAAGCACCTACTAACCAAAGCCCAACGGGACTTTAACAAACACTACAACTGGTTTTATCATTGGAAAATGTGGCAAGTGGAGCACAAGTAGCAGGGTATTCCAGTGGAAGTGTACATCCTCATTAATTTTGCTGACATTAATTTGGGAACACCACTTGAGTGAAGGCAATTGCAAAGCCTCACTCAGTACATATCCTGAACAGAAGGACTCTAGGTCAGCCCACAGCAAAGCTCTAAAACAAAGCTAAGCCTTGTCAAATGGTTAAAATTTTCTTCTGGATCTGGGCTGCAAGCCAAGTGTAGATGCTGCCGTACGCGGACTTGACACAGAAGGAGTCTCATAAGGCCTAAATGGAGTAAGAAAACTCCAGTATTCATTACTGGAGGAAATCACCACCAACACCTAAAATACCTCAAAAAAGAAGCAGCCTGATATAGCCAGAAATTTTTCCATCCTCAATCTTGGATTACCCAGAATCCCCAGATTGGAGGCCTGTGACCAGTGGAGAGCCACAAGTATCAGTGCTGGGTCCACTAAATTTCATCATTTGTATAAATGATTTGAACATGACCTTAAGAGGTATAGTTAGTAAGTTTGCAGATGACACCAAAATTAGAGATGTAGTGGATAGTGAAGAAGGTTACCTCGGATTACAATGGAATCTTGATCAGATGAGCCAATGGACTGAGGAGTGGCAGATGGAGTTTAATTTAGAGAAATGTGAAGTACTGCATTCTGAGTCAAATAGTGCAGCACAAACCCCGGCTAGGTCTGCATAAAGAGGACAAGGCAATGCCGCCCATTGCTTCAGGTTAAATACAATGGGAGGTTCTAATACTAAGTGCGTATGATTACATGTTGCAATGCTGTCCAGGACAGCCAGATAGCAAATGCCAACGGATTGAGCTGCCTTCCGTTGGCAGATACACCACCAGTGGCACTGCCACTGGAAGAGTCCACAATGGTTTTAAACTTTCTGGACACACTTTCAGTCACAGCTGGCAATATCAGACTCTGGATGCAAAAAGATCAGGTCATAGTAAAACCGAAACAGCTGGTGGTGATGGGGGATATCAAAGGGCCACCACAACCAGAACTGAAACCTTTTTGGATGCAGAGAGACCAGATCACCGTAGAGAACGGCACATTATTATGGGGAATAAGAGTGATTGTCCTGAGCAAAGGCTGCCTTCAGATACTGGTTGGATCATCCAGGGGTTTCCAAAATGAAGATGTTGGTGAGAAGTTATATCTGGTAGCTGGTACTGGATTCAGATATAGTTGGTGGGGCACTGCCCAGAATGCATACAAAGACAAAAATTACCACTAGCAGTATCCTCCATAATTGTGAGAATAGCCAGGTAAACCCAGAACTTGGTTGCACGTCAACTATGCTAGTACCTTCATTGGCCCAATGTTCTTAATTATGGTGGATGTCCACTCAAAGTGGCTGGATGTGCATGGAGTTCATTTGTTATAATTGGGAACAATGATAGAAAACTGTGAGCATCTTTTGTGATACACGGATTTTCGGTAGGGTTGGCTACAGATAATGGGCCAATTGTTTACCAGCAAGGAATCTGAATATTTCCTGAAATTGAATAGTATTCATTATACAAGGACAGCTGCACACCATCCATCAACGAATGGTCTGGGTAGAAAGATCAGTCAAACTTTGAAGGCAGGCTTAAACAAACAGCCTACAACTTCACTTGATACTTAACTGTCAAGTTGCTATTTGATCATCGGACCACCTCCTCACTCAACCACAGGGATAGCTCCAGCAGAGTTGCTAATGAGAAGAGTCTGCACCAGGTTAAATTTGATCTTCCAGGGCTGAGGGTGGATGTGAAATAGCATCAGGAACAACAAGACTCAGCTAAGCGAGAGAGACAGTTTACTTCTGGGATGAAGTTTGGTGTAGAAACCATGGGAATGACCCTGTACGGGTAAGAGTCATGGTTGACGCAAGGTCAGATCCAGTGATGTCAAAAGATCGGGTAGATGCAAGAGTCTTGAATAAGCACATGGCCCACATGAAATCTGCAAATGACATGGGAGCAAAACATGCTCAACTCCTCAACAACCTTTCCGACTGTAACAGAACCCGTGGGTTCTCCCCCTCCATCAACCCTTTGATAGTAGCTCAGAATCTGAGATGGAGACGGTGGGTATCACCGCCATGATGCCTTTGCCATCTGAAAAGGAGAATGAAGTTTTTCTGAAACATTCCAGGCGCAAGAAGTGAGCTACTGTGTATTACATGCTGCCCGTATCAGAAGCAGAGTTGGAGGAACCTGACCCATTGCTAAAATGCCCTCGGAACAGTTGAAAAAAAAAGAACTGGTCTATGTCCTCGTACTCGGGGGGAGGTATGTAGTGGTTGCAACAAGGTCAGTCAGGTGGACGTCAGAATATGATTTCCTTGATTAGGGCTGTTAATCTGGTCCAATCGGGAACAGTGGCTGACAGATATAAACAGGATTGTTGCCCAAGGTCCCGTACTTCCCACGGGAGCCTGTGCCCCACAACCTGAGCCGCCTCCGGAATTTTAATTTTGTTGCTTTTAGGGACATAAAAAGGAGGGCCCTGTATCGACTGCTGCTGCACACCGTCCACCTCTTCTCCCTCATCCACCGTCCGGACACGCCTTGGCGTGCCCATTTGCCACCGGGCGGTGGGGATCCCCAGTGGAGGGCTCTCTACGCGGGAGTCCTCCCCCTTTCCCTCGGGGATCTGGGGTGGAGGGTGCTGCACGCAGCAGTCCCCTGCAACCGCAGATTGCGGTGGTTCACGGACTCCCAGCCCAACTGCTTGTTCTGTGGCGCTGTGGAGTCCGTGGACCATGTATATATTGGGTGTGGGCGTTTGCACTCCCTTTTTGATTTCCTCAAAAACCTTCTCCTCTGTTTCTGGCTGCACTTCAGTCCCACGGTCCTGATCTTCGGGCACCCGGTACGGAGGAGGGAGGGCAGGTCCGAGGACGTCCTCGTGGGTCTGCTCCTGGGCCTGGCCAAACTGGCCATCAACAGGTCCAGGCAGCGGGCCGTGGAGGGGGTCGTTAGGGCCGACTGCCTGCCCCTCTTCCGGGGTTACGTTAGAGCCCGGGTGTCCTTGGAGAAGGAGCACGCGGTGTCCACCGACACCCTGGAGTCGTTCAGGGAGAGGTGGGCGCCGCAGGGAGTGGAGTGCCTCATTTCCCCCTCCAACTCTATTTTGATTTAGTCCCGACCCTCCCCTTCACTGTTTTGCTCACACAGCATTGCCCTGTGGTTTGAAGGGCAGTGCTTGTCACTGGCCACTCGGGTGTCTTTCCTATCTTCCTGGTGGTGGAAATTGAATAAAGATTCGTGCACTTTGTGTCTTTTCACTGTGTCTCACACCTGCACACACACACCATGGGTGCTGGGGGAAGAATAAGCACTACCGCACTTAGGCGGTAGTGTGGGGATAGAAGAAAAAAAAAAAAAAAAAAAAAAAAAAAAAAAAAAAAAAAAAAAAAAAAAAAAAAAAAATAAACAGGATTGTTGCCCAAGGTCCCGTACTTCCCACGGGAGCCTGTGCCCCACAACCTGAGCCGCCTCCGGAATTTTAATTTTGTTGCTTTTAGGGACATAAAAAGGAGGGCCCTGTATCGACTGCTGCTGCACACCGTCCACCTCTTCTCCCTCATCCACCGTCCGGACACGCCTTGGCGTGCCCATTTGCCACCGGGCGGTGGGGATCCCCAGTGGAGGGCTCTCTACGCGGGAGTCCTCCCCCTTTCCCTCGGGGATCTGGGGTGGAGGGTGCTGCACGCAGCAGTCCCCTGCAACCGCAGATTGCGGTGGTTCACGGACTCCCAGCCCAACTGCTTGTTCTGTGGCGCTGTGGAGTCCGTGGACCATGTATATATTGGTTGTGGGCGTTTGCACTCCCTTTTTGATTTTCTTAAGAACCTTCTCCTCTGTTTCTGGCTGCACTTCAGTCCCACGCTCCTGATCTTCGGGCACCCGGTACGGAGGAGGGAGGGCAGGTCCGAGGACCTCCTCGTGGGTCTGCTCCTGGGCCTGGCCAAACTGGCCATCAACAGGTCCAGGCAGCGGGCCGTGGAGGGGGTCGTTAGGGCCGACTGCCTGCCCCTCTTCCGGGGTTATGTTAGAGCCCGGGTGTCCTTGGAGAAGGAGCACGCGGTGTCCGCCGACACCCTGGAGTCGTTCAGGGAGAGGTGGGCGCCGCAGGGAGTGGAGTGCATCATTTCTCCCTCCAACTCTATTTTGATTTGATCCCTACCCTCCCCTTCACTGTTTTGCTCACACAGCATTGCCCTGTGGTTTGAAGGGCAGTGCTTGTCACTGGCCACTCGGGTGTTTTTTCTATCTTCCTGGTGGTGGAAATTGAATAAAGATTTGTGCACTTTGTGTCTTTTCACTGTGTCTCACACCTGCACACACACACCATGGGTGCTGGGGAAAAAAATAAGCACTACCGCACTTAGGCGGTAGTGTGGGGGTTAAATTTATAAAAAAAAAAAAAAAAAAAAAAAAAAAAAAAAAAAAAATAAACAGGATTGTTGCCCAAGGTCCCGTACTTCCCACGGGAGCCTGTGCCCCACAACCTGAGCCGCCTCCGGAATTTTAATTTTGTTGCTTTTAGGGACATAAAAAGGAGGGCCCTGTATCGACTGCTGCTGCACACCGTCCACCTCTTCTCCCTCATCCACCGTCCGGACACGCCTTGGCGTGCCCATTTGCCACCGGGCGGTGGGGATCCCCAGTGGAGGGCTCTCTACGCGGGAGTCCTCCCCCTTTCTCTCGGGGATCTGGGGTGGAGGGTGCTGCACGCAGCAGTCCCCTGCAACCGCAGATTGCGGTGGTTCACGGACTCCCAGCCCAACTGCTTGTTCTGTGGCGCTGTGGAGTCCGTGGACCACGTGTATATTGGGTGTGGGCGTTTGCACTCCCTTTTTGATTTCCTCAAAAACCTTCTCCTCTGCTTTTGGCTGCACTTCAGTCCCACGCTCCTGATCTTCGGGCACCCGGTACGGAGGAGGGAGGGCAGGTCCGAAGACCACCTCGTGGGTCTGCTCCTGGGCCTGGCCAAACTGGCCATCAACAGGTCCAGGCAGCGGGCCGTGGAGGGGGTCGTTAGGGCCGACTGCCTGCCCCTCTTCCAGGGTTATGTTAGAGCCCGGGTGTCCTTGGAGAAGGAGCACGCGGTGTCCACCGACACCCTGGAGTCGTTCAGGGAGAGGTGGGCGCCGCAGGGAGTGGAGTGCATCATTTCTCCCTCCAACTCTATTTTGATTTGATCCCTACCCTCCCCTTCACTGTTTTGCTCACACAGCATTGCCCTGTGGTTTGAAGGGCAGTGCTTGTCACTGGCCACTCGGGTGTTTTTTCTATCTTCCTGGTGGTGGAAATTGAATAAAGATTGGTGCACTTTGTGTCTTTTCACTGTGTCTCACACCTGCACACACACACCATGGGTGCTGGGGAATAAAAATAAAAAAAAAAAGAAAAAAAAAAAGAAAAAAAAAAAAAAAAAAAAAAAAAAAAAAAAAACAGGATTGTTGCCCAAGGTCCCGTACTTCCCACGGGAGCCTGTGCCCCACAACCTGAGCCGCCTCCGGAATTTTAATTTTGTTGCTTTTAGGGACATAAAAAGGAGGGCCCTGTATCGACTGCTGCTGCACACCGTCCACCTCTTCTCCCTCATCCACCGTCCGGACACGCCTTGGCGTGCCCATTTGCCACCGGGCGGTGGGGATCCCCAGTGGAGGGCTCTCTACGCGGGAGTCCTCCCCCTTTCTCTCGGGGATCTGGGGTGGAGGGTGCTGCACGCAGCAGTCCCCTGCAACCGCAGATTGCGGTGGTTCACGGACTCCCAGCCCAACTGCTTGTTCTGTGGCGCTGTGGAGTCCGTGGACCACGTGTATATTGGGTGTGGGCGTTTGCACTCCCTTTTTGATTTCCTCAAAAACCTTCTCCTCTGCTTTTGGCTGCACTTCAGTCCCACGCTCCTGATCTTCGGGCACCCGGTACGGAGGAGGGAGGGCAGGTCCGAAGACCACCTCGTGGGTCTGCTCCTGGGCCTGGCCAAACTGGCCATCAACAGGTCCAGGCAGCGGGCCGTGGAGGGGGTCGTTAGGGCCGACTGCCTGCCCCTCTTCCGGGGTTACGTTAGAGCCCGGGTGTCCTTGGAGAAGGAGCACGCGGTGTCCACCGACACCCTGGAGTCATTCAGGGAGAGGTGGGCGCCGCAGGGAGTGGAGTGCATCATTTCTCCCTCCAACTCTATTTTGATTTAGTCCCTACCCTCCCCTTCACTGTTTTGCTCACACAGCATTGCCCTGTGGTTTGATGGGCAGTGCTTGTCACTGGCCACTCGGGTGTCTTTCCTATCTTCCTGGTGGTGGAAACTGAATAAAGATTCGTGCACTTTGTGTCTTTCACTGTGTCTCACACCTGCACACACACACCATGGGTGCTGGGGAAAGAATAAGCACTACCGCACTTAGGCGGTAGTGTGGGGATAGAAAAGAAAGAAAAAAAAAAAAAAATACAAACTGGGGAATCACGCAGCATTGCCCAACAAAAAAAAAAAAAACTGGGGAATCACGCAGCATTGCCCAAAAAAAAAAAAAAAAAAAAATTAAACAGGATTGTTGCCCAAGGTCCCGTACTTCCCACGGGAGCCTGTGCCCCACAACCTGAGCCGCCTCCGGAATTTTAATTTTGTTACTTTCAGGGATATAAAAAGGAAGGCCCTGTATCGACTGCTGCTGCACACCGTCCACCTCTTCTCCCTCATCCACCGTCCGGACACGCCTTGGCGTGCCCATTTGCCACCGGGCGGCGGAGATCCCCAGTGGAGGGCTCTCTACGCGGGAGTCCTCCCCCTTTCTCTCGGGGATCTGGGGTGGAGGGTGCTGCACGCAGCAGTCCCCTGCAACCGCAGATTGCGGTGGTTCACGGACTCCCAGCCCAACTGCTTGTTCTGTGGCGCTGTGGAGTCTGTGGACCATGTATACATTGGGTGTGGGCGTCTGCACTCCCTTTTTGATTTTCTTAAAAACCTTCTCCTCTGTTTCTGGCTGCACTTCAGTCCCACGCTCCTGATCTTCGGGCACCCGGTACGGAGGAGGGAGGGCAGGTCCGAGGACCTCCTCGTGGGTCTGCTCCTGGGCCTGGCCAAACTGGCCATCAACAGGTCCAGGCAGCGGGCCGTGGAGGGGGTCGTTAGGGCCGACTGCCTGCCCCTCTTCCGGGGTTACGTTAGGGCCCGGGTGTCCTTGGAGAAGGAGCACGCGGTGTCCACCGACACCCTGGAGTCGTTCAGGGAGAGGTGGGCGCCGCAGGGAGTGGAGTGCATCATTTCCCCCTCCAACTCTATTTTGATTTAGTCCCTACCCTCCCCTTCACTGTTTTGATCACACAGCATTGCCCTGTGGTTTGAAGGGCAGTGCTTGTCACTGGCCACTCGGGTGTCTTTCCTATCTTCCTGGTGGTGGAAATTGAATAAAGATTCGTGCACTTTGTGTCTTTTCACTGTGTCTCACACCTGCACACACACACACTATGGGTGCTGGGGAATAAAAATAAGCACTACCGCACTTAGGCGGTAGTGTGGGGGTTAAATATAAAACAAAAAAAAAAAAAAAATAAACAGGGGATTGGCCCGGGTGTCCTTGGAGAAGGAGAAAAAAAAAATAAAAAAAAATAAAAAAAATTAAAAAAATAAACAGGATTGTTGCCCCAAGGTCCCGTACTTCCCACGGGAGCCTGTGCCCCACAACCTGAGCCGCCTCCGGAATTTTAATTTTGTTACTTTCAGGGATATAAAAAGGAAGGCCCTGTATCGACTGCTGCTGCACACCGTCCACCTCTTCTCCCTCATCCACCGTCCGGACACGCCTTGGCGTGCCCATTTGCCACCGGGCGGCGGAGATCCCCAGTGGAGGGCTCTCTACGCGGGAGTCCTCCCCCTTTCTCTCGGGGATCTGGGGTGGAGGGTGCTGCACGCAGCAGTCCCCTGCAACCGCAGATTGCGGTGGTTCACGGACTCCCAGCCCAACTGCTTGTTCTGTGGCGCTGTGGAGTCCGTGGACCATGTATATATTGGGTGTGGGCGTTTGCACTCCCTTTTTGATTTTCTTAAGAACCTTCTCCTCTGTTTCTGGCTGCACTTCAGTCCCACGCTCCTGATCTTCGGGCACCCGGTACGGAGGAGGGAGGGCAGGTCCGAAGACCTCCTCGTGGGTCTGCTCCTGGGCCTGGCCAAATTGGCCATCAACAGGTCCAGGCAGCGGGCCGTGGAGGGGGTCGTTAGGGCCGACTGCCTGCCCCTCTTCCGGGGTTACGTTAGAGCCCGGGTGTCCTTGGAGAAGGAGCACGCGGTGTCCACCGACACCCTGGAGTCGTTCAGGGAGAGGTGGGCGCCGCAGGGAGTGGAGTGCATCATTTCTCCCTCCAACTCTATTTTGATTTAGTCCCTACCCTCCCCTTCACTGTTTTGCTCACACAGCATTGCCCTGTGGGCAGTGCTTGTCACTGGCCACTCGGGTGTTTTTCCTATCTTCCTGGTGGTGGGAATTGAATAAAGATTTGTGCACTTTGTGAAAAAAAAAAAAATAAACAGGATTGTTGCCCCAAGGTCCCGTACTTCCCACGGGAGCCTGTGCCCCACAACCTGAGCCGCCTCCGGAATTTTAATTTTGTTACTTTCAGGGATATAAAAAGGAAGGCCCTGTATCGACTGCTGCTGCACACCGTCCACCTCTTCTCCCTCATCCACCGCGCGGACACGCCTTGGCGTGCCGATTTGCCACCGGGCGGTGGGGATCCCCAGTGGAGGGCTGTCTACGCGGGAGTCCTCCCCCTTTCTCTCGGGGATCTGGGGTGGAGGGTGCTGCACGCAGCAGTCCCCTGCAACCGTAGATTGCGGTGGTTCACGGACTCCCAGCCCAACTGCTTGTTCTGTGGCGCTGTGGAGTCCGTGGACCATGTATATATGGGTGTGGGCGTTTGCACTCCCTTTTTGATTTTCCTAAAAACCTTCTCCTCTGCTTTTGGTTGCACTTCAGTCCCACGCTCCTGATCTTCGGGCACCCGGTACGGAGGAGGGAGGGCAGGTCCGAAGACCTCCTCGTGGGTCTGCTCCTGGGCCTGGCCAAACTGGCCATCAACAGGTCCAGGCAGCGGGCCGTGGAGGGGGTCGTTAGGGCCGACTGCCTGCCCCTCTTCCGGGGTTACGTTAGAGCCCGGGTGTCCTTGGAGAAGGAGCACGCGGTGTCCACCAACACCCTGGAGTCGTTCAGGGAGAGGTGGGCGCCGCAGGGAGTGGAATGCATCATTTCTCCCTCCAACTCTATTTTTTTTTAGTCCCTACCCTCCCCTTCACTGTTTTGATCACACAGCATTGCCCTTTGATGTGAAGGGCAGTGCTTGTCACTGGCCACTTGGGTGTTTTTCATATCTTCCTGGTGGTGGAAATTGACTAAAGATTCGTGCACTTTGTGTCTTTCACTGCGTCTCACAGCTGTACACACACACACACACATGGGTGCTGGGGAAAAAATAAGCACTACCGCAGTTAGGCAGTAGTGTGGGGGTTAAATAAAAGAAAAAAAGAAAAAAGAAAAAAAAAGAAAGAAAAAAAAAGAGGAGGAGCGGGAGCCTGGGTGTCCTTGGAGAAAGAGCACGCGGTGTCCACCAACACCCTGAAGTCGTTCAGGGAGAGGTGGGCGCCGCAGGGAGTGGAGTGTATTACTTCCCCGTCCAACTCTATTTTGATTTAATCCCTACCCTCCCCTTCACCTTTTTGATCACACAGCATTGCCCTTTGATGCGAAGGGCAGTGCTCGTCACTGGCCACTCGGGTGTTTTCCTATCTTCCTGGTGGTGGAAATTGAATAAAGATTCGTGCACTTTGTGTCTCTCACTGTGTCTCACACCTACACACACACACACACACACACACACACACACCATGGGTGCTGGGGAAAAAATAAGCACTAAAAAAAAGAAAAAAAAGATGAAAAAAAAAGAAAAAAAATAAACAGGAGTCTCCACACCGTCCACCTCTTCTCCCTCATCCACCGTCCGGACACGCCTTGGCGTGCCCATTTGTCACCGGGCGGTGGAGATCCCCAGTGGAGGTCTCTCTACGCGGGAGTGCTCCCCCTTTCTCTCGGGGATCTGGGGTGGAGGGTGCTGCACGCAGCAGTCCCCTGCAACCGCAGATTGCGGTGGTTCACGGACTCCCAGCCCAACTGCTTGTTCTGTGACGCTGTGGTGTCCGTGGACCATGTATATATTGGGTGTGGGCATTTGCACTCCCTTTTTGATTTTCTTAAAAACCTCCTCCTCTGTTTTTGGTTGCACTTCAGTCCCACGCTCCTGATCTTCGGGCACCCGGTACGGAGGAGGGAGGGCAGGTCCGAAGATCTTCTCGTGGGTCTGCTCCTGGGCCTGGCCAAACTGGCCATCAACAGGTCCAGGCAGCGGGCCGTGGAGGGGGTCGTTAGGGCCGACTGCCTGCCCCTCTTCCAGGGTTACGTTAGAGCCCGGGTGTCCTTGGAGAAGGAGCACGCGGTGTCCACCAACACCCTGGAGTTGTTCAGGGAGAGGTGGGCGTCACAGGGAGTGGAGTGCATCATTTCTCCCTCCAACTCTATTTTGATTTAGTCCCTACCCTCCCCTTCACTGTTTTGATCACACAGCATTGCCCTGTGGTTTGAAGGGCAGTGCTTGTCACTGGCCACTCGGGTGTTTTCCTATCTTCCTGGTGGTGGAAATTGAATAAAGATTCGTGCACTTTGTGTCTTTCACTGTGTTTCACACCTGCACACACACACACCATGGGTGCTGGGGAAAAATAAGTGTGGGCGTTAAAAAAAAACAAAAGAAAGAGTGTCAGAAAAAAAAGAAAAAAAAAGGAAAAAAGGAAAAAAAAATAAAAAAAATAAGCAGGATTGTTCCCCGTCCAACTCTATTTTGATTTAATCCTTGTCCTCCCCTTCACTGTTTGATCACACACTATTGCCCTTTGATGTGAAGGGCAATGCTTGTCACTGGCCACTCGGGTGTTTCCTTTCTTCCTGGTGGTGGAAACTGAATAAAGATTCGTACACCTTGTGTCTCCCACTGTGTCTCACACCTGCACACACACAACATGGGTGCTGGGGAAAAAAATAAGCAGTTAGGCGGTAGTGTGGGGGTTTAAAAAAAAGGCAAAACAAAATAAAATCAAGAGTGTCACTGGCCACTTGGGTGTTTCCTTTCTTCCAAAAAAAACAGGATTGTCAGTTCTTTTAACTTCGAGGAAGCTGCATCAGTGTCAAGGACTCTCCAAATGTAAATAAAGGGTGACTGACGACTGGACACTGTTCTCTGTGGAGTTATTTCAAATACTTAGTCTAACTCCTGAGTAACTAACCAACTGACCCCTTCGTACAGCCTGCAACTACATCTCCAACAGACATTTACATCTAATAAGTTCTGTCCTGAAATTTCCTGGATGCCTGTCCCACTAAAGATCTGATACCATCACACGCCCCATCCAAATATGATCTTCTTCCACACCTGAGACCAACATCACTTTACTGCTCCAGACCCAACTTACCCTTCACTCTCAGGAGGCCAACTCAACTCAGCTGTTCCCACTTCCAGCTACACTGTACCCCATACCCCCAATTCAGTTACACCCTCAATTTCCCTCTGCCTTTCCTAGGACCTGAAGCCCCTTCCTGGCTCAGAACCCGATTTGCTCTGTGCCCACCATCCTACTCCAGGATATGAACCCCCTTTCCTGGTTCTAAACCTTATTTGGCTATGTGGTCATCAGCCCACCCATGGACCTGAAACCCCCTTTCCCACTGCTGTACCCAACCACATACCTCATAACCAATATTCATCTTCATCTGCTCCCCCATCTGGTACTCTACTTACCTGGCACCCGACTCACCTACCCTCTCTAGATCCTAACCTCACACATCTTACAGACTTGCCATTTGTAATAGCAGTTAAAAGTGGCTGTCTGTGTTTCTGGACCATTGATTTCCAGTTAATATGAGCTAACATCCATGAAAATGGGGTATGTTCCATCCTGTGACAGTTCTGCAATACAAAAGAACTGTCAGAATGGAAATACTACTCCACATTCCTGAGGAAGCCAGATTGGATTCTCCTGTCAGAAAATCAAAGCTCTGTCCTTGCATTTAAAAAAAGGGATGGAGTGACAATCCACATGAGATAACACACCTGTTAAACAGTCTATAACAGTAAAACTTCTTGGTCGGACTTTCCAATCAGTGGCAATCTGCATGAGATTGCTACTCGTTTTATGAGTTTTATGAGTGTATTTATCAAGTAAAAGACTGACACTAAGCCTCAGTATGAGATAGTTCAGCAGATGATAGAAATCCTTACTTAACTGATCCTGTACATTTAAAAAAAATAATTTTTACCATTTAAAATCTGGTTACTCACAGCTTGTGTGTAACACTGTTGATTATAAACTTTTTTTTAAATGGGAAGCTTGTATCTAGTTGTATTAATTGTCGTGATTCATGTTACGATACTTCATTATATCAAATATAAATTTCTTTAACCTATGTTTGAAAATTAAATTTTAAAAAGTGGCCCAAATTTTGCTGGTTCATTGATATAGCATTGACCAATGTGGAAATGAATTTGAGCAGAAGTACAAAAAAAAATCTTTCTCAAGATGGGTACAATTTTCATTGGAGTCAAAATATTAAGAATGTTTCTCTCTCTCTACCAGATCTGCCATGTTTCTCTTGCATTTTCTGTTTTTACAACAACTTTCACTTCATTCCCAATTGTTCCCAAAGTTATATATACCACATAAGATCAGTTACAGCCAAATTCACATTCCACAAAGTAAGTGTACTATTGAATAAAGGATAGCACATCGAGCAGAAAAGGTGTACCCAACAGTCTTCTGCTCACAACGTCACAAAATATTCATATAACAACTTCACTCTGAACTAATTCTACAGTCAAACTCACAGAGCACATTATTGTCATTGGCTGTACTATTGTCAATTTCACATATTAAACTAAATCAACGGGAACTACAATCAGAAACAAGAAATAACTTCAGAGCTAATTCTGAAGAAATAACTTCAGAACAAAACAAACTGTAAGCATACCATTGGAAAATTAGGTAAACTATATGTAACATGAAATTTGAACACAAGATGGCCAAAAGATCACAATGTAGGGATTCGTTATTCCGCAGGCATTGGGTTATTACAAACATGAAAGGAAGTGACAATTTTTAAAAAAAGTATTCATATAGAATTATCTGGTTTACACTTGGATGAAGAAATCCCTTGTGTCTGATCTTTATCCCCATGAGGTTTCTTTCCCTCAAAGACACACCCTCCAGTGATGGTCCATTCGGCTGATCTTGCTGCCCTGCATAGTGGCTTCCTTCACTGTCACCATCTGTTACTGGAGGTTCTGGTAATACTTCTCCTGTTGTCCAACTCAATACCCTCCCTCACCATCTTCACCCGATACTGGATGTTCTTTTACATATGTCACTGTTTGAATCTTGGCATTCTAGCAACGAGACATAGCACAAAATAGATACATGCATCAAACATCCCCACTGCCAATCACTTCAACTCCCCCTCCTACTCCCCCAAGGACATGCAAGTCCTGTGACTCTTCCACCGTCAAATCAAAGCCACCCGCAAAGTGGAGGAAGAACGCCTCATCTTCTGCGTCAGGATCCTACAACCTTATGGCATAAACATCGACGTCACCAGTTTCCAAATCTCCCCTCTTCACCACACCCCCTCCCCCCCAACCTCATCACAGATCCAACCCTCCAACTCAGCATCTTCCTCTTGACCTGTCCTATCTGCCCATCTTCCTTCTCAGGTACTCCACCCTCCCCACCAACCTATTACAATTACCTCCCATCTGCATCCACCTATTGCCTTCCCACCCATCTTCACCCCCAGCCCCAACCTCACCCCCCTATTTATCTCTCAGACCCCTTCCCCCTCCACATTCATGATGAAGGGCATTTGCCCGAAATGTCAACTCTCCTGTTCCTTGGATGTTGCTTGACATGCTGTGCTTTTCCAGTGCCACACTTTTTGACTCCAACTCTCCAGCATCTGCAGTTCTCACTTTCTCCGACATAAAGGTTAAGTCTGATGACTAAATTGTTTGCACTGTCCATTATCCTCTAGATGATAAAGGGTAGTGCAGCTCTTAACAATACCATACAAACATTTTGCAAAGCCCTTCTATGATCTTATTCTTGAAATTGCACTCAATTACTGTGAATCTGACATGGAATGCTGAAAACAGACAAGCCAATCATGCATTAACACTCTGGCTATAGCTAAGGTCTCATTGATTATAGATGGGAATAGTTTGCATGAACCTGGTGCAGATATCTGAATACAACAGTATGCTCGGTATCATTACTACTGAAGTCAAAATCCATTGCAAGTACCTCTGGAGATCTGTTGGTGACCTGGAAGCCAATAAGGGGGGAGGGGGGAGGATGGTGGGGTGAATATGTTTTTTTCCTTTGGGAAAGTATACCTCTCTCAGTTATGATACTAGTCATCAATATCAGCAAATACCCTGAGTCAGTAACACCACTCTTTGGTCAGGGCAGTCATCTTATCCAACACTTGGTTTTATTTGATCATGAACTACTACTAACACTTGAGCTGTCTGGAAGGATGAGTTGTTTCTCTTAGTCACCTTATCATGTTTCAGCCAATAAAGGTCTCCATCCTCCTCCAGCGCCTTAATAGTTTCTCTGCCTGTATGGATACTGGCGTGATTTGATGGATGTTGAGTCTTCCAGTAATCGTGCAGGCGACTGATACTCACAGCATTCACCTGGGGCTGTCTGAGGATCTATTTTAAGATAGATGGCAAAGGTGAAACTGCACCTGGCTCCACCTATTTGGACCTGGTTTGGATCTCAGTCATGGCACATTAGTGATAAACTATTGAATCTTAGTTCGAAAAGCATCAGGAATTGGGAATGCTGTCTTGATTTGCAGTATGGGCATAGGATCAGCTACTGGAATAAGTTTTCATGTACATCTCATCCAGCTGGAGACTCCACCTGCATCAAATCATAATTGCTCCTGTCTGCTTTTGAACTGGTGACATCACCAGTTTTAGGCCAAGGAAACTTGTGATAAGGTAAGGTACTGATTGCAAAATCAGTCTTTGCATGTTGGGGTCCAACCCTCTGAGATGCTCTCTGAAAATTCATACCTTTTACATCCTTTCCCAACCATTCCTTCAGCATTCTCTGATTTTCTTAGTAAATCTTAGAACTGGATGGCCAATTATGCACAGCCTTGCATGATCCTCCTACAGTAACCTGATAGAAAAAAGTAGTCCATGCTGATCCTTAGGTCAAGGCTATTCCTCTAGTTCATGAATTTTCTCATCATGAGTAATATCTTGCTTGATAACTAAGTGCCCAAAGTGCCATTGTTTTGTCCTTCACTGGTTTGACTTTTAAGTTAAATTACTACATGTGGTGGAGATGGTGTCTAGTCTTTCAAGGGTGTCCTTGAATGTCAGGCTGAATATAGAGCCTGGATACCTAAGGAAAGACTTGAAATTAAGGTTACCAAAAGCTTTATTCATCATATTTATAAATATACAGGGACATTACAGAGCCCAAACAATATTTTCATATATTCGTAAAGTCTCCTGTGCTGATCTGAAATGTTGACCTTTCAATCTCTTGTTCAGAAATGGGTGGCTGATTATAGAAATTGGTCAAATTGAGACAGCAGAAATCCCTTTCACCTTTGAGAAATGTTAATGTTTCCTCAATCTTAGCTACAGCATAAGCATCCTTATGTATCTTGGAGTTGAATGCCCAATAATTGACACAAATCCTTAGCTTGGTTTCTTCCTTATGAGAATTTTGATAGACATATTGATTTGACCCACAGATGACATTTCTTTTCAAAATCATCTACAGGCAGTCCCAAACTTCCATCGATTGATGGTATGGAATCCAGTGCTAAGGAATCTTTAGTCACAATAACTCATTTCATCATCACCTTTACTGAAAGTTCTCTTATACTTGGTGAGAGTAGGAACAAACAGCTTCCTCTGACTCACCTCTAACTTGTTATTATTCATTTTTGATGTAAGTTAGATAAATCTCCTCCAGTTAATCCATGGTCTCTGGCAGCTTCAGGTTTAAAGACATCTATGGGTGTTTTTGATTGGACGTAAACATCTTTGTCACCGAAACTAGCAATCTGTAAAGGTACCATGCCCTTTTCTCCCAGAGTGATGAGGGTGGTTTCCAAAGTTATACCAAGTGGGAACTCTGCTTAGGCATGACACATGATACTCGAGAAATGTCAACCAGTTGAAATGGCTAGCATGAGCCTCTAAGAACATTGATGGTGGTGGGGTGGGGGTTAAACGAATATCCCTAATCCCTACAATTTGAATAAGTTCTAAGGTCCCATATAAACGAATGTACCTTAAGTGGATGATCTGAGGAAGACTTCTGAGCCCCAACTGCATATCTCATGGTACCGATAGCAGCCACCACACATGCTTTCCAGGGATATCTCAATATTTCCTAATATGTTCAACACTATCACCATGGGTATTCTCAACTTTCTCATTCCAGTGGAGTATCGATTGAGTCATTTACCACCAGAAACCTCAGGCTATAGGGGTGGCTTGAAGTAACCATGATAAGGGATATATGACTTCTGCAAAGCAGGGACCTGGCTGAGGGAAGATACATTATTCAGTTCACACTACTCAGCAAAATGCCCACAATAAAGCTGGTAAGTGACAGATGATTATCAATTAAGCATGATTCTCATATTTTACAAATTTGAACATTTGCCATAGGGCAAGGCCCTATCACTCTATACAAAACTGAGCTTTTTCGTGAAGGAATCTCAAATCTGGTTTTTGGTGGGAGACTGAACTAGTTTAATGTCTCAAGATAAGCAATGGACTCTCTGTTTCTAATTGCAGTGGTTGTTGAGGGCAAAGTATCCAACCATGTCACAATTTCAACACTTTTCTTCAGCAGTTGAGTGGAATTAGCTGTAAGGCTTAATGCAAGATAGGACGACAAGGTCCGGATCTGTGTTGGTTGTGCAGCAATCTGTTCTGTCTGCCTCTTTTTGCTGATGTCAACATTTCTGTCCTTACTGGCAGTCACCTCCCTCGTTGTAGCCTCTTCCCTGGTCTTAGGAGTCCAAATTTTCCCTATGACCTGGATGATGTGATCCCATATGTCAAAACAAGGTAATTGTGGTTTATCACTCACCTTTAGGCTCCTTCAACTCCATTCACAGATTCCCATCCCCCTACTGCTTCTATTAGGCAGTCATTCAGCTACTTATCTGTGGTTCATCTAAAGGAGTGATCCAGGAGGATGATGCAGTCAAATAACTTTACTATCTCAAGAGTTATAGGGGTCCAGGTCCTCCCTTTCAGTTTGTTTGTACTAATTAAAACTCTGTTATAACTGTGTCGGCTACTGCAAACAAGCCCTTTCCAGTACCTCAACATTCTGCTATGGATTCCTTTGAACCTCTGTAACTCTTCCCAGTATTTCCTCACAGATTTCCCTGTGTAAATGTTCCATGGTAAACATCGCTGCTTGCTCACATTGAGGCCTCCTTGATGACGTTACCAGTTATGCACACTCAATGCATCTTCAGACACTTGTGATCAAGTGTTTCTGGTCTTCCCCTGAATCTTTTCAGTTTCTTACTCATTGATAAGTAAACAATGCATCTAGAAATACAAATTTCTTCCTCTGTTATGATTTGGGAATGCACATGGGAGTAAGTGGGATGGCCTAAAGGTCTGATTTTCTCAACTGATGCCTGAGATTCCAATGATACTAGGAATAGTTTCAGCCTCCCTCACAGATATTGCCAGTTTCAACTGTTCTACTATACATTCAATGATGTCAAGCACTTTCAATTATATGTCTGTGCTGTGGAATCCCACTGCCAATGCTAGAAAGGTAACAAAAGATTTCAATATATGAATAGCCTAAAGATCATGAAGTAAGGATTTTTTTTTTATATTCCACTGGCATCATGTCATTTAAAAACACACAGAGAAATTAAGGTTAAACAAGGAAGACACAGTATTTATATAAAATTAAGTCTGTAGTTTACACTCTGGTTGAGGAAATCCTTTCTTTGCCTTATCCTCCTCCAAATAGGGCTCCTTCCCCCAAAAGCACCCTTTCTTCCTGACAGGATCCATTCATTTGCTCCATCAGCCAGGCTTAGTGCCTTTCTTTAGCAGTGCCATCTAATGCCAGAGGTCTTGTCATATATTGGTGGACCAGTCTGCTACTCATAGATAGAATGCTGAAAACAAACTGGACCAATTGCATTAATACTATAACTACTACAGTAGCTCAGCTGGAAAGTATTTTGATTTCAGTTGCTCACCTACTGAGACATCCCTTACCTCCCAAATCTGTCCACTAATCACAAACATATAAATGCAGGAATACTCTACACTTATGTATGTGATGAAACTGGGACGTACATTTAATATCATTTACTGCAAGTTTGGATTCTTGGAATGCTAAATTAAATAAATGAGTTTGTCTGTGAGTTTGGAGTTAACAATTAGCTTTTAAACTGAAATAGCTATAATTGTAAACTAAAGACATTAACCAGAGTTGCAAGACAACTAAACAAAGACCTTAGTGGGGAAGAATTTCCAGACTCTTATTTTCAGTCTGTCCTGGGAACTCATTTTAGAGACAGGAATGTTTCTCTCATTCAAAAGGCCGGTGGAAAAAAAGTGAAGTTCTTAAAAAAAAGAGAAAAGGAATTAAAGCTGCATATATGATAGTTCAACATTAGAAAGAAGCTGTCAGGAATATAATAATAATTAAAAACATAGAAACCAGAAGCAGGTCATTCGGCCCTTCAAACCTGGTCTATCATTCAATATGATCATCTGTCTCAATGCCATATTCCTGCTTTCTTCCCCATACATCTCCATATGTTTAAGATCTAATAATTTGGCTTTCTTGAATATATTCAGTGACTTGGTCTCCACAGAATTCTGTTGTAGAGAATTCCACAGGCTCACAGTGAAGAAGTCTTCATTCATCATAGACCTAAATGGTCTATCCAATATATTAGTACTATATGTCCTAGTTCTAGACTCCCCCAGTCTGGGAAAACTTCCTTCCTAGAGCTAGTCTCTCCAGCCCTGTTAGAATTTTGTATGTTTCAATCAGATCCCCTCTCATCTTCTAAACAGCAGTGAATATAGGCGCAGTTGAATTAATCTCTCCTCATAGGACAACTCTGCCATCATTGGGATTAGCCTAGTGAACCTCCATGTCACTCCCTCTACGGCAAGCAAATTCTTTCTTAGATAGGTAGCCAAAGCTGCACGCAGATGTGGTCTCACTGAGGCTCTGTATAGGTGCAGTAAAACAACCCTACTTCTGAACTCAAATCCTCTTGTAATGAAGGCTAACATACAATTTGCCTTCTTATTTGCTTGCTCTACCTGCCAGTCTACTTTTATTAATTGGTGCACAAGGACACCCAGATCCCTCTGCAAATCCATAGTTCCCACCATGTTACAATTTAAATACCACTCTTCCATTATGCTGTTTTTGCCCACTGTATTAGTATTATAGAGTCATAGAGATATACAGCGAGGAAACAGGCGCTATACTCCAAATCGTTCATGCCGACCAGATATCCTAACTTACTCTAGTCCCATTTGCCAGCATTTAGCCCATATTTCTTAAACCCTTCCTATTCATATCTCCATCCAGATGCCTTTCAGACATTGTAATTGTATTAACCTCTACCACTTCCTCTAGCAGCTCACTCCATGCACACACGACCCTCTGCATGAAAACATTGCTCCTTAGTTCCCTTTTAAATCCTTCCCCTCCCACCTTAAACTTATGCCCTCCAGTTTTCGACTCCCCTGTCCTGGGGAAGGGACCTTGTCTATTTTCCAAGCCCCTCATGATTTTATAAACCTCTTTAAGTTCACTCCTCAGCCTCCGACGTTCCAAGGAAAATAGCCCAGCTTATTCAGCTATTCCCTATAGCTCAAACCCTCCAACCCTGGCAACATCCTTGTAAAATCTTTTCTGAACCCTTTCAAGCTTCAAGCTTCCTTCCTATAGCAGGGAGACCATGCACCTGCTATCAAAGAACAAAGAGCAATTACAGCATAGCAACAGGTCCTTCAGCCCTCCAAGCCTGTGCTGACACATTTTGTCCTGCCTTATTAAAACTATCTTCACTTACAGGATCTGTATCCCACTATTCCCTTCCTATTCATGCAGCTGCTTATTGAGTGTGGCCATTGTGTCTCCTTCCACTACTTCCTGTGGCAATATGTTCCAGGCACTCACCATCCTTTGCGTGAAATACTTGCCTTGCACATCTCTTAAATTCCATGCCCCCAACACACTATTAAATTCCAACCCCTAATACACACCATGAACTTGTGGCCCCTAGTAATTGACCCCTCCACCTTGGGAAAAAGCCTTAGAACTCTATCCATGCCATTCACAATCTTATAAATTTCTATCAGGTCACTCCTCAACCTCCTGTGTTTCATTGGAAATAAACCCAGTCTATCCAATTTTTCTTCATAGCTAAAACTCTTCATACCAGCAATACGCTGGTAAAACTTTTCTGCACCTTCTCCAAAGCATTCACATCTGTCTGATAGTGTGGTGACCATAACTGCACACAATATTCCAAGTGTGGCCTAAAGCTGCAGCATAACTTGCCTACCCTTATACTCAATGCCCTTTCCAATTAAGGCAGGCCTTTTTTTACAACCTTACTAAGCTGCACTGCCACTTTCAGTGATCTGTGGACCTGCACAGCCAGATCCCTCTGCGTATCAAACTCCTAAGGGTCCTGCCATTCATTGTATAATTTCAACCTGTACTTGACCCTTCAAAATGCATCACTTCACATTTGTCTAGATTAAACACTAAGCCATTTTTCTGCCCATGCCTCCAGCTGATCTATAGCCTGCTGTATCCTCTGACAATCCTCCTCACTATCCAATATCCTGCTATATCCTCTGACCATCTTCCTCACTATCCAATATCCTGCTATATCTCTAACAATTGTCCTCACCTACAAATACGCAAGCTTACATGCCTTCTTGCATCCTCCTCACAATTCACAATCATGCCCATTTGGGTTTTGTTATTATTCCAGGTTATCATATATATTGTGAATAGCATGATTCTTGCGGTACCCCATTAGTCACTCCCTGACATTTGGAAAAAGAAACCTCTGGTTCTGACTGGCAACCAATTCTCATTCCATGTCAACATTTTACCCAATCTCTCATGTACTTTAAATTTGCTCACTAATTTCTTCAGAGGGACCTTATGAAAAGCCTTTTGAAGTTCCAAATACACCATATCTAATGGTTCTCTCTCATCTATTCTATTAGTTACATCTTCAAAAAACTCCAGTAGATTTGTTAGCCATGATTTGCCTTCCATAAAGCCAGGCTGGCTTTTTAAAATCTCATTAACACTTTGAACTTTTCTATTAACACATCTTTTATAATACTTTTG